>NC_068344.1:16010397-16359208 GCF_014633365.1 Diospyros lotus
TTATTAATTTAATAAATATTAAATGTTAAAAATTAATTATTAA
This sequence comes from Diospyros lotus, assembly GCF_014633365.1. NCBI lineage: Eukaryota > Viridiplantae > Streptophyta > Magnoliopsida > Ericales > Ebenaceae > Diospyros > Diospyros lotus. Next base: position 16,010,441 of record NC_068344.1, read on the forward strand.
ATATTAAAATTTATTTAAACTCAACTAAAATTTGAAAAACTTAATAAATTCTTAAAACTTTTTCCCTCTATTAAAGGGTAAATTTGATAGATCATCCTATGGTTTGATAAAATTGTACTTATCACTCCTATATTTTAAAAAAATGACAACAACTTTTTTTTGACTTTTAAAATCACATATTTTCAAAGTATTTGTTAATTTGTTTAGTTGCCCCAAATACCTTCAATCCATTTCTCTTTCTCTAGCTCCTTCAAGTAACTCAAGTTGTCCTTTTTTGCCCATTTTCTCTTTTCTTTTTCGATGGCCAATGAGGTTTTATGTCCCACCCACAAGTACTAGAACATCGTAGAGGGGAGAAATCCCATAGCAATATCCCATAGCGATGGCAACGACATCATAGTGATTATAAAGATGATATCATGGCAACAGTAAAGATAAAGGTTTTTCTTTTTCTTAATCAAATTTGAGTTCATTGTTCAATCTAAACTCGAACACAAATTCAAATTTGGGTTCGATTTTGAGAATAAATGAGAAAAAATAGGCAAATGTTTGATTTCGAGAATGATGGACCTAGATCTTGATTCGTTCATTTTTCAAATCGAACCATGAGCCCATATTGAATCCAAATATGAGTTTGATTTTGGTGAATGGTTCTTCAAATTGAGGTTTGGGTTGTTGGTCCCTTAGGGTATATGGCCACTTAAGGGGGGTGAATTGAGTGATAATTTTTTTTTTTACAATTTTAACAAATATTCTTGATTAATGATTTTATTGGAGAATATATATATTTGATAAATATAATAAATGATATTTGAGATTGATAATAAATGTAAGCCACAAAATATAGCAAAAATAAATAAAATGATACAATAGGCAGTTTTAAGTGGTTCGGTGTCTCCACACACACCTAGTCCATTCTCCCAAGGTCTAACCACCATTGAGGTTCCACTAAATCAATCTCACTAAGATTTTCACACTAACTCACCTTGAAACCTAGATATACACCTAAATTACAATGGGTTCTAGGCAATCACAGTTTTCATCCTATCTTATCTTGAAAACTAAATTCACCTAGATTTTAACGGTTCTAGAAAATCTATATAATCCATAATGATAGTTTAAAAGTTTACAAATAATTGTCCACACTTGAATATAAATAAATAAGCAACACAAATAAGTAAGCAATTAAGCACAAAATATACAAGACAATGAAATATAAATAATTAAATAAATTTGTAAACTCAAATGGAGAAATTCAGATTTGTTGTAAAAAACTTGAAAAACTCTTCTCCTCTTACCTTGTGGCTCTTTGGTAGATGTGCAATGATATTTTGAGAGTCTCAAATTGCTTGGATATTTTGTTTGAGAGCGTTTGAGATTTTTCAAGTGCTTTGGATAAACAATGAAAGCACTTACATGTCTCAAAAATGAGTTTGAGGGGTATTTATAGAAATTTTGAAAAATACTGTTCAAAACAGTCAAATTTACTGTTCACAACAGTCGAATTACTGTTCACAACAATCGGAATACTATAGCATACTGTAGAGTACTTTAGCTTTCGGCAAGTTCTAGTTTTTCTTTACTAATTTGTTTTCAATTTTAATACTTAAAATAATAGTTTTCTAAATCTTTGAGAGGATCATTTTTCTTATATAAAACTTATTCTACATTTCTCTTATCAGTTTCTATCAAGGATTTATTTGAAGTATTAGTTTGAAAATGTCCAATTTTTTTTTTCTTAAAGTCTCTTTAAATCAAGAAAAATTCTTTAAAACCTAATTTACCCCCTTCTTGCGTGTTTATAATTTCTTTCAAAATCTATTACAGTTGATGATTACTATTCCATCACCTAACGTCCTGACTGAGCGAGAGCCATGGAGTGATAAACTCACAAATTTAGTAATTATGTGTCTAACCTCATCAAAGTGACTAGTGTTAGAACGGGAGATGCTATGGCACACACCAAGAGGGGGGGTGAATTGGATATTTAAAAACTTGGTAGAAACTTGAAAAACTTTTAAACCCAATTGAGGTTTTAGTGATTTAAAATATAGAACATATGAAATGACAAATGTAAAGCAAGAAGAATAAAAGACACAAAGGATTTATAGTGGTTCGGCTTAAACCAAGCCTAATCCACTACCTTAGCTCCCACTAAGGATTTTAAACCAATTCACTAAAACCTCCTACTTACACAAGTAGGCCCTCTAGCTACACAAGCTAGGAAATACAACCTCCCAATTTAATGGGCCCTCTAGCTACACAAGCTAGGAAAATAGAAACAATACAAATGAAAGAGATAATCTAAGAGTTAACACTCTTAGTTACAAGTTCTCTCACAATGAAAAACAAGGCTTAATTGAATGGATTTACAATGATAGAACAACAAAGCCTTGGAGAGAAAAATAAAACAATGAAAGCCCAAACACTGTAAGCTCAAATAAAATTATTTGCAATTGCTAGATCATCTCGTTTTCGTCCATAAGCCTCTCCTTGATCATCCATGAGTTGTATATATAAGCATCCATAAAGATTGAAGAAGAAACTAGCCGTTTTTGTGACCGTTGGAGTTGAAAAACTAGCCGTTATAAAATCTGTGAAACATAATAGTCGACAGAAGAAAAGATTAGTCAACTATTTTTACAAGTAAAACTAAGAATAGTCGACAGACATATACTGATAGTCGACTATTTTTAATACAAAAATCCAATAGTCGACAGACATACTTGAATAGTCGACAGTTGCTGAAATGTGAAGAAATTTTTGAATTTCATGAACAAAAATAGTCGACAGATCAAAAGGCATAGTCGACTATTTTTACTCGATAGTCGACAGATGCTAAAATAGTCGACAGATGCTTAAATAGTCGACAGAACATTAAAAACAGTCGACTATTTTGAAGCATAGTCAACAGAATAATCCTGATAGTCGACTATTCTTTAGAAAAACTTGAATTTTCAAAACAACCTTATTCGATTCTTTAAAAACTCATTTTGATTATCTTTAAAACAAGTTGAGATTATCAAAAGTATATTTTTGAAACAAATCACACTCAACCTTACTCAATATTTCTTCTATAGGTTTTCATACCTTGCTTCAAAACTCATATATTAAAAATTCATTTTCTCATTCACAAAATCCATATAGATTGATTTTCATATATTGATTTTCATATAGACATTCATCAAAACCATTTCATTACTCAAGAGTAAAATATCAACTAGAAGATGACACTTCAAGAAATACCTTTTTGATAAGCAATCTGCACTAGCCAAAGAATGTCTTGTTACATTAACAGTAGATCACATAGGACATTCACCCAATCAGTTACGATAAAGGTGACAAATTCTATCCCTATCACCTATCTCCATATACTAGCAATACAAAACCAAATAGATGAACCTCTCCACCTTGTAATGAATGGTTCGGCCTATTAGCAAATTCTGCACACCAATACACAAAATAACTATGCTAGTTTAAGTCTAAGGATTAGCTACACTATTGCAACTAGACGACATAACCATTATCTATGATACTATGTGATCAATCATCAGCGTCACATTCAGTGCGTTGTTCTTCAACAACCACACACAAGTTTACTAGAGACATCCCAATGTCATATGGCATGTTATACACCATCATCCCATCAGTATCTTATACTAAACAAGGTAGTAAATACTGTGTTAATCCATACTTAACTAATTAGAGTCCCCATTGGATTAGTCTAAGGATCGAAAATCATTTAATAATTCCTATTATTAGATAATCCTATCACACAATCTCAATATCTTGAGAATAAGATTCTCAAACATGAGATCTAGGAACTCATTCATATTTCAAATTGGAGAGTTTATGAATGATGATTAATATTTTTTTTATTAATATATACAAAGATACAATAAATGTATTAATTATAAGTCTGCTAGACGTCATCCAAATCTAGCATTAAGGCACACAACACTAACATATTGGCTCAAAGTGTGATATGTGGAATAGTCTTGGGACCAAGAACTATAGATGCACGATGATCGTGTGACAAGTCTATGATTTAATGGTGATGGTGCTCCCAATTGTAGTGGTTCTTGCCTCATCTATCCTCGTTATGCAATGCCACCGCAATGCTTTTGGCGAGGGTAATGTCCTACACTATACTGAACTGCTGTGAGCATTGGGATGAAAGGTGCCATTCAACAATAACAAACTAGATGAGTGGCACTTTTGATCTCCAAATGTCTTATCCCTTAAGGAAAATAAAGGGTATGTACTAGAGAACGTTTGCAATGTACGGACTGATCATGTGTAATATAAACAAACGAATTAGATATTGTTGTTTTACCTTTGACGATATTTTATAATGAAAAATTTTATACATATATTTTGTATTTAAAAATTAATTTTATTTTATCTTTGGAGATTGAAAATGATCAATTTATTGGTCTCTTAGGGAATGGCCACTCAAGAGGGGGGGTGAATTGAGAGATTATTATTATTTTTAATTTTAATAAATATTCTTAATTAATGATTTTATTAGAGAATATATATTTGATAAATATAATAAATTATGTTCGAGATTGGTGATAAATGCAAGTCACAAAATATGATAAGAATAAATAAAATGAGACACTAGACAATTTATAGTGGTTTGGTGTCTTCACATACACACACCTACTTCACTATCTTAAGGTCTCAACCACCTTTGGGGTTTCACTAATCTTACCAAGATTTTCACACTAACTCATATTGAAAACTAAATACACTCATATATTACAATGGGTTCTGGGACAACCATCACTAAGGTTTTCTCCCTAACTTATCTTGGAAACTAGATACACCTAGATTTTAATAATTTTAGGAAATCAATACAATCCACAACAAGTTTTAATGGATACAAATATTTGTCCACAATTGGACCCAAATAAATAAGCAATTAAACACAACTATACAAGGTAATGAAATATGAATAATTAAATCAGTAATCTCGGTTAAAGAAATTTGAATTTATCGTAGAAGAGTTGAAATGTTTTTCTCCTTTTGTCTTGCAACTCTTTGATGGATGTGCAATGTAGCTTATAGAGGTTTGAATTGTTTGAATTTTTGCTTGAGAGCGTTTGGGAGCTTATGGGTGCTTCGAATATACAAAATGAGCAATGAATGGTCTTAAAAAAGAGCTTACTAGAATTTATAGGCATTTGTTGAAAAACACTATTCACAACGGTCCAATTATTGTTCACAATGGTCCGATTACTGTTCATAATGATCGGATCACTATTAACTGTTCACTATTCATTGTAATATTTTGAAAAAATATATTTTTCTATAAAATTTTTATGGAAAATAATAGTTTTGGTAATACATATACTATGTCAAAATATTTTATAAATTAATAAAAAATAATTAGGTACAAAATATCATTTTTGTTAATCATCAAAACTTAATTAAAAATTAAATTGAGTAAGTTGACTCAATACAATCCAATCAATGTCAAAGGATAAATATTCTTTCAATGTATTCAAAATCTTTTATATTTATTTTGAAATCAAATTCTTTGCATTTGTTTTGAAATCAAATGTGTTAAAGTAATAAAATATTTTTCATATCATGAACACTTTATTTAAAGGCAAAACTATCGACCATGTTAGTGAAACTATTGAGTGTTTTGTGCCTTTGAGTTTTGGACTATCGAAGCAAGGAAAGACTATCGATTGGTTTGTTAAAATTGTCGACTGTTTTGGCCTTTCAGCAAGAACAGTCGACTGTTCTCTTGAACTGTTGACAGGGCAAAGTTAAGCTCTTGATTATTTTTTCGTAAGTTCAAAAACTATCGACCCTCACTGTATAGTGTTGACTTGTTGTTAAAACAGTCGACCATTTGTATATAAAAGTAGAACGTTTTCCCAAAGACATAGTGTGCTTCATTTTTTCAAAAGAAAACTGTAAACCGATTTGGTAGAACTGTTGATTGTTTCTTCACTGACATGTTTAATAGCTAGTTTTGTAGGCTCTAAAGGTTTGCAACGACTATTATAACGGCTAGTATCTTCAATGCTCGAGAGAAACCTATAAATACCAGCCTAATGACATACTAAAGAGGCTAGAAGTGATAAAGAGCTCACAAGTGTATGCGTTCTTCTCATTAGTCTTTCGTAGTTTCATTTTTTTTCTCAAAAATTATTTGTAAAATTTTGTTTAAGCCTTTGTGTTTTTATTTGAGAGATATTACAATTGGAAGATTCATCTCTTATATTATCTCTTTTGCATTCATTATTGTACAATTCCTAATGGTTGTGCTAGAAGGTCTACTTGTGTATAAATAGGAAGTTATAATTTTAAGTGCTTTTACTAGAGGGCCTACTTGATTAAGTAGGAGGATATAATGGATTTTAAAATATCTAATAAGGAGTTAAACTAGTGGAGTAGGTTAGGTTTAGCCGAACCACTCTCAATCTTTGTGTCTCTTGCTTTCTTGGTTTTTCATTTTCTAGCTTACAATTCACTGTTTTGTTATTTATTTTAGAAAGTCTCCACAAATTTTTAAAAATAATAAACACCCAATTCACTCTATCTCTTGAGTGTGAGGTGCTATTGATTACACAAAGCTAATAATTTTTAATTTTCAAAAATAAAATATAATTCATTTTCAAATGCCAAATATATATAAAGTTTTTCATTATCAAAACATCGTCAAATGCAAAAAAATAATCTCTCATTTTTTAATGATGACAGAACAATTATGAAAAACTCAAAAGATATTGTTCCATTTACTGTGTAAAATTGAAATAAGTGAAATCACAACTGTTGTCAAAATATAACAATTTATTTTTAATGTGGGAGAATACAATGTGAGTAGTTGATCACGAGAATCTCAAGAGTGTAGAGTCTCATGAGTCTCCGGGGTCTTGAGAGTCTCGTGGGTCCTGAGAGTCTTGTGAGTCCGTCACCAAGTGTCTTGAGAGTCTTGTGCATGCTAAGTGACGAAAAACTCTTGGGATCTTTTGAACGAGAGACTTGATGAATGAGAGACTCTTTTGGATGTGACGAGAGGCTTTCTGATGACTGAGCGACTTTTGATGGTCGAGAGAATCTTGATGACCAAGAAACTTGTAAGATGAATGCATGGTTAGGGGTGCGGGTGGGTGTCACTGTGCAAACCCTTCGATGCTTAAGTTAGTTCTCGAGAATGGGAGATTGATAGTGTATTCAAAGTGCCAAAGAGAGCGTACCTGATGTAAGGGGCGAGGCCTCCTATTTACAGAGAAAAGAGATGGGGGACGCATGATGGCCATCCTGAGAGTCTCGCGGCCCATCTCGAGAGTTTGACGGGCCTCCCAAGAGTTTCGCGGCCATGATGGTGTATCCGAGGGATGAGGTGTGATCAGTAAGTGACACCTACTTGGTCAGATGACTGAGTGGCCTTGCTTCTTCATGCCTTGATTCCTAGATAAAGTAGAAGAAAAAGAAGGATAAAGACCCTCTACTCACTCGATCATATGATTGAGTGAGTCATGTCCCTTTGGGGGAGAAAATGCCCCCACTTACTAAGTCAAATGACCGAGTGGGTCTTACCTGCTCGATCTTGAGCAACTCCTTTAACTTTTCGTCCTGTTTCAAACCCATTTTTGTTTCAATGCTTGGATCTACTCCTTAACCGAATACAAATGTAATTTTCAGAGCATATAAACAACAAACACATATCTAGTGCTCCCTCTATAGGTCAAGCTAGGACTTTCTTCGAGGCAAACAGGGGCTTGACCCTTATTGGCGTTCATTTGATTGTGAATCTTGGATGAACATGGATGAACTTTAGTATCCCTCCTCGTATTGGGGTTTGCCACCTCCGTGGAACCTTTATGTGCAACTCAATACATCTTATCCTGAACAACATCAAATTGTATCTCATAGATCTTTGAGTGGGTGTCAACAGTAGTAAAATATTTGTCCACATGCAAGAGCATGTACCCTCAATATCTAGGTTAATCTTGTTCTTCCTGAAGTAGTTATCATTATTATCTTTGTTACCCAAGTGTCTATAGCCATGCGCACTAGCTTCAAACAAACAAACAAACAAACAAATTTCTCACAATTAATACTCACATCATTAACATTAATGTGGTAGTTAAACTTGCGGTCGTAAATCTTCAAAACCATTCGCACCCACCCACGGGACAAAATCATGACCATGTGCTGTGCCTTGTCAATCAAACCATGCATCTTAAAACAAAGTCGTCTCAATGAGTAGTGTGCTTACAAGCAAGTTTTTTGGAGCCTTGAGCACACTATATTGATCGAAGACGTACCTCTAACGAAGTTGGTGTTCATGTGTACTCCCCAACAGCAACTCTCATGATCATGTTCCTTTGATCACTTCCATATTGGGAATTTGACTAATCCATTCAAATAGTACTTCTGAATGATTTGTCTCCAATATCAAAGTATCTACAGTACTGTGTCCAAAAGTTTCAGATCAAACAGAATATTACTTACCGCATGTGTTGGAATGGATGCTCCCAGTCCCAGGGACTCTTCTTTTTCTTGATTTCTCTAAATTGAATAATAATAATAATAATAATAATAATAATAATAATATAAAAAATGAAAAAGGGTTCCTACAAAATACACATACATGTAACAAAAGTCCTGGAAATTCTAAAATTAATCTAGAGATGGGTCATGAAGAGGAAATTAAATTAGGGTTAATATTATCTTATGCTTCATATATATATATATATATATATATATATATGAAACTTGTGACGCTTCGTCTCCACTATCGGGTGTCACCATAATTCAAGATTACATCGAGAGGTCCCACTCCGGAGGCTGGCTATGTCCTAACAACAGGGGGATAAAATAATGCGGGTGCCCTGCGTGGGGTCTAGGCTTCATCGCTTCTGGCCATCGAGAACTCGAGGTCTAAGAGTTATAGGCAAGGAAGAATACTCGAGTCTCGAATCGGATCTGAACCTCATAAGTAGATTAATAAGCTGCAATTAGGGTATATCATAACTTACTCACGCTAGGTACTCATTAACATAAACAAGTCCAACTGACATAACCACAAAAATAATTACATGACAAATACAAGTTACTAGACTCGCCTTCCCATCATGGGTTGCCACTCTCATCGTCCAACTGTTCATCGACATATACCACATTTCCTTTACCAGACCCTGAGTTATCTGTGTGGTTAGTGGGAATGAAGGGGGTGAGTCATGAGACTCAATAAAGATAATATGTAATGCAGTAAATTATTATGACATCATAAATAAATATGAAGTGCAACATACATGTAACCCCGTCCACCGCACCTATCTCAGGCTCTAGGTGGCTCCTAGTGGTTTCTTCCAAGACCCTATCTTGAGACTCCCACGGTCAGAAATTCACTGCCTCATGCCTAGGCACTCCCTCAACATCTTATGCAAGCCACGACAAAAGAAATTTATGCACAGAACATATTAAACCCTTACCTCGAAATATGTGTCACCTGATAGTTTGTACCATTGACGCACCCAAATCCTTAACAAAATATTGGTAGAGCAAGGTTAAGAATTAATTTAGCAACTTATAATTAAATTCATTTGGCTGACGAGCCCACTAAGTTATTAGTTGACTAATTTCTCAATTTTACTGATGATAAATTAACCTTAACATTAACCATACCTTATTGCCACAATTACTTCTCAAGCTCACGACCAATTCCTTTGCTTCTCCTTCACTTCTTCCTTCAATTTTTACATCCATGTTCTCTATTTATACTCAATTCTGCACTCAATTCATTACACTTCACCCAATTTATTCTCTGCAAAGCTTGAAAAAATATCATCATGCTTATTCCTTTAATTTTCAAGGGTTCAATTTTCAAGGGTCATCATACTTATTCCTTCAATTTCCAAGGGTCATCATTCATATTCCTTCAATTTTTAAGGGTTCAATTTTCAAGGACAATTGCATCAAAAAATGAAAAAGAGATATTCTCTTTAATTTTCAAAATATTTCCAAATAATTAATTGCCCATTTCTTCAAATATTCCATAATAACCTTAAATACCGAAATCAATAACTATTATTTATCTCCAAAATTATGGAATTTACAAAAATAGGAGATGTTACATAACCTAGCTAACAAATTAATTAAGAGCAATTAACACCTACAGAACTTTATATTTGAGCAATTAACATCAATGTCCTACATAAATGTATGTAGGAATATAGGAAATTAAAATCAATTAACGTCACATGCGAGCAATTAATTCATTTGCTCGATCGCATGTGATGTGAACAATGAATTAATTTGAGCTTGTCTTAGAAACGGTGAGCTCGTTGATTGAGCTTCCATGCACAGGCAATGGGGTGCATGCAAGATGGTGGACACTCCCTCGACAAGATGTTGAAGCTAAAATATCTATAGATGCTGCACCAAATTAGGGCATCGTTTGGATTGGTCTTTATCTTTTTGGTTTTGGATATGGTATATATCTTTTTAATGCTTTTGTCTGCAATGGCAGCTCCACTGGCCGACAATATTGAGACAATGGAACTGGATCATGTACAGGCCACTTGGTATTCACACACCCTTCACACCTGATATTGTTATATGAATATATTATATTATGTATCTAATTAATATAAGTGCATGTATAATAATAATATATTTATGCAAGAATATTACATTAAATGTTATTCTTAATTGTCCAAATAACATTTTTAACATGTACGCCAAGTCCTATATAAGATGATGGGGATAGTGGTGGATTTATATTCTGTCTTGGGGTCTTTTCAGAATTTTGAATTTTTTTAACTTATAATCAAAATAAAAATTTTAAAATATTAATATCATTATTCCCCTTAATTAAAATTAAACTTTATAAATTTTAAAAAACCATACATTTAAATATATTAAAAATTATTTGAGACATAAGTATCTTAATATTAAAATTTTAATTCCTCACAAACATTCTATGAATTTATGTTTTTTTAACTATCACTATGTCTATATTTTCTAAGAATCTTGTCAAGTTTTGTTGTTGTTTAGATATAACAATAAAATTTAGATGTCGAGGAATTGTCTTCAAGCCCTTTAAGACTCTACAAGAAAGAAAACAATCAGAGGGGAAAGGGTATTTCTTACGTAAACATTTCGATACTTAAGTCATGTCCTCATATTTAGAAGAGATAACAAAGCTCTTTTGTAAATAAAAGTGACTTACATTTGAGGAATAAGGGTCATCTTTCTATTTATAGTTGAGTTGGGGAGATCGATTAGGATTTAAACTCTTGTGGATAAGTCATATCTTTTGTGAGATTACTAAATGGATTTTGGAGTTATCCGTTTACGCTTTCTTCATTGGGAATACCCATGGAAGACTTCTTCAAAAGACCTTGTGGCTCTCTTGAAGCTCCTTTCGCACATGAGAGCCTGTTGATGCTCTCACAAAGACCTCTCGAGAGAGTCTTTTAAGACTCTACTAGAGACCTCTTGGCCGAGAGGGTCTTCAAAGGAAAAGGCCTAAGACTCTTCTTTTGACTCTTATGCTTTATCTACAAATTTTGGGTTTGTTCTTCATGGGCTTTGTGATTGATACATATTCACTGGGTGGATCTTTTTATCCCAAGTCTTTTTCCTTTTAGATCTTCCTCATTTTTTCAAGATTTCTCTTTAGGTTTTCTGTTGGGTTTATTAATTGGATATTGGTTTATGACATATCAATTGTTCCTTACTATTTTTTTTGAGTTTCTCGAAGGAAAGAATGGCTTTTGTTGTCAACTTACTTTCTTCAGGAGATTTTTTCTAGCTAGGGCCTTTTTTCACTTTTTTGATGCCAGTCTTTTTTGTCTCATTTTTTGAGCTCTTACTCAGTCTTTTATGTAGAGATTCCTCCATCTTGGATGAGTAGTTCTTCAAGGCTATATCCATGTGTAGTTTATTTTGGTTGAAATGATTTTCTTCTTTATTTTGTCGTTTCTTTTTGTTTTTCCATTCTTGAGTTAGGTTTTCTCCATGATTTTTTTTTTGTTAGTGATGTGTGCTTTAATGCTAGATTTAGATGACGTTTAGTGGATTTGTAATAAATACATTTAATGTATATTTTTTATATTTATAAAATGCAAAATTATTATCATTCATAAACTTTCTAGTTTGATATATGAATGAATCCTTAAATCCCCTGTATGAGAGTCTTATTTTTAAAGTGTTAAGATTGTGTGACGAGATTCTCTAGAGACATGATTTCTTAAATGATTCCTAGTCCTTAGATCAATCAGATGGGGACTCTGATTAATCAAGTATGAACTAGCACAAAGTTTACTATCTTGATCAGTATGAGTTACTGATGGTTAGGGGTGGTAAGTCACATATCATATGACATGGAGATGTATCTAGTAAACTTGTGAGTGGTTGTTGGAGAACAACGTACTGAATGTAACACTGATAACTGACCACATGACATTGTGGATTATAGTCATATCGTCTAGTTGCGATAGTATAGTTGATTCTTAGATTTGAACTGACACGATTGTCTATGTATTAGTGTGATGGATTTGCTAATGAGCAAAATCATCCAATTATGAGGTAAGGACGTTCATCTATGTGGTTCTGTATTGTTGGTATATGGAGACTCACTTTCAGGGATATGATATGTCACCCTCATCGTTATTGATGAGGTGAACGTCCTATGTGATCTATTATCGGTGTGACAGGATAGTCCTTGGCCAGGGCATATTGATTGCCAAGAAATGTGTTTTTTAAGGTGTCATCTAGTCAGGTTAATAAAATCTAACACATGAATATTGAGTTTGTGAGTTTATCATTCCATAACTCTTACTTAGTCGGGATGTTTGGTAATAGAAGGATTATAACACACAGTAATTGTCAACTATAATAGACTCACTTGAAGTTAAACTTCATTATCTTTTATATAGTCCTGGATTGCTAGTATGCGCTTTTCAAGACCTCTTAAATCGTCACTAGGATTTGGAGAGATTCTTGTGAAGGGTCAATAAGTATTGGCTGGTGTCAAATGGGTTTTGATGCTATTTGTTTGTTAGTAGACAATGAATATAAAAAGTCACACATCATATAGTGTTGCACTTGCTATTGTCACTGTGCACATATTATGTCTCAGATGTGTCATTAAATGTTAATGACAATAGTATGTTAATTGTTAGTGTGCTAGAGCACTAAGAGTCGACTGCCTAGTGCAAGCAATTGATTGCCTCAGCAGTCGACTGGCAGGGTCGATTCCCAGTGTCGCCTCGGCCTTAGGTCCATGTGGCAACCAATTGAAGGGTAGGGGTAGGCAGTCGAGCAGAGCTTGAATTGGACGTGGAATTTATAGGGGTTGTGATTTTGGCTTATGTTTCCTTTATTCCTCTTTTGTCTTATTCTATTATGCTTCCAATTAATTTATAGAGCATGAGTGCCACTCCTAGTATGACACGTGGGTGTCGGTGATTCGGAATCTTTAGGCTAGCACGAGAAGAGGTGCACGAAGCAGTATCAGATTACACGTTAGGTGTGGATAGACCAGGCCCTCCATATAGTGAGGAGAATTTGGTCTCAGTATAGAGACAATTTTTGTAGTTATCTTAATATCGAGCATTTGGTGTGTCTTTATTGTATTTCATATAATAAAATAGCGTATTACTTAAATAATTAAGTTGTATATAGTATGTGTATTTATAATTTTCATTATGAATATTTAATACATATAAAATTTTTAATTTTACCTATACTATCATACGTGAATTCGGAGGACTTTGCTCTGTTGGAAGTTTCTTGTATTATTTACCTTTGGTGGGTCTTCAATTTCTATAACCCAATGGTTTGGGCGGATCGTTTTAGTTCCAAGTTTTTTTTTTCCCTCTTTGACTCTTTCTCTGAGTTTTTCTCAATATTTCCTTTTGACTTGTCTGTTAGGTGTATTAACTAGGACTTGGTCCATGAAACATTAAGCTCTTTATGTCATTCTATTATTAGAAATTATCTTTATTTCATTTACTGGCTTATAAAAAGTTTATTAATTGTTTTTTACGTGTTCAAATAAATAATATATACATATATATCAAAAGAAATAAAAAAATAAAGAGAAAATAATAATAAGATAAATGTGATAAAAGGAATAAATACTTATAATCTAGTCGGTAATTGAAACGGGCAGGCAAAAAACAAACATTTCACATGTTTAAAAAGAAATGAACGGGGCGTAGAGCATACGTCAAACAGTTGAATGAGTAATATATCGATGTTAATTTAGAAGATTATGAGTTTGATTCTCATTTTACGTAAAAGTTAAAAATTTAATTTATAATTTATTTATCGAGAACACAAAATATGAAGCGCTCGAAAATGAGAGAGAATAAGTGAAGAGAGATTGGGATTGGGGTTGAGATTGGGATAAGGAACAAAGGGATAATCGTGACGGTCACCATAAAAAGAAGCGAACTAAGAATGTGGATGCCTAATAGGTTTAGTGGGTCAGGACCCAAATGCAGCGTCCATCCATCCATTCCGCATTACACATTTATGTCTTATCAGATGCTGTCTCCTCCTACTATTTCCAACTTTATTAATTTTGATTTGGGCCAATCATCCGCTTATATATATATATATATAGATATACTCCTATATCCTATCAAAAGATTCTTCCTCATCTTAAACTACATATTTATCTCCATTTTAATTAATATTTAAACCAATTAAGGAAAATAACATCCTTATTATTATTAAATATCCTAAATCAAAGAAGCCCGGCCCCACCAAACAAATACTAATAGCAGCTACTAGGAATAGGATTCCTCACTTGAGTTTTATGTCTCTAATCTTTGTTAATTTAGAATTTAATTAATTTAAAAAAGATGATTTGATCATTTTTTAAGTGACCACACCCCACCCCCCTTTTCTCCTTCAACGCTAAATGTGTTGAGAAAAATACTTATGAAAATGATATCAAAATATCATGTGAATACATAATTCTAAAATAAAATATAATAATAATAATAATAATAATAATGAAATTATACAAAACCGTACGAAAATGATATCAATAACATTAGCTTTGAAAGTAGAATTATGGGATTGGACAAGGAAGAGCGGAGATGGGTCCAAAAGATGCTTGCTTTCCAGGAAACCAGCGGACGAGGACGATTGAGCTCACCAACACCTTTGACTGCCTTCAAAGTCAAACCAACGTGCCGTTGTCCAAAGTTGATTCTCTCTCTCTCTCTCTCATTGTGTCATTTATTACTACTTGGAATGTTTCAACTTCATTTCACATTTTGCAGTGTGGATTAGGTTACGACCTTTATTTTCAAACTACTACTATTTTTCAATTCGGCCAGCCGCCCCTCCCTCCTCCCAACTCCACTCCAATCAACGCCCCCCTCCTCCTATTCCATTCTATTCTATTTGGATATAAGCTGTCGTTTACTCTCTCTCTCTCTCTCAACTTCCACTCCTCTCTTATTAATAATAATTATCATAAACGAAAACAAAATAAACGAACCACCACGCACGCTAATACTTTAAATATGGTCAATTACCTCGTCATTCAAATTCAAAACATTTTAAAAGGAAAATTAAATATTGATAAAACAAAAAAATTGCATCAATTCTCAATATATATGTATATATATATATATAATTTGATACCCCTCAAAAGACACGAATACCTTATACGAGTTGACCATATTTTCTTCAAAATATATAAAATTGTATTGTATAAGAATCATTTCTATATATTATATATATGATATATTTCTTATATTATAAAGTACGCTTCCTGGGAAGAAGTCCCTTAGCTACTACAACAAAAGTTCCCGTATGCATGTATAATGTATTAGCCCCAAACCAAAGAACTGAGATCTGCTATCTGATCATTGCCTATCCCTTTGGTGCTCTCTCCAATCAAATTAAGTTATTTTATTAAATTAATATATATATATATTAATAATATTAAAAAAAATCAACCTTCTTCTTTTAAAATTTATTTTATAATTAACAAAAAAAGCTCATCTCTTCCAAATGAAGAGATGAATTTTGTTTTATTAATTACTGAATGAATTTTGAAAAAGAATGTTAAATTTTTTAATATATATTAATTTAATAAGATGACTTGATTTAATTAAGGAGACAGTCAAACAAACTAAAAGAAATGAAACAGCAGATCCCGGCTCCAAACGAAAACCAAATCCATGCCCGCCAGGCAACCAACCGTTCCAACCAGAGAGCCACGTGGCAGCTTCGGAGGCGTTGATATGTCACAGCCGACGAACGTGATATGCGTACCTACGGCCGACAGGTGGAGTGGCGGGCAGTGATTGGGTACACGTGAAGTGTCACGCCACGTGTCGGGGGAGCACATGGATGGAGAGCCGCGGGATTGAAGCGGGGGGAAAAAGTGCATGCTTAGTTGGACGGCACTCCACCTTCCAAAGGAGAAACAAGTGGGCGACGCGTGGGCAGATCGAACGGTCGGTAGACATGGTGTGGGAGGACGAGGAGACGAGAGTCGTCCTCCTAGTCGGTCTCGGTGGATATTGTTAAGCTAA
This sequence comes from Diospyros lotus, assembly GCF_014633365.1. Classification (NCBI taxonomy): domain Eukaryota; kingdom Viridiplantae; phylum Streptophyta; class Magnoliopsida; order Ericales; family Ebenaceae; genus Diospyros; species Diospyros lotus. Next base: position 16,026,982 of record NC_068344.1, read on the forward strand.
GCTAATCCATACACGAAGGCATAATAATAATAATAATAAAAATAAGAGAAATAATAATAACAACGACATAACATAAGCTGCCTTATCAGCTAAAAAAAGAAAGAAAGAAAGAAATATATATTATATAAGCTGCCCTTATATCGCAGCTAGACATTGAATTTGGAAATGAATGGAAATGGAAGGAAACTGGAAACACCCCCTCCTCAAGGGCACACCACGTTAGGACCGAGTCTCCTAAGTTTGACACATAGCGCCCCAAATACACCCCTCTTTCTATGGATAATAACGACCATCCATATGAATTGCATACTGCCTGTCGCCTCTCCATCTTTCATCATATAAAACTTCAATAATAATAATAATAAAAATTCTCAAATACCATATACGCTGCTGTGTTTTAAAATTTATTTACATAAGTTAGTTGGCATTTAAAAATTGGACAAAAATAGTAATAGTAATACTATTAATTTGGACACCTAAATTTAAAGATATTTAAAGTAATACTCATTGCATTGATATAACGCCCAGCTTCACCTTGAATTAAAATGTTGTAAATTTTTTTTAAGAGAATTACGTGAAAGGAGCAATTATTGGAAAAGATTCGCAATTGCAAAGGGATTTAAAGAGGATTCAATAAAAGCGGCTGAATAACGCAATCATCCACAGTTTTTGGTTTTGGAAGAGACGTTCATTCGTCGTCACTGGCGGGGTTGGGTTGGGTTGGGGGGGAGGGGAGCCAAGCCAAGCCAAGCCAAGTTGGGGCAGAGTACTACGCGTGATTTTAGGTGGTGAAATTTTTGAGCTGTTTTTTAGCGCCCTTAAAAGAGCATATTTCACAGTAGGAGTAGGCCTGCCCCCCACCCCCCAATAGATTAGGTACGGGTACCTACGCACGTGTCTCATTTTCACTATCTTCAAATTATCATCGCCTTTGCAATAATAATATTTTAAATTGGTTATAAAAGTAAGTTTATATATTTATAGGGAGTTTTATATTATTGTTTATAAATTTATTCTGATCACAAATATATATAATCTTGTAAAATAAATAAATAAAAATTCTATTCAAACAACTCTTATACACAAATTTATAATAATTCTATTCAAAATTACAAATACTTCATAAGAGTAAGTAAATTTAATTACTATAAATTTATATGTATTATAATTTAGATTAATTTATGAAACTTATTAGTAGGTTATGTTTATCATGTACCCACCCACCCACACCACATGAACGCGTTACAGTGGCGGTGATAGGTGATTCCTTAAATTAAATATACAAAATACAAAATACATTGTCCTGGTTCAAGCCCTGTATTGTTGTTCTTTAAACCAACAGGACTGGGGAGCGTGGAACAATTGGGAAGCATCCTAAGCCCCAAACTTCATCCAATTCCAATTCCAATCCTATCCTTGTGTCATCTTCCAACGAATAACGTAATCATCCTTCTGCCCACCACCCCATTCATTTCATGGCATTCAATGTCTACTCCCAATTTGCTAATTTGATTGGCTCTCTACAATCCCACTTCCACCCTGTGTAGAAGACAAAATATTATATTATATTACATTAAATTAAATTAAAACATGGACCTAGGAGGAGCTGCGAACTTGTCAAATTAAAATCAATTCAACGGCAACGCTGCTCAACTCCAAGGCCAGGGTCCGTCCTTTTCCTCTTCTACAGCTTTTTAGGGTTTTTAATTTTTTCCCTAACACGTGGAGTACCCTAATTGGCCCAGAGAAGGAGGAAGAAGACTCTAGATATTGCTACAGTAGATTAGCGTCTTTCACGGATAGAAAGACAAAATCATGGAACAAACTAACTTACGGAGTTACGGAGATCGACCAAACCAAACGTCTATGCAAGGACAAGGGCACTTTCGTCTTTACGGAAAGGTGGACCCACTACCTTACCGTGCTTGTTCCAACCAACCTATATCGGCTACTACTGGAGGAGTTTATATGGATGGATGGATAAGCTTTCCTTCCCTTTCCATCCCATGTGCCGCGCTTAAGTTCAACTTTCTTTATTCATTCCTCAATTGAATTGAATTTAAATTTAATTTCAGTTTAATTTAATTTAATTTCCCTCACCGCCGCGACTTTGAAATTCCTTGGTTCTTCGTTCCCATTACGCGTTTCCCTCTACTTCACGTCCCCCACCGTCGTCTCACCTATAAATACATCTCCTCTTCCCTCTCTCATGTCCAAGAGACATCAACCAAGCTATAATTCTTCCTTAAATCCATCCCTAGATTCATTTCTTTTCTTCTCGATCCAAAAATTCAGAATGGTCGATTTTGATTGGAAAACAAAGATGGTTACCTCTGATACGTCCGCCAAATCATCCAAGCTCTCGAATAAGCTCAGCATCTCGCTTCCCTCGCCGGTTCGTGTCGGGGATTTGTTGCCGGCATCGGATTCGGCGTGTTTGGCGTACGAACATTATCTTCGTCTTCCGGAGTTGAAGAAGCTATGGAGTTGCAGCGAGTTTCCGGGCTGGAAAAACGAATCTCTTCTCAGGCCAGCGTTGCAAGCTTTGGAGATCACGTTTAGGTTTATTTCAACGGTGTTGTCCGACCCGAGACCTTACGTGAATCGGAGGGAGTGGAGGAGGAGGCTGGAGGGGCTCGCGACGAGCCAGGTTCGCCTAATTGCTTTGCTCTGCGAGGACGAGGCTGAGGACGGCGAGGCAAGCAACGCTCCGCCTGTCGTCGATTTGAAATCAGCCGAAGGCATGGTGTCTCGCAACGACAGCTCGGCGGAGGTCTGGAATCTCGGGGGAGAGACCACGGTGGTGAGCCGGACCAGCGAAGCCAGTCTGCTGCCCCGGCTGGCCACGTGGCAGAAGTCGGAAGACATCGCGCAGAAGATCCTGTACACGATCGAGTGCGAAATGAGGAGGTGTCCGTACACCCTGGGTCTGGGCGAGCCGAATCTGAGCGGTAAGCCGAGCCTCGACTACGACGTGGTCTGCAAGCCCTCGGAGCTTCACTCTTTGAGGAAAAGCCCCTCCGATTCCATGAACCTGAAGAATCACGAGAACCAGACTCTGTACACGACGCACCAGATCATAGAGTCATGGATCTACGTCTCGCAGCAACTCCTCAACCGAATTCTGGAGAGAATCGATTCGAAAGAGCCGGAAAAGGCTTCAAGTCTCTGCTGGCTTCTCGAGAGGACATGGAATCTGCTCTCCGACATCGAGGATCTGCATCTCCTGATGGACCCGGACGATTTCCTGCGACTCAAGAACCAGCTCTCGATCAAAGCCTCGTCGGAATCGGAGGCGGCCTTCTGCTTCCGCTCGCGAGGCCTCATCGAGATCACGAAACAATCGAAGGAACTGAAGCATAAAGTTCCGGAGATCCTCGGCGTGGAGGTGGATCCGACGGGAGGGCCGAGGATTCAGGAATCGGCGATGAAGCTCTACAGAAAGAAACGAGAGCCGGAGAAGGTTCAGTTGCTTCAGGCGTTGCAGGGGATCGAATCAGCGTTGAAGCGGTTCTACTACTCGTACAAGCAGATGATCGTAATCGTGATGGGGAGCCTGGAGGCCAAAGCAAATAAAGCGTTTGATTCGAGCGATTCCTTGGCCGAGATCTTCCTGGAGCCGACGTATTTTCCGAGTTTGGACGCTGCGAAGACGTTTCTTGGAGATTACTGGAGCCAGGAGCATTGCCGGAACGGTGGTGCAGAGAGACGGACTCCGGCGAGCAACAACTGAACGTTACAAGATTGGGATTGGACCTTCACGGGGTGCGGTTGGAATTAATTAATTAATTAATTTTGGTAGTCTTTATTTTTCTTCCTTTAAATTTTAATTTTGTATACCGTGCATGATACGCGCATTACTTGGTTATATTTCTCTGTAACATGATTCTTTACAAGGAATCTCATTCTTTGCCATTGACAAATTTCTATTTTAATTTATGAAAAAAATTATTTTTTAATAAATATAATTTTTATAATTTTTAAAAATATTTTATAAACTATCTAAATTAAAAAATATATTCATATATTCTTTAAAACAGTAAAATCTGATTTATATTGATTTGAGTTGATGTAAAATGTTTGAGAAAATATTTTTAAATATGTATAAAAATATTTTGTTTAATTAAATATATGTATTTATAAAATTTTTGAAGGTAAAATATTCAAGTATTCTTTTAATACTTCTATATCTATTTTTAATATAAAATAATTTTTGATTCAATCAAGTATTATTTTTTAAAATAATCGAGTATTGCTTAGTAGTGAAATGTTATGTTATTCACGTTGAACATAACGTTTTGCCAGACTCAATCAAACTCAGAAAGGGGCATGGGATTTGATGTGGGCCCACCCTCCTTGCATGCCTGCGTCGAGCACTAGATCAAAGCTCTTGCTCAACATTGCCTTCATGTTAATCGGGTATTAAAGTCTTTTAATTAATTATCATAAAAATCTACTCGAATATGTTATTATAAAAAGTTTTTTTAAAGTTATAATTGAGTGTTTTTGTAGTATTAAAATCTGAGCATATATTAAATCAAGTAAAACCTATTTTTTAATCGGCTATTAAGGTTTTCTACTCGAATATTTTATGTAAACACTCTATTTTTTTAAAATCAATCGGGTAAGGATTATTTTTAGTTGAGTATCTTTTTGATATAAAAAATCAAAGCATCTCCTTAGTTGAGTATATTTTTCTCATCAATCGACTAAAGTATTTTTATAATTGGGTATTGTTATGTATTAGTCGAGTAAAGATTGGATGATATCTAGCTAAATCTTTGTGTTTAACATTAATCGAGTTTCACTTATCTGTACTCGAGCATATGCTTGTGTTAGTCGAGTAAGTTTTAGCCTGGTAATCGAATGTTTAATGTAAAATCTTTGTGGTTTCTGAGTTAGTCGAGTAATGACTTGGTCATACTCGAATGAAGCTTATATATAACTTATATATAATCAATTACATAAAATATCCAATCGAGTATGCTCACATATTAATCGAATATCTCTAAGAAGTAGTTGAGTAACTATCATTTGAATTTGAATTTTATAGTTGTTATTTAGTGATAAAAAAAGACGACAGTTTTAATCGTTAAGAGTTTTATCTGATTATTCTATGAAGTATAACCTTGTTCTCTAATATAAGATTGATAAATATAATTATGCATGGTGTGTTGAATGTTTTATCCATATAATATACACATGGTTTATAACAAATTTAACTATTATTGGTCAAATCAAAAGAAGTTGTAAATGTGTGCAGGTTTCAATGCTAAATCTCAAGTCTCAAGCTTCTAGAAAAGGCTAAGAACATTAAAAGATGAAGCTGTTGATTGAGAGAATGGTTGCAACTATTGATCCAATAAGAAAACCCTATGCTATTGACATAGCCGTAAGAGCTTATGTTCGAGTAACATAGTGCTAATCTATACACAACAAGTCTTATTCTTTTTAGGTTAATTTCAAAATGTTTGAGTGAGTGATCTTCATTTTTATTTTCTTAAGAGAGTTAAGTGATTAATTTATTCATTTTTATAATTCTCTTTTGTTCAAGAGAATATTTGGTATCATTATATTATCTTATATTTTTCTTTTGAGAAATCATTTCACACGAATTGCGAAACTTGTAAAGGTTATGCCTACACCTTAAAAACCAGTGTCTTGGTTGTGGTGGAACTAAGTGTGAAAAAGTCTCATATAAAGGTTACAACTACTCTTGTAAAAGTTAGAGCTCCTACTCAACTCATGAAAAATAAAAGTTACTGCTTAACCTATAAAAATTGAGGTTCTCACTTAACTTGTAAAAGTGGAGGTTATAGTTGAATCTGTAAAAACTAATATTCTTAGTGGATGTTCTCAAATTCTTAGTGAGGAGCTAAGATAGTGGACTAGGCAGTTGGCCAAATTACTCTAAAATTGTTGTATCCATGTTGCGTATTTTTTATATTTCTATTTTAACTATATTTCCCTTATCTGCTATAATTTTTTTCTTTTTGGCATGAATTCATCTCGTAGGATCTCTTTTGAACTGTCATTAAAATGTTTTTCTTGATTGAAATCATCTTAAAAATTATACCCTTCTGCATCTTCAAAACTATTTTTTGTTTTTATGACTTAGGTGTTCGAGTTTCACTCAAATAATCCTTTTGAAACTGTCATTAATTATTATTTTATTCAAAATTGTTTTGTTAATTCATTACTTTGGCGATTGCCCTTTGCTATTACATAAAAATTATATGTCCAAATCTATCTCTCATTCAATTTTCATATAATACTTCTCTTATCATACACTATCAACTTACATGATTTTTCTATCATCAAACATTGTTGTTTTAACTTTCATGATTTGCATAAAAAACTTTTCAAATGTTAGTGTGGGTTTTGTGTTTTCTAATGAGGCCCAAGGTTATGACGATTTTTTCGAGTGGGTTTTATCTTCATAGGCTTCGGCCCCGGATTAAAGAACCCAAGTCCGTCACCACTTTTAGGCAGCCTATTTTAGAAGTCGGGCCACAAGCCCTATTCCTACTTTGGAGGAGAAATGGGCCTTGGCCCATTTTCTCAAGTGGGGGGAAGCCCACTTATCTAAGCTAGAGCTCACATATAAAAGGCCCCTTTGTGCGGCCTACTCTCTTGGTGTTTTCCCTTTCTCGGTCGAACCCTAGCCTCTCTCTCTCTCTCTCTCTCTCTCTCTCTCTCGTGTTTCCTTACTTGACAGATTGCTTCCTTCGCTGTTTCTTTTGTGGATGATCTTCCATGGCTCCGTTTCCATCTCGATCCGATGCCTCTTTCCATGTTGAGAGGCCACATATTTCCTTGTTGATCTTAGCCTATTTGTTGACGATGCGCATGCCCTATTTAAGGGGTTTCAATCATCCGTTCTCGGGTAAGCTTTTCTCTCTTAGATTTGTGCTTTCTACCCTTCGTCTTTGTGATCGATCTACATTCTGTGGTAACCTACTTTGTGTGGTGTTGATCGTTTGGGTGAGAGAGGGGGTTTCGATTGAGTTCGGCCGTGAGGTGTTGGGGCTTTCTGAGCTTATGGTTTGAGGGCTTCGTTGTGGCTTGTGGTTCCTATTCATTGGCGTTACCAAAGTGGTGAACGAACTCTTTAGATTTGAACCTTAAACGATTTAACATGGAGTTTTTTACTTTTTGTTCGTGTTCTTTACATTCGGTTATATCTGGTTCGATTTGTCTTGCACTAACCTTTTCTGTTTTATAGAGATTTTTCGTAACAATTAGTATCAGAGTCTTGTGTGGCTCCTGGGTAGTGCTTGTTTTGAACCAGATCTAAAAAGCCCCATCGTTTTCAGATTTGATTTCACGGTAATTAGTTTCCATATTAGATCTGATCTTGGTTTGATTTCTCTTTGCAGGTTGTGAGTTGGGTCGAAAGGACCCCAGATCCGGATCCAGCAAGTCGTGGGTCATCTTCCCGAGCAGCATGTGGCTGCTCACTCGCTTGCAGGCCAGTGGCGTGTGGACTTGAAGGCAGCAACACGTGGAGGCCGGGGTGCCCTTCTTCTGTTCCAGATCTGATCCTGCATCATTCACAAATCTCAATTATGAGATCTATACTGGTAACCTCTGTGATTTAAATTCTGTGATTTCCATTTCTAGTAACTAACAAGTCATCGTGTGGGGGTGGCCATTAGGTTTGGGGGTTATCCTGTGGTGGTAACCATTGCTTGTTGCTAGAACTAGGATTATCTGTGATTTACTTGTGATTATTTAATTGCTTGGTGCCTTTAATTAATGCTAAGTAAATCTGTGATATTTTTGTGATATTTGTGAAATCTGCATTTACTTGTGGCTGCTTTGTTGCTTAGTGCTTCATTATCATGCCTAGTAAATTTGTTAGGTATCAGAATTTATTTATGATCTTTATCCAATATTAGCTTGGTATTTTTGTTTGATATCTTTGTGATTTACCTGTGCCTATTTAAACTGCTAAGTGCATTTTAAATATTGTTAATTTTTTCTATTGCTGCTAAGTGCTTGAAAAATCTGTTCCTTGATTCTTTGTGAATCTACTGCCTATGTTTTTTAAAAATTAAAACTTTGTGTTTTCTTTAAAGTCTCCTTAGGTCGCATATCTAATTTCTTATACTCTTAGTGGGTATCTAGTGTTTGTTTTGAAATTTTTATGATTTACTTGTGGTTGTTTTAACTGCTTAGTGCTTTAAAAATTGTGCCTAGTAAATCCGTATTATCCCTGTTAAAATTTTTTCCCTTGATTGAATCTGTTTTGTGCATATCCATTGTATGGGATACAATGTGAAAAACTTAGTGTTTTGTAGGTTACACTACTTATTTGTGTTAAGAATTTTCTTTGTGAACATGGCCACACATTATGAAATAGGGATTTTCAAAGGGGAGGGGGATTTTGTCTATCTTTTGAAACAAAAAAAAAAAAAAGAAAAAAAGAAAAGAAAAAGTAAGGGATACTACATTGAGTGAGATGGAGTCATCCAACCAATCACCCTAAGTGGGAGGATAAGAGAAGGCTTAACCTACCTTGAGTGAGGTGGAGTCACTAAACCTAATCACCCTAAGTGGGAAGATATAGGGACTAACCCTAAGTGGGATTAGAGAAAGAAATCCTAACCCTAAGTGGGAGAAGGAGAGAAAGCCTAACCCTAAGTAGGAGAGAGATCCTACCCTAAATGGGAGGATGAGGTATATCCTAACCTAAGTGGGAGGATGTGGTAGATCCTAACCTAAGTGGTAGGATTAGTGAGATCCTAGCCTAAGTGGTAGGATTAGAGAAATCCTAACCTAAGTGGGAGGATTAGGGAGATCCTAACCTATGTGGTAGGATTAATGAAATCCTACCCTAAGTGGGAGGATTAGGGAGATCCTAACCTAAGTGGTAGGATTAGAGAAATCCTAGCCTAAGTGGAAGGATGAGAGAGATCTTATCCTAAGTGGGAGGATGAGTCAATGGATAAGGATTGTGTGTCCGTTATTTTGTTTTAGAGAAGGGTCAAGTATCCTTATTTCCACCACCTTGAGTAAGGTGGAGAGTCAATCCTAGCCTAAGTGGGAAGATGAGAGAGATCTTACCCTAAGTGGGAGGATTAGGTATGTGGGATGGAGAGCTAGCTCAAGTTTATGCATTTGTTGCATGTTTATGCATTTGTGGCATAATTATGCATTTGTTGCATGTTTATGCATTTGTTGCATGTTTATTTCCTGTGTGGATGATTAGGCATTTGTTGCTAATACATGCATGTGTTCCTTAAATTGTTCTTTTGTTGCCAGTATATGCATTTGTTGCATGTTGCCTGTGTGTGCTGGCCTCATTAGGAATCAAGGTGGAGATTGTGGGTTTTGTGTCCTAATGAGGCCCAAGGTTGTGACGATTTTTTCGAGTGGGTTTTATCTTCATAGGTTTCGGCTCGGGATTGAAAAACCCAAGTTCATCACTACTTTTAGGCAGTCAATTTTAGAAGTCGGGCCACAAGCCCTATTCCCACTTTGGAGTAGAAATGGGCCTTGACTCATTTGCTCAAGTGGGGGGAAGCCCACTTATCTAAGCCTTTTAACCCATATATAAAAGGCCTCTTTGTGTGGCCCACTCTTTTGGTGTTTTCCCTTTCTCAGCCGAACCCTAGCCTCTCTTTCTCTCGTGTTTCCTTGCTTGGCCGATTGCTTCCTTCGTGGTTTCCTTTGTGGCTGATCTTTCATGGCTCCATTTCCATCTCGGTCCAATGCCTCTTTCCATGTTGAGAAGCCGCATCTTTCCTTATTGATCTTGGTCAATTTGTTAACGACGCGCATGCCTTATTTAGGGGGTTTCGATCATCCGTTCTTGGGTAAGCTTTTCTCTCTTAGCTTTGTGCTTTCTGCCTTTCGTCTTTGTGACCGATCTATCTCCTGTGGTAACCTACTCTGTGTGGTGTTGATCGTTTGGGTGAGAGAGGGTTTCGGTTGAATTCGACCGTGAGGTGTTGGGGCTTTCTGGGCTTACGGTTTGAGGGCTTTGTTGTGGCTTGTGATTCCTATTCGTTGGCGTTCCAAAGTGGTGAACAGACTCTTCAGATCTAAGCCTTGAACAATTTAACAGGGAGTTTTTTACTTTCTATTCGTGTTCTTTACATTTGGTTATATCTGGTTCGATTTGTTTTGCACTAACCTTTTCTGTTTTATAGAGATTTTTCGCAACAATTAGTTTTCATTGCATGTACAAAAGTTTTCTAAATCTATTTATATACTCTTATTTCTCAAATGCACAAATTAGCTTAATGTGTTTCAAACTGTTTCTTCTTGATGCAATAAGTTTCTTGAATTCCTTTCATAAATGCATATATCTTTGTATCAATATTTTCATATAAATCAAATAATTAAAGTATTTCATAATAATCCTTATGAAAAATATTTTAAGTTGCATACATATTCATACATATATTATCCGTTGCTACAAGGTTTTTTAGTTTAAGAAAAATGTTATTTTTAAATAACTTTATTGCATCATATTTTAATTTATTTTCAAAAATATCTAAAACACTCAATTCATCCCTCTCTTGGATGATTTTTCAGTCATCATCATCATCAACTATTTAGTCAAATACATAAATTAATTTTTGTGAGAACTAATAATACAATTTCAAATGACCTTATTTAGTTAATTTATCATTTCTAAAAATCACATCAATAAGAATGAGATGTTAAAAATTAATGGTCCTTTGATTCTAAAGTTGTTGTAACCTAGCTATTAGGGGAGATTCTCTCAAAGAGGTGTAAGCTAGAAAAATGGAAAAAGAAAAAAAGCACGTCTTGTAGATAAGATAGCCATGGATGATTCTAGGCATTCGCAATCTAGCTCTTTTATCTCTTGACACTAATCAGTTGAATGATGATGGGTTCTGTGGTATTTGCAATACTCGTCTCGATTCTTCCCCATTAGTCAATCATCCTTTTTCAAGAGTCTTATGAGATCTGATCCTTCTATTGCCGCTAGGATTGCCGATCGCAGTTGATTGAGCTTGGCGTAGTGGTGGAATTGTGGCTTGGCTCTATCCAACTTCTTAGCTCCATCTTGCTACCGACCAGGGCCGTCTTTAATGTCAATCTCCTTTCTTTTCCTGCCTTTTTCCTCATTTACCCGTACGGTACTCATCACCTTGGCTTGGATTATGTACTTATTTTCCCTCACAAATAGATTAGCCAGGGATGTTGATTGGTCTAGGGCCAAGGATTCTTGTAGGAGGATGGATCGTGTCCCTTACAACATGGTAGCCAATTGATATTTTACTCTTGAAAAATAAAATAATGGTTTTGATAATGACTATATGAAAATCAATCTCTAAATCTTTATGAGTAAGTAAATATATATGGACAAAGTTTTTTTAATCAATCTATATGAATGAGAAAAGCAATCTTTAAATCTCCTTGAGCAAAGTTATGAAAATTTATATAGGAGAAATGTTGAAGTGTGGTTGAGATTATTATTTTTTAATAATCTCAACTTGCTTTCAAAAGAATCGAAATGAGGATTTGTTAAGTTTTCATTTTTTCAAAAAGGATAGTCGACTATGTGGTTCATTCTATTGACTATGCCTGAAAATAGTCGACTATGCTGTTAAGGATAGTCGATTGTGCATAAGAATAGTCGACTATGCTGATTTGATCCGTCGACTATTTAAGGCTTCTGTCGACTATTTTTTCATCTGTCGACTATTTTTGTTCATAAAATTCAAAATTCTCTTCACATTTTTGCAATAGTCAACTGTGCATATGTATCTGTCGACTATGTGAAATTTGTGTTAGAAGATAGTTGACTATGCTTTTTTGTCTGTCGACTATGTCTTGTTTTACTTGTAAAAATAGTCAACTATGCATTTTCTTCTGTTGATTATATCTTTTACAAAAAGCTTCCAACGGCTAGTTTTTCAACTCCAACGGTCACAAACGGCTTCATTTCTCTTCAATCTTGTGGGAAGCTTATAAATACAAGTCATGGATGATCAAGAGAAGGCTAATGGACGGGAACGAATTGATTTGAGCTTACATTTTATATTCGTTTGTATTTACAGTGTTCTGTGCTTTCATTGTTATACTTTTCTCTCCAAGGCTTCGTTTTATTATTGTTAATACATTCACTTAAGCCTTGTTTAATCTTGAGAGACATTGTAACTAAGAGATTCATCTCTTAGATTCTCTCACATTCTATATTTCCTATGCTTCCTAGCTTGTGTAGCTAGAGGGCTCATTTTGAGTGGGAGGTTTTGTATTTGCTAGCTAGGTGCTAGAGGGCTTGCTTGTATAAACAAGAGGTTGTAATTTCTAGTCTTGGACTAGAGGACCTACTTGGTTTAAGTAGGGGATTTTAGTGGATTGTTTGCAAAATCCTTAGTGAGGAGCTAAGGTAGTGGATTAGACTTGGGTTAAGCTGAACCACTATAAATCCTTGTGTTTCTTGTGCTTGTGCTCTTTGATCTATTTATCTTTCCAAACATTTCGTTTTTCCTCACTTGGTTCACATATTTATTTTTTGTAAACTTTCATCTGTCACTTTTATATACTTCACGTTTTATTTCATAAAACCTCATTTTGTGTTAAAAAGATTTTCAAGTTCAATTAAGTTTTTAAAACAACCAATTCACCCCCCCTCTTGGTGTGTGCCATAGCACCTCCCGTTCTAACAACTACCACTCCAACTTGCAAGTCGCGGACCTCAAGTGTAGCATTCTGAAACTTGTCCACATATTGTCGAAGAGTTTCCTTGCCCCTCCTAGCTATACACTTAGGAGATACATGGAGTCCTTTTTCCTTTAACTATTAATAACGAATGCCTTAATTAATTCTAATCTCAACTACTCAAAGGAAGATATGGATGCCTCGGGCAAATCATTAAACAAAGCCTGAGCATGTCTGATTAAGGTTAAAGAGAAAGCCTCGGACATTATTTTGTCCTCCCAACCATGTAGTATCATCAAGGATTCGTAGTTTTGAATATAGTCACAGGGATCAACCTTGCCCAAGTAAGAGCTTATTTGTGGCATCTTGAATTTCTTGAGTAATGATTTTTCCATTATATTTGCAGTGAAGGAGAATCTCCTCTAAGGCTTCTCTTTTGAAGCTGGCAGTAGCTTTTTCTGTTCAAGCACCTCCTCAATCATCTTCTTTATATCGATAGTTTCTCGAGTGTTGAATGCCATGGGGTTGTTGGTTTCATCATTTCTCCTTGATAAGCTTTTCAAGGGGCTTCAATCTCTTCTTGTGGGTGTGCTTGCCATAGTTTCTTAATATATCTTCCTCTAAGGTCTTCGCCTTTCATCCCTTGCTTTTCGATGGTCTTCTTCTTGATTTCGTTGTGGAGGAGAAGCTTGAGAGTGACCTAGAAGAGGTCACGGTTGATTCCTTCGATGGGGAAATGACTGAGAGTAAGTTTCTGGGGTAGTCTCTTGGTAAGAGTTAACTTCTAGCTCCTCTTGTGGAACCACTTGTGCCTGAGTCACGTCTGGTATAAGCCTCGTCAAAGTAGAAGGCAACATGTCGGGGACTATGTTTTGTAGTATCCCATCCATTTCACAAAATGCTTGCATCCCCTCAGTATGTTGTGGTTGTAAGGCTTAATACTTTGACTAAAAGACCATAGGTGGAGCTTGCTGGGAAGTGTTAGGTTAACCAACAAAGTGGCCACAAGAGTTAGCCTCCAATGGATGCTAAAATTCTTAAGGGGGGTGGCTAAGTCCCCACTTGTTACTAAGAGTCTCATGGGGTTGCATGAGTCCCCACCTGTTGCTGAGAGTCTTGTGGGGTGTAACATCCCGTTTGAGCGATAGGAAGGACTGGAACAACTTACCTTGATGGGCCTACGCGAACTTCCCAGGGGGGTCACCCATCCCTGGATTACCCTAAGTCGAGCACGCTTAACTTGGGAGTTCTTTGCCTACATTCAGCCCAAAAGGTATCCAGCTGATATTGTTTCTTTTCTTACACTATCCTCGATATATACTAACTTCTCTGGGCTCTCGGGGTATTACATGGGGTTAGATAAGTCCCCACTTATTGTTAAGAGTCTCACGGAGATGGGTGAGTCTCCACAACCTGAGAGAGAGTCTATCAGCTGCTTCTTCTGTTGGCCACCAAGAATGAATCTTCCTCAGCTTTTTGTTCGATTTCCAACAAAATACACCAATTGTTGTTACCTTAATACAACAATTAATTTGTAATGCGGGAAAGTGGAGGGTATGAGTCTTTGGACATTTAGAGAGTTCCAAAGTGTCTGTGAGACCTCCAAAGTGGCATCAAAGTTCTAGGTGATCTTGAGACCACCAAAGTGATGACAAAGTCCCAAATGATGGAGAAAGTTCCAAGTGACCAAGAGAGTTCTGACAGAACGAGAGACCTACTAAGAAAGAAATTGCTCAGGGGCACGAATAAGTGTCCCCGTGTGGACCCTTCGATACCTAAGTTAGTCTTTAAGAGTATTAAGTGCTTAAGCATTATGAGAGAGTTCAAGCGCTAGAGAGTGTGTACCTTTAATGAGGAGGCAATGTTTCTATTTTTAGTGGATGAAGAGGCTAACAGGTGGTGATTTGCCCGCACTTCTCGACAGGCATCTAGGAGGATCTTGGATCAAGTTTTGTGGCCCCCAAAGAAGGTCTTGGAGAGAGGTTCCCAGGCTTAGGTAGTTCGCGAGAGTGTCTTGTATTCCTTTAGGGGGATCGAGTGACCTGAGATATGCCTAAAAGGGTCTTTCAATTATGTTAAGAGAGCTTTTTGAGGGTGCAGAGGTCACTCAGTTTGCTTCTAAGGTGTATAGTCAATTGGCTTGATTAGTTATGGCTTGGGATAGAAAAATAGATTGGAGCATGGCTGAAATAACTAATCAAGAATGGGGAGGGGGGGAGGTCACTCGATCGTGACAAGTGACCCATGACCAAGGGACTCGTCGAGTTTCCTCAGTTGCTTACTTTCAGGGTCTTGTTCAAGCTCTAAAATTGCTTCTTTGGCCCACTTGGTTTTGGTTTTCATGGTCTTGGCCCATAATTTTTAACCTAGCTTTGCTATTTGGATTTTCACGAACCTGAATTGACTCCTGGGTATAACAAGTGTATATGCGTGTGTCGAGTAATGCATACATATAGTAGATTAATATACATATATCATATAGTAGACACATACATTCATTCGCATGTACATGAAAGAGCAAATATGTATTCTTCATATAAGTTTTTGGTTGTATGTGTGTGTGTATGAAATCAGAGAAGAAAGATCAAAGGTTAATTAACGACAGTTGGCAATGAGGAAGCAGGCGGTGGGCATTCATAAGGCCGGAGGAAAAAGTCAACGTCAGTCGTCTTTTCCATGAAGACAACCGTTGACTGTTCATCTTCTCCACGTCTGATCGCCTTTTCCCACACTTGCAACTGTCGTTGACTGCTTATTCTGTTCATCTTCTCTGTGTCCAGTCACCCTCTTCAATGATGGCAATGACGCATGTCTTCGTGACCACGACCGCTAGTTTTCTTTGTCTTCTCCTCAAAGCTTTGTGGCTATGATGATGTCGAATGAAGATGAAGGGGATGAAAGTGGTGACTGACAATGGTAGTAGAACTGTGTGAGACAAAGTTGAAATTGAAAATCAGTAGAAAGAAACAAGGGTTTCTCAATTTTGATTAAAGGGGATTTTTAGCCTTAAAGGGCCTGTTTGGCTCATTTTGGATTAAAAAACACTTTTCACCTTAAGGGCTTGTTTGTTATTTTTTTGGTTCAATTTCTTTTAAGAAAAATGTTTTTCTTGAATTGTTTTATAATAATTTTAATAAGCATAAGATAATTTAGAAAAATATTATTGATATTAGTTAACAATGGTTTTTTCATTGTAGCATATTTTGAGACTATTAGTTAATCACAAATGGATGAGTCCATAACATATGTTTAGTTTTTATAAAATTGTTTAAAAATTTATTTGTCAAATTCCTAATCTATTATTTTTCTTCTAATTCATTTTTAGAAAAATGGCACGACTAATAACCCCAGTACACATTTGTTATGGGTATTTTCTAAACCACACTAATGGGCTGAAAATGGTTCAATGGATCAGCCCAATACTCCGAACCTCAGTAAGTCCCGAGTTGAGGACATCAGGGCGAGGTTGCAGGTCACTTCGACTGAGTTCAAATCGCAGAATGTCTTAAGTTGCGAGACACATCATTAGGCTATTCAGCTCGCATCACGAAGAGATAGCGAATTTATCGAAAACGGTTAGAGAAGAAGTCAACCTTCCTAATCTAAGGCAAATCAGATCCCTACAGATGCGGAATCCGTTCCTGGTTAGGTGAAGCTGATAAGGAAATATTATCTTCATGATATTATCCTTCCATTCTGGATCTTATTCAAATTATAAATACCACATACTATAACTAGGGGTCGAAAACCGTTGTATAAGGGGAGGACAAGCAATAATATATTGTTACTCTGCCGAAATAACTAGAGGGACAGTCGTAGACTAGGCACCATTCAAGCCGAACCACGTAAAAGCTTCTTTATGTACTTTTGTTCCCTTTCTTTTTCCTTGAAATCGTGTTTATTTACTCAGTGCGGGCAAACAAATCACGGTTGATTGATTCCCAATGTTGACAACATCCGGATTCCAACTCAATGGGCTCAAGTTATGGAGATGAAAAGGTAGTTGAATGATTATCAGATGATAGATAGGCAAAACATATGTGAACACATTATCGCTGTGTGTGATATAATGCATGAACTCATATTTGTTGGTTATAGGGGTTTATGGACTCACAAATCAAGATATCGATCTTTGTTTGCTAGGTTATTGTCACATGATAAGGAATTAATGAACAATATTTGGGAATCGAGATTCTCAAATAAGGCATTTGGTTGGCTAGTGTATTCGTTTAAACGTGCATATAGAAAAAGAGAGATTGTACTAACTTTGTATCCAAACAACCTACCAATAGATATCATTAGTGATATTGCGGTTAGGATTTTTGTATTTATTCTTTATGCTTATGCTCTTCCTCGAAAAGTTAGAATTATTTTTAGATAATTCTTGTATATAGTTTAATTTTACTTTTGTAGCAAATTTCTAAATTGTATTCATTATTTCATTTTATGAAATGAATTATTGTTGGTTATTTAATCTTTGTGATTAAATATGCATGCCTTACTATTGGTTATTTAATCTTTGTGATTAAATATGCATGCCTTACTATTGGTTATTTAATTTTTGTGATTAAATATGTTAAAATAATTCCTTATTAATGGGACTAAATGCTCTAATTTTTTTTTTTTTTTTAGGTAGAGAAAATTAACATTAATAATATTAGGACAATTGGAATATAGGCAATAATTGGGAACCTAGTGAACTTTCGACTATGCATTCAGTTGAATATTTATTATTAGTTTTATTTGGTAAATGTGTGTAAGGTATGGCATTAATGAGATGAATCTTATGTAGATTATCCGAGAATGGTTTCTTCCAAGAACATTATAGCTGATTTGATAAAATGTGAGAAATTGAATAGGGATAATTATGACATTTGCAATATGAAGATTCAATATATTCTTGAGGAATAAGAGTCAATTGAAGCTCTAAATCAAGTTATGGTAGAGCCTGCTAAAAGAACCACTGCACAACAAAAGAGGGATAGATAAGCTTACAATGCCTGGAAGAAAAAGAACTTCACTGCTCGTATTACGTTGTTCAGTAGCATGGATAATGACATTATACGTGAATTTAGAAAGTATGAGCTGACAAAAGAAATGTGAACTGTTGTTAAGGAGCAATTTGGAGCGACTTTAATTGCAAATGTAAGACAACTAACTATCAAGTTTGATATGTATAAAAAGATGCCCAAACCGCAACATGAGCCAACATTTTCGAGAGAACTAATATGGTCAATGAACTCAAAGATGCGGGTGTAAATCTCATTGATGAATAGAAAGTGCATGCTGTTATTACATCCCTACCCCACAATTGGGAGCACATGAAGATTTATCTCACACATAATGTGAACATTAAGACAATGGTCGATGCTTCATGACATTTGGAGTTAAAAAAGGACCATATCGAGGCCTCCAAACCTAATTCTAACATCTATGTGATGGCATCTAGCTCCAACGTTGCTCCTAAGTTTAAGCAAAAAATTCCTTACAAAGGAAAGAAGGGAAACTACGTCCCAAAGAAACTTAAGGAAGCTCATTCTGAGAAAATTGAGAGTCACCATGGAAAAGGTAAATGACCAGTTCATAATCCCTTAAAGAAGATGAACATGGCTAATGTAAAATGCTACAATTATAGCAATAGAGGGCACTTTGTGCGTGACTGCAGTGAACTAAGAAAGGAGCCACAAACCATGTAACAAGAGACAGAAAGTGGATTATCATTGAATACCATATAGAACTAAGTGGACCTATGTGGGAAACAATGCAAGGGTTAAAGTTAAAGGTATTGTCATCTGCAGGTTGTGCATACGTTATGGTCAAACCTTGTATTTACATGATGTATTGTTTGCTTTAGAAATTTGACAAAATCTAGTCTCTGTACATTTTCCTCAAAATGACCAATCTACTTCTGTCCTCTTAAAAGTCCTGCTTTAGGGCACTTGTCAAGAGCAAGCAGAAGCAACACATGCCATGTCTAACACACCCAGTTCAATATTTGCCTTGAGCAGCGCCAAATAGGCCATCCTAGGCTTTAAGGTCTTGTACCCATTTTGCAATGACTGCTAATGGCTAGTACTTTAGCCATATTGCAGTTGTGATAGGTTCATTATACACACATATATATACATATACATAAACTCAATTCATAACAGAGTGTTTTAAGAGTTATAGAGCTTCTCTCATGTAACTCTAAGATACATATACACACATATATATACACATATACATACACCCACACAGAACATATATATACACATAATATATATACACACAAACTACATATACATACATAGAGAATATATATAAACATATACCTTCTTTGAGGTGGCTCTGGCAACGGCGAATGCGGAGGTGAAGCCCGATCGAGCTGGAGGCGGCGGTAGCAACGACAATGGGTCGATGATGGGAGTACTTCACAGATAGAGAGAGAGGGAGGAGTGAGTTAGGGTTAGATTTAGGAATTTTCTGATTTGGGGAAGGAGGAGGGGAGAGGTAGATAGAGAGAGAGAGAGAGATACAGCTATTCCCGCCCATGTTTTTAGTTTTTTTTTTTAAATATTTATTTGATAAATAAAAATAAAATAATTTATGTAAATAATATTATTAATTAATTATTTAAATGATAAAAATAAAATAAAAAAATAATAATATTATTAATTATTTAATTGATAAAAATAAAATAATAATCTAAAATATGGTAATAAAATAATTTAAATTATTGCATCAAATTAATATTTATTTAAAAATATAATTATATTATAAATCTAATAATTATAATAAATTAATTAGTTTGATATAATAAATTTTGGGAGGGAAATAATTTTTTTTACTTTTTTGTTGAAATATTTAGTTATTAAATAAAAATAAAATAATTTATAAAAATAATATTAATAATTATTTAATTGATAAAAATAAAATAATTTAATATTATGATAGTCGATAAAATTGTTTAAATTATGAAAATTATTAAATAATAAAATATTTTAAATTATTATATCAAATTAATATTTATTTTAAAATTTAATTATATAATAAATTTAATAAAAATTAGTTACCTAAAATAATAAAAATCATTAAAAATATAAAGAGGAAGTGGAGTTTGCTGTTTGCCACTTAATCTAATACTCTTTCAAAATAATGATATTTTTAATTTTTTAATACTCCTTCAATAATGATATTTGAATTTGAACTAATCAATTTATTGAGTGTGTGAAGGTACAACTATACCCCTTGTGTGGACAAGTTGGGAAATTCATTTTTAAATAGTTTTAATTTTAAAAGAAAATTGATCCCAAAAAATTGAATGAAATCATTTATTTTCTTATTTCCTAAATATTTTTAATTTTGGAGAGAGAGAGAGAGAGAGAGAGAGAGTGAGTGAGAGAGCGAGAGATATGAAAGAAGAAAAAGTGGGGGGAGAAGTAGAGGCAATGTTAGTAGTTGGTTATTTGCTTTAAATTGGTGGGTTGATTTAATAATAATAAAGGCTGCTCAACATTGACACCACAACACTTTCTTAGCCTCAATTATATAATAATAAATTATTTGCCAGTGACACCTATCTTTATTATATAAAAATAATTCAATACACTAAAAGGGAACTTGAGCATCCAAATTTTGACCTAAACTAATATGATTTGTTAATGATTTTGAAAATTATGATTCAATTATATAAAAAAAAAAATACAACGTCCTAACATCCTAACAGGTTACAAACTAACATCCTAACAGGTTACAAACTTTGAATAGACTGGGCTTTATAGAATAGGCCTAAAACAAAGACATAACCCAAATATAAAATAATAAATAATAAATAATCATACAAAATAATTTAAAAAAGCTAAAACACGATAGTAGAAGCAACAAAGCTGCTAGTTTAATCTGGCTTGTCGAGCTATTCCAAAAGCATATATTATGGGTTAAAAACGGATATCGTATGCAAAGTCCACACTCATAAGATCAAACACCGATCACTACAATCATATATTCGAATTCTTTCCATCGTGCTTGTCCAGATATGCTAATGTAGTACGATCCACATCATATATTGTATTCTTTTTAATATCTTCGTAATTTTTAATATATTGTATTATCAACAAATAATTAATGCTTAATTATAATAGCTTAATAATTAAATTCATGCATTTACAGAATTATATTAGGAATTGCTTATAATAGTGTTAGTTAAATCTTAATAATTCTTTTTTGGTTTAGAATTAATAAAAATAGATTCAATAAGAAAAAATTGTAAATATAACCCTTAAATACAAAAAAATTAGAGAAAAGAGAAAGAAGATAACTGGTATGAAAAATGTTGCAAAGGACAGGAAAAGATCCAGAGCTTCACAACTTTGTCTTTATTCTTATACAAACTTTTTATGAGATTAATGGTACTGTGTATTTATTAAAGTTTTAGGAATTTTAGAAATAAGCAGATGAACAAAAGAGCTTGATGAGCAAAAGAGGGATTTAATTTTAAGGAAAAACGAATTTTAGTGTAGAGATTTAGTTTTAGTTTTTATTATTTGTATTTATAAATAAAATAAAAAATAAATTATTTTAAATTATAAAAATTAAAACGACGTAGTTTTGTAATTTAAGTATAAAATCATAGATACTTAGATACCCACACATATATACATTTATAATTATGTGTGGATAAGTTTATAAATAATTACCCACACATACGTAACATTTATTAATATGCATAGGTAATATAATTCAAAAAACTGTCACATCAGTTAATACATGGATACCCACACAAATATAACATTTGTAATTATATGTGGGTAAATTTATAAACAATTACCCACACATACTTAATGTTTATTAATATCTGTAGGTAATATAATCCAAAATAAATGCCACGTCAACCAAAATTTTATCAAGAAATTATCCCACCAACCTCTGAAAGTGAAGGGAATTTTTTCCGCCAAAAATAAGTGTGGGTATATCAATTTACACGCACATAATAAATGTGAATAATGTAACGAATTTGTGATTTAATCACCCACACATATTATCCTTATGTGTGGGTAATTTATGCATGGGTAATTTTATAAATAATTACCTACATATACGTAACAATTACTAATATGTGGCAATATAATCCAAAAAATTGTAACATACGTGAGTACTTACCACATATATAATATTTGTAATTATGTGTGGATAAATTTTTAAACAATTACCCACACATACATAACATTTATTAATATGTGTGGGTAATATAATTCAAAATAAATGTCACATTAGATAAAATTTTATTAAAAAATATCCCGCCAACCTCTAAAAGTGGAGAGAATTTTTTTCGCCAAAATAAATATGGGTATATGAATTTACCCATACATAATAAATGTGAATAATGTAATGAGTTTATCTAATTTAATCACCCACACATATTACTATTTTGTGTGGGTAAATACCCACGTATAATATGTGTGGGTAAATCCCCCAAATTCGTGTAGTGTTCCATGATTTAACAGTTGAATTATTCTTGAATTCAATATATTATGGATGTGGAAATTTGTAAAATGGTTTAATAGCACTTGATGTAGATTATGCTTCCAGTAGCAACCTTAAAAGCATCAGTTTTCCCCCTTACTTCTTTTAGAAATTTTATGAATATGTGAATATATGACATGCGAGATTAGGCCATATAGGACAACATATATTGGATAGTGTAGGGTTTCTTAGATCCAAACGCAGCGAAAAAATTAAAAAAATTTGGATCAACCAAACTCTTTGGTTATCTTGAAACTCGAAATGAACGGATCTAGTTTGCATATATATAATCTCTTCAAAAATAAAACATATAACGAAAAATCAAACATTTGGTAATCCGATGTAGAATGGATGAATCTTTGTACCACGAGGTGTTACCCATCCTCTATAAGTGATCCACACCAAAGAGAAACTTCAATCGATGTCCATGAGCATGCCCCTTCGATCTTCTTGTATCAACTATGCAAGATCTAATTCAACACTTGAAAATCTCTTGGTTTTTCACAAAAATCACACTTTCTCTCTCTAGAAAGACAAAGGAATTAGAGGCAAGAATGAGAGAGTCCTTATCTTAAACCCTAGTCAAATTAAGAATTTATAAAAAGCTCAAGCATGTTATAAACATGTTGGGCCAAGGCCCAACCCATTTGTGGGGTTTTCACCATGTTTTACTTTTTACTCATTTTGTCAACATCACGGGAATTTTTCCACAAGTGCTAACTTGCCCCAAATATCCATGAATTCTTATGGGCTCCAAAAACATTTTTCGGTCCCACTAAAAATTTCATGAAACTTCTCTTTGTTCGTGTGTGACCTTATAAGTTTACTATGAAGATGGAAAATGGCAATTTATAGAATCCTACTCCTAATAAAACTCTTTGATTATGATCCTTAATTTATTTCATCTCATGACAAAAATTATTATCTTGCCCTTAGACCAAGATTGACGTCTAGCAACATATCATGACCCCCATATCATAATGAAATGCAAATGTCACTTCTAATGAACATTTACGTGACAAGTTTCAGTGCTATTCGATCTCTCTATTATAATCACTCGATATAGTCTAGAAGTATGGTAAAATGTCAAACTTCTAATAATCAACACTATGTGTACGAATGTTAAGTCCACAACTCCAATAGTCAAATTAATAACTCTTATTAATTCTCAACTATCTGCGTTGGCCAACAACTCCTCGAGTTATGACTTCATCATTCACATAAGGCATATACCTTTTAAATCTTACTAAGGTCGATAGATTCCATCTTGCCTACTTACCGACATTCGTATGATTCAGATCATACTCAATAACCACCCTATTAGGAATCCATCTTACCGGACCCCGTAAAATGGCATCAAAGCATGACACTCCTCATACAGGATAACTGTGGTACCTCAGGAAAAAAGATTACTAGTACCTGTCGCCACATAGAACTCTCAATTGACATTTAGTAAGAATTACCATTTGAGTGTTCTCAAGTTAGGTCATTCAGTGAACTCATTCACCAATGAGCACCTACACACTTGCATTAGTGTCACTACACAAGTAGTCAATGAGATCAACTACGCTCCCTACGAGCATACATAGTGTGTACTAGTCTTGGCGGTACTATAGAGGCCCACTCTATAGTCCTATGACCAGGAATAGTTTAAGAATGAAGCATCAGTAATTCAATCTCATTAATATGATCTCATCATAACTCGATTGATGTTGCTACACTCTTTGGGATTCATCTAAATAGTAAAATATAAAGATGAACGTATTGCCACGTATTAAAAGAGAAATACTAATATTAATCAAAATATGTCCAAGATTAATTAGAAATGCACCCAACTCACAACTCTTATAATTGGCTCCCAAGTTACAACTTTATCAGATAGATGAACAAAATAAGGTTTATAGGACCAAGTTGCAAAAGTGAATCTACCAACTTGTGGAAATTGTCTAGTAGGAAAAATGAAAAAAAAAACCATTTGACAAGGCTATTAGAGTTAAAACTCCATTGCAATTAATTCACTCTAACATATGTGGTCTAATGAATGTAAGGGGTAGGCATGGAGATGTTTATTTAATCACTTTCATTAATGACTATACTCGTTTTGGTTTTATCTATTTCATTTTTCATAAGTAAGAAGCTTTAGAGTGTTTTAAAAGATACTTGAACTTAGTTGAGAATCAATTAGATAAAAAAGTTAAAACATTAAGAATTGATAAAGGTCACGAGTATTTGTCTGAACAATTCAAATTGTTGTGTGATAAAAAGGGAATTAAGAGGCAACTAACCATTCCACATACTCTAAAACAAAATAATGTTAAGGAAAGAAGAAATAAAACTTTTTAAGAAATGATTAGGTCAATGATAGCAGGGGTAAAGTTGTCAATCACCTTTTAGGATGATGCATTATTAATCGTTGCTTATCTACTCAATTTAGTACCCTCCAAATCTGTACCTTCTATCCCATATGAGTTATGGATTGAAAGGAAACCCGATCTAAGTCATTTGATAACTTAAAATTGTGTAACCTATGTTCATGATCCTTCTCATAAACATGGAAAGTTGGGTTCAAGAGGCAAAAATAGTGTATTTGTAAGATACTCAGTACACTTAAAATGATGTTTTTATTGGTGATCAAGCAAGTGGGAGTATTATCAAGTTTGAATCTTAGGATGCATTTTTCTTGGAAAATGAGTTTCCTAGCAAGGGAGAGATAAATTAGAATTTCTCTTTTATGAAATTGAGGATTGCATGATTCTATTGTTCAAAATCATTTAGTACATTTATCTAAAAATGTATTTAGGGAATCAAATCTAAGTGAGAACAAAACAAGAGTTCCTGAATTTGTTTCATGTGAATCTCAAATTAGGGAAAATAGTTGTAGACATATAGTCATGAGATTAAAATATCTAATTTTCCTAGAAAAAAATAGCTTTTTTTCGCTCCAAAATAATGGTTATAATATCCAAATATCATGATAATGTGTGAGAGAAAGTTTAGAGCAATAAAAATGTCTTAATGGTCAAAATTGTGCATTAAATGCACTTACAATGGCTAGCTAATGGCTATATTTTTATTTCAACAAACTTTTATGTGAGTGGAAAAAAATGATAATCGAATGGCTATTATTCAATACTCGAGTGAAGAGTAAATGATAGTCGATTGGATTTTTATCATCATAGTTGTCACTCGATTGGAAGCTTAATCTACTTGAATACTTTTGTAGAAACATAGAGCATTTTCTACCAGCTTGAAATCCACTGGAGTGGCTATTTCTTCCACTCGATTGGCAAAGCATTTCCACTCTAATGGACATTTTTAACACTTGATTGAACATAGTATCACTTGATTGATTAAACCTATCACTTGATTGATGTATCAAATACAAAGACCAACATCATTTTTGATACTTTTCACTTGATTAGGACATTCCTACCACTCGATTACTTCATTTAAAGCAGAGAACAACATTTTGATCAATTGCTATTCACTCGATTGGGAAGACCTGCCACTCGACTACCTTTCTAATATAGAGAATATTACTCTGTTTAATTTTTTTTCACTCGAGTGGGTCATTTGATTATTCAAGTATAGAACTATTATTATTCCAATATTTTAACCTCCTTAGACATTCAATCCATGCACAATAATGCTTGATCAAAGTCATATTCTTGCATATCATTGATAACTAACACATTTGACTTTTGATCAAATGATCAATCAAGTTATTTTTGCAATAAGAATAGATTATGCTAAATACTCGATTGAAGATAATCTCATTAGTCGATTACTTTTAAGAATACAAAGAATCACTCTTTGTTTTGTATAATCCACTCAACTATGACATAAGTCCTAGTTAATTACTAATCAAGATCCAAAGACCTGACTCATTTCAATCACCCTAATATTTGATTGGGAGACTATACTATTTGATTGTCAAGCACAAAGACTTGTCATTGATGCTCGATTTTCTTACTTAAATACAATGATAATCACTTGATTTCAAACATACAAATATGAATAAGAGATTAACAAGCATCTACTCAATTGAGTCTTTCAATGCTTGTTAGTAAGCCTAAATGAATACATGAGTGTTGTTTGTGAATCATATTCACTTGGGTACTCAAGAACTGTAAATAGAATAGAATGATAAAATACTCTAATATTCATGACCTTGCAAATAATAATAAGATGAGTACTAAATCCACTACTCTACTAAGGACTTAATTCTCCTTTTAATATTAAAGAAGGATCATTCAATCAAAGCACAAGAATGCACATTTATTTTTTACTCAATCAAAATTACACATAAGTCAAATAACTACATGTTACTTGACTAAAACAAAGACCTATCTGAATCCTATTTTCTAAGCTTTAAATCATGTCATTCAATTACTAATATTGAACGTTCGACAAATACTTGAAAGTTGCCTATATTTAAATATTTCAAACAATACTATTTGATTGAATCTACTCTTTATTTGAGTGATTAAACATCACTTGATTTCCAACCTGAAGAGTTGAATTCTCAACAGCTTAACCAAATACTACTTAGTTCAACAATCTATAAAACCTTGAATGATTTTCTTCCCAAGCAACAAACGTTCAACTTATAAGATCTTCAAATGTTCTTCTATCAAATTTCAGAGCATTGAGAACCTTATGAATTAGATACTAGATATCAAATAAGCAATTTAAGTTTTATTGTAGAAATTGAATACTTCTTACTAACTTCATATGTACACAGCTTAATTCTCTTATAGAGGAGATCGAAAGAATACAATATAGGAAACTATATCACCTAAGAAAGGAAAGACATATATGTACATTCTTAGCAAAGTTTTCTAAGTCTGAATTAGGAAAGTATAATATTCTAGATTTGGAAACTTCTGAAATAGATTCAGCATAGCCTCTCTTCTTTGATGATCCTTCAGGAACCAACACTTCCTCTCAAACTGGTGAATGAATGTCTATCATTTCTAGCTTGCATATTAGGTCTTCAAATCTCTTGACTGTCAGCCCCTTAGTTAACACATCAGCCACTTGGTCTTCAAATAGAACATAGGGAATGTGAATTAGACCTGCATCCAACTTCTCTTTTTATGAAGTGTCAGTCTATCTCTATGTACTTTGTCCTATCATGTTGAATATGATTATGAACAATACTAATGGTTGATTTATTGTCACAAAATAGTTCAATAGGACCTTGAATCTTGATCCTTAAATCTTCTAGAATGATCCTTAGCCACAACAACTTGCATAGACTAAGAGCCATAGCCCTAAATTATGCCTCTACACTTGATCTTGCCACAATACTTTGTTCCTACTTCTCCAAGACACAAGATTTTCACCTAGGAACACACAATATTTGATTGTTGATCTTTTATCTGTAAGAGGCTCTACATAATCTACATCTATGAAGCCTTTGATGTCCAACTCAACCCTTGCTTTGAACAAGATACCCTTTGCCTGGAGTAGCTTTTAGATAGCTTAAAATCTTCCTTACTGTCTGCATATGCTCCTCGGTTGGGTTGTTCATAAACTAGCTTACTAGGCTGGTAACAAAAGTAATGTCAGGCCTAGTATGAGAAAGATATATTAATTGACCAACCAACTATTCGTATCTTCCTTTTTCCACTAGTTGACTCTTAGGGTTTTCTAATAATTTGTTGTTAAGTTTAACTGGTATGCTAGATCCCTTTCCTCTATCCACCTTGTTTCAGTCAACAAATCCAATACATATTTACGTTGAGATAGAAAAATTTCAACCCTAGAATAGGCAACCTCTATTCAGAAAATACTTGAGGACACCAAGGTCTTTAATCTCAAATTCCCGGGCTAAATTTTTCTTGAGAATCTTTTGTTTTTCTTCATCATTTTCGGTGACAATTATGTCATCCACATATACTAATAATGCAATTACCTTCTTTTCCTTTGAGTGCTTAATGATGAGGGTGTGATCACCCTTGCTTTGGATGTATCCTATAGATCTCATGGCCTTAGAAAATCTCCCAAACTAGGCTCGTAAGGACTACTTGAGTCCATAGAGGGCCTTCTTAAGCATGCAAACTTTCCTTGAATCTCCTTCTTGAAATTTGGGAGGTAATTCCATGAATAATTCCTTCTCCAAATCTCCATGTAACATTCTTCACATCAAACTGTTGTAGCTTCCATCTAAAGTAGGTTGCTAGTGAAATGAGAATTCTCACAGGGGCAAAGGTTTCAAGATAATTTATGCCATAGGACTGAGTATAGCCCTTGGCCACCAACCTGACTTTATACCTTTCCAAGGTTTCATCAGCATTATATTTACATTAAAGATCCACCTACCACCTACAACCTACTAGAGTAACCCCTTTTAGTGTAGATACCAGCTCCCATGTTTGATTCTTATTTAGTGTTCTCATTTTCTCCAGCATAGCTTGTTTCCAGTTTTGATCCTTTAGAGTCTCATCAACTGATTTGGGAATAACAATGGAATCCAAAGATGCTAGGAAGCTTTTATGGTTTTGGAAAAGACGATGGTAGGATAGGAAATTAGTCAAGAGGTGTTGAGTACAGCTTTTGACCCCCTTTTTTACTAACAATAGGGAGGTCTAAATCATCAGGTGTAGGGTTAGACTGAACTGAAATTAAAGGTTGTATGAGTTCCATACATGGACTTGGGTTTGATATTGATGCAAGCCGAGGCTCCAGAATGGGTTGTCTTCATTTGAATACATAAGGAGAGCCTTTAAACCTAATCGGAGATGGAAGCTGTTGAGCAACTTTCTCATTGCCACTTGAGGATGAGGAGTAGATAGGAGGTTGAGGAGATGGAATAGATGTAGGCTGTTGATCAGTGCTAAGGCATGTTGGTGTTGATCCTAGGTTAGGAAAGACATCCCCACCTCTTTGGTCACCATAAACCATAATCTTCCCCTAGTGACCATCCTGAGAGGTCCAAAAAAAGGTGTATATTCAACGAATGTTACATCTTTTGACACATAGAATTTTTTAGTGGAATGATGATAACATTTGTAACCATTTTGAGTGGGAGAGTAAACTAGGAAGACACACCTAATAGCTCTATGGTCAAGCTTGTCTTGGTGATGTTTGAGAATGTGAACAAAGGATACAAACCCAAATAACTTTAGAGGTAGAGGAGTATGTAAACTTAGGTTAGGAAAATAGGAAGGCGAGCATTGGAAAAGACCCTAATGGTTTAAGATTTTAGATGGTACTCAGTTAATCAAATAAACTGCTATAAGGACTGCTTCTCCCCAAAGATTCTGAAGAACATGATGATGGTGGAGAAGGGCTCTAGCAACATTTAGGAGATGTCTCATTTTTCTTTCAACTACTCCATTTTGTCGTAGAGTATCTATATAAGAAGACTCATGGAAAATATCTTCTTGTTTGAAAAACTGACGCAAGTGATGATTGAAATAGTCTCTTGCATTATCAGTGCACAATTTCTATATAGGAGAGCCAAATTAAGTGGAAATCAGTTTACAAAAATAGGGTAGGATATTTTCAATTACAACGAAAGTTCTCACCTCAAAAGTGGCGGCCATCTAGGGTGACTGTTCCTTGATAAGGTGGGTGGAGTTTTGAAAATATGGGGGGTCAGTCCACGCCCATGAAGTATCTCCTCTGCTCACAGTGATCGGCAGTCAACTTGTTGAGGGTGGGCAACCGGTGATAGAATAGATCGCGTCCCTCGCCTAGATGGCATCGATTACCTCTTGGTCTAGGAGGGATAAGACTTCTATCTTCGGGGTGGTGTGAGGTATGTGCGGAGGCTCTAAAACTACCCTGCGGATGGCACTGCTTGAGGCAGCAGATCAAGCCAATCTAGGAGATGGAATCGGCTTGGGGACGGGCACCATAGGCTAGGTCTATACTGACGACGAATTTGGATTAAGAGTCGACAAGTCAGCTAGATGAGGCGGAGTAGAAGTACTAGGTTCATGGAGATGGCGCCTGCTTCTCTTCCTTTAGCGTAGACCCTCGTTAGTCTCTTATTCTCTTTCTTAGGCCATAGCTGCAGGATTTTCAAGAGAAGGAGGTGAAATCTTGGGCTGCCCTGTAGGAGGTGGTTATACTGTTGCATCTTTAGTGACTTTCTTTGCATTGACCACATGAAACGCCTCATTTCTACAAAAAGGATGAGCACTCACAATTATAACTTAGGAAAAACATAAATTGAGTAAAAAAAAATAAGATGCAAGCCGCAATCGAAGACAAAATTTGGGAAATCTGACCTTAGGACATGTTCACTCCTATGAGGGGGTGGCCTCTCCCTCTATAGGAATGCCAGTTGTAGGAAGGTCAGGGGGCCACTAGGGCAACATTGACGGCCCCCTACGCCGCGAAGGTTCTCCTGCATGGAGCACCCAACCAGCCTTCCTTAATTGTTCCTTGGAGAAAAGGTCTAGAAGGCTTATTGGACCTCCACGCAGGAGTTGGGCCTCTCTTGTTTGTATTGCTTATGGAGTTTCTTGGTCGATTCTATGATATTTGACCTCGCCACTCGATCACTGTCCGAGCACCAATTTCGAGGAGAAAACCACGTCTTAACAAGGGGATTCACTATGAACCATTGAGAGTCAAAATAATCCACCTTAGGTGGAGAGTCCACAAAGAGGCGGCCCTCTACACGCGTCTTCTGGAGAGTGAAAACATGGTGTCAACCCTCGACCAACCGAAAATGAAAAAAACAAAAGAACTCAAACAGGGGGGTCGCCCACCTCTCCCAACATAATACAAAAAAACCTACTAATTGGGCCCAACCATTAGGGTAAAGTTGTGCCGAGGCCATCCCGTTTCTGTGTAAAAATTCCAATATGATGGAATGGAGTTAAAAATGAAGCCCATTGCGAAGACTTTCATCGTGGACAACGAACTCCTCTTCCTAAACAGACACGATGCTAGACTTCCCCTAACCGATAACCCTTACCTAATAGGATGGTGAGATGTTATAATTACGAGCCAAATGAATAACGTCATCCTCGATTACGATGGAACGATGTCCCATCAAGACGCTATAAGCTTGGCCATCAAGGGTATGAGCACGAAGGTATACCTTACTGCTTACCATGATCAAAAATGGAAAAGGCCGAATGAAAGGAAAAGAGTCGTTTGGAAGACGAAAGGGCTCTTCCAGGAAGAAGGATCGTTCTTCTGGGAAGACAAACGTTTCTTTTAGGAGAAAGTATTGTTCTTCTAGGAAGAGGATTTCAAAGAAAAGACGTAAAATAAATTAATCGAAAGTAGAAGGGAAAGATAAGAACCTAAATAGGAGTGAAGAAGTTCTTTCAGGAACAAGAAGTCTTATTCTAGGAACAAGAGAGTGCGAGAGTAAATGCCGAGAGCAAAGCACAGTAACAAGAGGTGAAAGCGTGAAAATAACAACTATAAAACTTAGTATTTATAACTGAGCTCTCCCTGAAATACAAATGGTCAAGAAAATAGTTCATTCTTCCCAGGCCAATTCATCCTTCCCAGATGATTCATTCTCCCTGGGCCAGTGTGTTGTTCCTAGACGATGAACGAAGCAGTAGTTTCTTCCCGTGATGAAAATTAGTGAAAGAAAAATGCTAAAATCTACTATTCAATTTTACCCAAGGGCAAAACAAAGAAATGGGGGGCAATTGTTGTACCACCACTTTTGGGGGAGAGGATAAGGAAAATTTTCCTCCCGAGTCCATTATTTCTTCCTGGGCCTGTTATTTCTTCCCAAACACAACCTTTCTTCCCAAGCAAGGCCGTTTCTTCCCAAGCGCGACCATTCTTCCTGAGCATGGCCTTTTTGTTGGATATGAGCCTTTAAGACCAATTATCGTAACACAAAAGGACTCGATCTTATAGTTCTTTAAATATTATTTAAATGACAAGTTTATGTTTTTATTTAAATTATAATATGATTTAAATTAAATATATATCCTTTAGTATAATAAGGTGTGGATATCATTCTTAAGCATTAAGAATATGAGTAACGGATAATCCACGATTCATTATACTATAAATATGTTCATGGCTATAGAGTTCCTGACCTGAATGGTAATAATTCATAAAGGCTAGCACATCTTCTTCCTCCTTGTTTAGTATTAAATACTAAAAGATAAGGTTTGTGAGTCTCGTTCCATTCTATATGAGATATAGAAGAAAGATGAGTGGGTGTTCGTTATAAGAATGAGTTTATTGAATGAGACTATTAACATTGAATCACATGGGTTATATCTCACGGGTCAATGATTCAATGTTAACTATAAATGTGCAACTAGTCCTTAAACCTGAGATGATATGGATATTTGTGCATTGGGAGATTGGGATATCAGCGATATTATATGATTATTTTTATTAGGAACGATCATACGTTTCTATGTGCCTAATTTAGTGGTGCATGAAGTATATATGCATTAGACATAAAATCTATCATCTTAAGATTTATGAGGAGAATATCCTATGCGATCTAATAATCACTTGATGATAAATTATTGGCCAATGTAATATGACGATGAAATGTATGTTCCATAAGATTGTGTCATATTAGTCAAGATTGATTTTATATTGGTCATATGACAAGATTAAGAAATTTAACCTACTGTCCATGATCTTATATCTTATCGGGATATAGGATGATAGATGGACTATATTGCATGATATCATAGTAAAAGGTTCACTATATTCGTTTCATATTAAATTGAATAATTATGACATATTGCTATATGTCATTTATGATTTACGAAAATTAATAATTGATTAATTCTTGTTGCCAATTTAATTATGAATTCAAAAAGTCTCACCAATAAGAAATCACTTCTAAAAAGAAGAAGAATAAATTAGTAATTTTAGAATTACTAATTATGTTGTATTTATTTATTAGATAAATAAGGATAAGTAAATAATTATTTTATTTAATTATTAATAATTTGATCGGGGTTTTTGCTTTCACATTAAGCTCGACCCAATGACACGTACGATTTTCAATGGTGCTCTATAAATAGGACCATAAACCCTATAATCAGTAACAGATGTGAATCCAGATCTAGTAAAAAAATTTCAAAAAAAATTATGCTTCTCTCGAGACACTCTTGGATTAGAGTGGTTTCGGGTGAACTGATTCAACATCCAACATGTAGGGGATTTTACAACGAGTAACTTAAGAGTGAAATCAAATTTCGTCAACAGGTATTCTTCCATCTAGTCTTCGATTTTGTAAATTATATTTTCTTAAAAACATGATACCTGAAAAAAATAATTTTTATTCTACTACATATGATCAGATCTAAGTTTTCTAACACTTTTTTCCCGGGATGCGTGACACCTGGCCCTCCAAGTTCCCGGGGATGTGAGACATGTGTGTCCCTTTAAAGTCTTGGGAATGTGGAACACGTGTCCATTCGGGATTCTCGAGAATCATGCCTATAAATACCTAGTTACAAGATAGAGAAAATGACTTCCACTTTCGGTAACATCTATGCTTAGTTGTTGCATATCACCTACAATTGTTTTTGTCCGATATTAACTTAAGCATTAGAGGGTCATCGCAGGCAAGGAATCTTCGCGAGCCTTTTAACTGTTGTTCGTGATCACAGCTTACCAGGAGGAAGCCAACATCTTCCCAAAACACAAAGCCTCTTTCTTGGAACACTCAACGTTCTTCTCGAAAGCAGGCACCTTTCCTCTGAGTACCTTCCAGTCAGGCCTTATGTTTTCCTCCTGAAAGCCAGCTAACCGGATAACTCATCCTTCTTGGGTAGTACATTCTTCTTAGACAATTCATTCTTCCCGGAGTGTGTATTCTTCCCAAAATCCCATTTTCCTCTTGGAAGCCAGCTAACCAGATAGCTTATCCTTCGTGGGTAGTACATTCTTCCTAGACAATTCGTCCTTCCCAGGGTGTGTATTCTTCCCAAAATCCCATTTTTCCTCCTAGAAGCTAGCTAGCTAGACAGCACATCCTTCCCAGGTAGTACATTCTTCCCAGACAATTCACTCTTCCTGGGGTGTGTATTCTTCTCAGAATCCTGTCTTTCCTCCCAAAAACTGCCTTTTTGGAGCTCTTTCTTTCCTCCCGAAAGCTTCCTCCCTAGAGCTAACTCTCTTCTCGAAGTTTGACCTCCCAAAGTTGACTATCCTTCCCTCCCGACAGGCATCGTTGCTTAGAGCCGAGCAAACACTAAACAATCATTCCTACACTACTACAAATCTCAATTGTTATATTTTTGTCAACAAGAAGATTAAACTATTATAATGACAACATTCATAATACATTTAAATGGTTTTCATTTGCAAGCGAATTTTCAAAAAAAAAAAAAGAAAAAGTTTTACACAACTCTAAATATGGAATTTAATTGAACTTTTGCATGTTCATGTTTAGAATATATGTAAAATTGAAATTTCATTTACTGTACTTCCTAAAATACGATATCATTGGTAGGTATACAGAGAAAATAAGATGAAAAGGGAAAGGCTGTTAAAGAGATATTTTTGTCAATGAAATTTGTTTAAATTTGCGGAAATTCCTTTATAAAATTTAATTATTTTAATGAAACTTAATTTAGTTATAATGAATTCTATGAAATTGAAATTTTGGAATTGAAATTCATTTTTTTTTTCAATTCCAAAAAAAAAAACTCTTTTTGTTAAATTACATTTCGTTAAAACCGTGTCTGGATTAAGAAAATAAAAAGAGGAGGAGAAAATGATGAGAAAAGGGGAAGGGGAAGAATCCCGAGATGAAAAAGTGAAAAAAAATTCTTCTTTTTTTAACTTTCATATCCCGAGATGAAAAGTGAAAAAAAAAATTCTTCTTTTTTAAACTTTCATAATTCCAATTTGCAAGCTGCTAGCAATAAATATATCCACTCAGATTTGTCACTTCATCATACATTCATTAGATTCTTCCCCCCATTCTTCGCAATCTACTTCTACTAGTAGTTTCAAAGATAATACACCAAATATCAATGCCAGGAAGCAACCATCAATTGGGTCCAACATTTGATTGAACAATGGAAGAGGAAGAAGAAGAAGAAGTAGCAGAAAACGTGCATGTGGACGGAACCCTTGATAGGGAAAAAATATTCCAAGGGTTAGAACAGTAGGCTCTACACGCTTACTACTACTACTACTAAAAAAGCACGGCAACCATATCTCTAAGTTAACCGTATAAGCCTGCTCAGCTTCAGCTTCAGCTTCTTTTTTGGAACTAATATACAACAACATGTGATGAACTTCGAATATTACTAAATTTGGGAAACTGTTCAGAATCGGTTACCTGGTCAGGAAAATGTGGAGGGGAAATCAGCAATCTAAGGCTACGAGCAGAAAACTAGGAATCACCAAAACCAGATGCTGCGGCTGTCCATGGCTTTCATGGAAGTCGATACCAAGGGCATTCTTCCATAGTGCTCCACAAATCTGTTGACGCATGCAGACCTTTTCTCGATGTGACCTCCCAAGCTACTAATTCCTGTTGAACCGATCTCAAATATCTTGCCTGCATTATTATTATTATTAGCACATAAAGGAACGCATTAACCACCATTCAAATGTTACTAAAATCTTTGTTAAGTTTCAATACAAACATGGTCTCTGCTTTACAAGTCAGTATTTACCCTTGCTCCCTAAGGAGACTGTTTCTACAACTTTAACATATGTCTTTTTAGTCACAATGGAGCAAATTCACCGTTGCTTCAAAGGCTCCCTCTAAAATGCTAAATTTCAATGTCAAACAAAAATAAAGAAACGGAAAGAGACCAATTCCATAAACAAAAATAGAACTAGCACAAGGATAGTAAAATGGCAGAACAAAGTATAATGTTGAGAAAAAACTCAATAATATAATGTCAGATGTTGCCATCCGTTATGACATAATAGCAGGCAGTGGCTGCAATAACCCCGCTTCTCATACTGTTCAATGTTTTGCGACAAGTCCAAAGTTTCAGAAAAGGGAACAGTCTATAAAGCAAATCTGGATAACAACATTTTTCACTACTTAAGCTCCAGTAGCCGCATGGTAACATAAAAGACCAACAAATACCTAACCATACAATCTCCCCTTCCAATGCTATAGCTAATTCCCATAAATGATCAGCTATAACAAAGACAATTGATCCTGTAGGTCAGGTTTGTAAATAGGTATTGGGAAGCAAATCTATTAGCTACATCAAGACTTTGTTTATAATTTGGATCGCTCTTGGTAGTGCCAAGTGGGAATCCAGGATCATGTAGATCTACTAGAAGCCAGTTGACCATTAAGTTTTAGAGTACAAATTTGGATTTAGTGGTCCCTGAATACTCCAACCTTCATAATTTATGTTTTTCTAGGGCCATCCACACCCCACCCTACACACACACACACACACATGCACATGAACGCACAAATAAAAAATTCTCTCCCTGTGGTCATTTTTATTTCAAGGGTTTAAATTTTGGAGACCTCACAGCATAAGTAAGCTCAAGCATTTTACATTTTTTATTTTTTAGATAGTGCAGTATCTTGCTGCAGTTCTCAGCATATTACACCTACAGAATAAATCTGGATAAATCATCTCAACATGTCATACAAAAAATTCTATAAATATTAAGAAAATAATAAAATGACAGATCATCTCAATCAGAATGGATTTCTCACCAATTATTTCTTACGGATGGCTTTCTTGTCACGTAATGGGTCCATTACTGCCACTAACTCATTGTTGGCCAGGATAGGGAAGAAAAATTATTTAGACTAGTAAACTAAGAAGCAAGTTAAAAACATAGGCATTAGAAGAGTTGATCAAAAAGAAAATGCAATACGTTTTCCTACAATAATATGGCTGGGTTGCAACTCTAATAAAGCTAATACAGAGAACCATTCCACTGTGCTGAAATGTTCAATAGTATACAACCCAACAAAACCAATGGTAAGTGACAGCAAAGAGGGTGTTCAGATGGACCAGCTGCACATAAATATACAATGCTAAATGATGTGTCCAAGAACCAAGTACAGATCATATGAGATTAAATTAGGGGCAGTTGTCTCAAATGATTCAGTCAACCTAGAGGCTGTGTCAGGAATCCCCAATCCTCCTTCCCCCATCCCAGTTACAAATTTATTTAATGTCCAATAACAGCTAACAAATAATTCCAAAGCATTTAAGCCAAAAGATAGGTAATTAGATGGTAAGGATGTATCATTACCTTTCACCCATACTGGAGGAGAACCAGTTGCATTTGCTACAAGGAAAGACATTGCAATGTCTTCACAGTTCCTGGTGGTTTTATTTCACAAGAACGGTAATTAGTAACGTGACAGAGAGTGGTTTTATTTCACAAGAATGGTAATCAGTGACACAAGAGAGAGAGAGAGAGAGAGAGAGAGAGTAGAAACTGGATAAACAAAATAAGAGGATGTATCGAACAGATGAACCTGTTTTTGGTTACATATTCTCTGATGGAAGCTGGCAGATCATTTGTGTATAGACTCAGATATTTTTTATGGAAAAAGGCTGCCTTGGAGAGTATCATACTGTACGTACCCGTCCACCATACAGACCACCATCCTCCATAAATATAACGGCCAGCATCGCCATTCTGCATGAAAGTTCTCGGATTTATATTGCAGTTTAACGAATTAAATTTTCTATACACTGATCTGGCTGTGTCTGATTTTATTAGAAAAAAAATGTCTATCAAAATCCTACAGACTGGAAAAATTAAATTTTCATGGTTACTAATTCCAAATATATTTTCTTTTTATTATCATAAGCCAAATGCATTTGCTCCTGCTAGTGGATTCTCATTCAAGATCAAAGTTTATGACATTAGAAAATATGGAAAGCACTTTAAATCAAAACTTGTATCAAATACAACCTTTTCTTTCTCTTTTTGGATAAGCCAAATACAACCATGACTATTTTGCTCCTGCTAATTAGTTCTCATGCAAATCAAGATTTATAACATTCCAGCAAATAAGGGAAGCACTTTCAATATGAACACATTTAACATATGAAGCATGTGAGACACAGAATTTTCACCGAAAGCATGTATCCAATCAAGCCTGAGACAGATCAACCACAACTGGAGCAGCAAATTGTTCTGGGACAATACATCTAACACTTATGCTCTATATGATTATTTTGCCCCTAACTACAAGGACTTGCCCATAATTTCAGTCATGGGTACATGTCTGATGGGTTGAATTCTTTTAATTTTTATATTCAAAGGCACTAGGAAATGCCTATATTTCACATTTCTTGAATACATTTTTGTTTTTCTTTATAGTGTGGACATACATGATCTAAAGAGGGAATATTATAGGGATGAATAGGGAATCTTATATTATTTAAGTGTACTCAACTTATGCACGTCCTAAAAGACATTAGATTCTAAAATATGTTTCATACCATGACATGGTTACAAACATACAAATTAGAAAAATCCATGCAACAGCTTTTTCCTAAACAACTCCAAAGATAAATGTAACTATATGAAGTGATTATAGGGTTATATTGCAGCCAGACAAAAAGTTCTGAAACAAATCATACTAAATATGCATAAAAGCTTCACAGTATAATGTAAGAACTTCACATTCAAAATCATGTCCAAATATACATAATTTTCAATATGTTTAAGGAATTCTAGACTGGGATCCCACTATTATATGGAGCCTGACATGAACAAAAATAAGCGGACAGACAAAGGCCATTTGGATATTATTAAGATCAAAATGTTCAATAAAGTATCCATATTAACAAAGAAGCAGCAACTATGTCTATGGCAGGAAAGCACCGACATACATGAATTTCTTTTATTCCTCATAATATTTTTCCACAGTGCCGCTAACTCATAACCATTTTGCTCCATTTCTGATTTATTGCTTCCATGGACATGTGAATCTTGACAAGCATCTCCTTTTATATGCTTTTTCCAAATGACAAGTTCGTTAACATAGATTTCAATCCTTACACATCAAGTTGGTGGTGAACCTTTTAGTCATGTGCTAAAGTGTCACCTAATTAGGAAATTTCCCTAGAGAACCCGAATCCAGATCTTCAATCAAATTGATCAGGGAAATAAAAATCTTCTTTCTTTTTGAGTATTGATGATTTTTCACTTACTGCAATTCTATCACAGACCATATTGCACAATTCGTAATACAACAACAACAATCATGATTTCTTAATAAGTAAAATAAATTTGATTGAGAAAGCTACCAAGGGGGTGGCATCCTTGTACTAGATTATACTGCATCAATGATATAGAGGAGAGGTACAGTGAGTTGTTCAAATTAGGAAAGTGATGAAGAATATCTCTATTAGGTTGTGTTTGAATAGAGGGATATAAAATTCTTGCATTTCAAATTTTGTCATTTGAAATGACACCTACGTCACTTCAAATCCTTCTATTTCTTGAGTCCAAATCCATGGTGGATTTGGAGTAAAATCCAATTCTTCCAAACAATGATGTAACCAATCAAAGGATTTAGAATTTTAAATTCCAAATGACAAATAACAAGGTCAAATGGCCCCTATCCAAATCATTAACAAAAATTCAAAACAAAGGAACATGAAGCTGGGTATCTGAAATTAGTCGTGGAAACCATAAAAAATGTTACCAAACATTTCACATTTAGTCGCGGCCTTTGTGCAGTGGACCAATGCATGCACCTTTTACTTCTTTCCCATAAAGTCAGTCAGTTTAACAAGGTTTGACAAATAATCATAGTCAAAGCATAGGAAATGAATTTGAACTCTATTCTGAAGTTCAATGCAGAGATATATTATTTATGTTGAGAAGTCATATTAGCTTGTATTAGGTGTGCTATATGAACTAGTTGTAACTTGTACCTAGCATAGGTAGGTTGTACATAGCATTTACAATGTATGGTATTAATACTTGTAGCCCTTGCTTAATAGAATTGATTAGTTCTTTCTCCTCCAATTTCTCTTTTCCTCTCTTCTTGTTCTCTCAGTTCTATATATCATTTTTAAAATTTAGCATAGAGAATTTAATTTCCTCATCAACAATCAAACTGTGGCTAATTCATATATTGCTGCAGAACCTCTGGTCCAAGGTGATGGAATTTGAATTTCAGATGCACAAAGAAAGAGCAAAAAAGAATAAAAAAGAGACAGAAACACTTACTGATTTATCAATCCAATGGATGCGGGGCACAAATCCCACCATAGCATCTGGTGCACTTAGCCAAACACTGAAAGCAAATTCAACCGAAGAGCATGGAAATACGATGTCATCATCAATTGAAAAGACAGCATCAGTCCTTAAATCCTTAATTTCTTTGAATCTATTGTTCAAACTGTCTTCTTTATTGATATCAAATTTCAACTCAATGTCTTGACCGTTTCTAGAATTGGACTGTACAATGTGGTTTAGAAATTCAATGAGAGATTCTGATGGAGGATCAGGCTCACTCCAGATTATATGTATAGAATCAAGCTTAGGACATGAAGTATAGTGAGAAATGGATCGTTTCAGGAGATCATTTCTTTTCCAGGTGTTTATCAGAAGTGTATATCCTTTCCTGCATTGAATCCAACACAAGAACATGAGAATAATAGATATTTTCCTCAACAAGCAGCTAATTATGAATTTTATAATATCAAATAGCCCGTGATGAATTATAAAATCCTTGACTGAACAATTAGTTTATCTCTTCAAGATATAGCAGTTGTAATAATACGTCAGACCTACGCATGCATTTGTAATATCTTCCAACACTTATAAAAGAATTTGTAAATGCTCTATTCTTCTCTATCAAAATCATTTCCAGGCAGGAAAGACAAAAGTAGCTAGGAAGAGGAAACCATGCATAATTATCACCGTAAAGTTGAATTATTCATAGAATAAAATAAGCAGCATCTGAAGATTTAACCAAAAATTTTACTGCAGTTGGCGGAACCATCAACCACTACAATGCACAAATCTTATTTCTCATGAACTTTCAGCCATTGGGTTAGTCCAAAAGCTTCTCTTTGAAACAGAAGCAGGAAAATACAAGAAATATTCAACAGAAGAAAAACTTGGGCTGCAAGTTCCATTTATAATATTTTGTTATAAGTAGGTCCTTGTCCTCCGTACAAGGTTCTCCTCATCTTGACAATTCTATACAATATAGTTTTATTTACACATCAACATCATCACAAGCCTTATCCTATATGGTAAGACTGGCTACATAAATTCAAATCCTCCAATCATCCCTATCCATGTCAATATCTCTTGTAGAGCCATTATGTCCCATGTTGGTCATCTTGTACCTCTTTTGTTACAAACTTTTTCCAATCTATCCACTTGCATCACAAGCATGACTATTGGTCTTCTTCTCACATGTCCAAACCAGCTTAACCGTGCCTTTATGTCTTAGCTGATATACTTTTATTTATACCCCCCCCCCCCCCCCCCCCCCCACAAAAAAAAAAAAAAAAAAAAAAAGAAGAGGCGGAAAAGAAAGAAAATCTTGGAGCACAAAAGATGCGACTTTTGCATTAGAGAGAATGTCATGTTGCCAGCTGAATGATGACTATTATTAAGAATATAACCACCTCTTTTTTTAAACTTAAATTTGTGTTCTCAAATAGTTCATAACATCAATAGCAAGAACATTATACCTTGATCCGAGCTAGGCCTTCTAAGCACATCATCTCCCATAGAGAACTAAATCTCAGTTTTAGTTAAAGAGGTATTGGACAGAGCTTAGAAATTTGGATCAAAATAGTAAATAAGCCACAGCAATGCTAAATCGAGAAGGAAATAGAAAACCTAACTCGAAATTTTCCATAAATAACCTATTTTATGTGCTAGATTGGACAAAGCTTCCAAATTTATTTTATTGTATTATGACAATGTAGTGCAGGGACAAAAGAAGACTGATTCTGTATTACTCAGGTCATGGGTTCGAGTTGTAGAAAGTCTCTTTGAAAAACATGAAAAGACAAAGACTGCGAATATAATGACTCTCCCCTAACCCTTGAAAGTGAGGAGCAGCCCTTAATGACCATTGGGTGCAGTGATGGTGGAACAGGGGAAAGCACAGAAGTGGCAGTAGTGCGGTAGTTGTGGCAATGATAGCAGTGATGACATCATTCGAAGCGACTTCAAATTGTTGTTAAGGTAACACCAAAATGGAAACTAAGGGCTAAAAGTGTATGGTTGAAAATGGAGGAGGGAGGGGACAGTTGACAATTCAGAAGAGATAAACTGATGGAAACCACATGCAGCATTGAGGAATTAAAAGCAAAGTTCCAAAGGTGGTCCTGGCATTAAGAAGAAAACCTTGAAAATAGACTTCCACAAACTCACAACTTGTTTTGCATAGTTTTAATAGTTTAGTCAAACCAGAACAGAGAACTTCCATAACTAGTTCTCCAGACCTGTACCATGAGTGGCAATCCAAACAGGATATCAAATACTGGGGAGGCAACTCCAAATTCAACTCAGTTCTGCCCCAAATGTTCCACCTACAGCCCAACGTGGAAAAAGAACGTCTCCATCAATTGATTAAGGAAATTACACGACTTCCCTCTTAATTATGGTTGTTGAAGTCCCAATTTTAGCTTTATAATTGTTTAGTTCCAGCAAAGCAGTTTGAACCAAGAGAATCATACAGAAAAAATAGAAACCGCGTCAAGAAGATGCAGAACCTAATAGACCACAAAATCCAAACATAGAACCGATAAAAAGATCCATTATTATAGCCTAGAAGGAAGAAAGAGAGCGAGAGCGCCAACTGGCAATAAATAACGCATCCACTCTTGGCTTTCTGATTCATTAAACATTTAATAGCCCCTTGAACCAAGCATTTTAGACGCGAAATTACAGCTAATAAAGCAATTAACCACGCAAATATGATGAATCTCAAGTCTACGCACCTCGGACCAGTGAATCGATTGAGAGAAGCAGTGCGATCCGTCCAGCCCATAAACGAAGCCGTACGGCTAGCTAAGGCCAACAACGTGAAGATCATACAGCAAGAGAGCAACAACCTGATCTTGACGGATCCGACGGCCGAGATCGCCACCTGCCGCAGCCTCTGCGCCGTCCGACGCCCCAGCAGATTCCCTCTCATCACCACACCTCTTTTCTACAACAATCAATCTACGTATATCGCGTATGGATTGCGCGGCCGGCAATCTGAGACACTGCGGGAAGAGAGCGATTCAGAGGCGAGTCCACTCAGACACCGCCGCCGTCACCTCCCGGAGCCGGAGGCCTTCGTGAATCGTCGCCGGCCGTTGAATAGAGCAAGGGTTTATGACGGACGGAGGATTGAAGAGTGATGGATGGGCCTGATGGTATAGGATTGGTTATTGGTTATGGTAGTGATCTGTCGTCTGGTTTCGCCGGAAGTCACAGTGCCACGGACTCGCACTTGCAGGCGACATTCGAGTTCGTTACATTTTCCGTTCTCTGGGTATGGGAAAGAGAGAGAGAGGGCCGGCGATTTTCATCCGTTGGATAAGATCATGGTCGTCGATGCATACAGCATACAGCATACAGCATACAGCATACATCATTGCCGTAAAAATCTTGTCTCTTGCTGTGGCAGACAGGACGGGGAGGCACCGTTGCTGCTATACGACACCGTCTAGTCCACTTCGGTTCAGACAGGATCCCGAGTCTTCTTTTTTTTTTTTTTTTAAATTAAAAATACAAAGAATAAAAAACCATTTTATTTTAAATCTTTTTGTAGCCGATACCATTCATTCATTCATTACGAATTTAATTTGTTTTTCGTATTTTTGACTTCTCACTCAATTATTTAATTCTTAATTCTTGAAATAATAATAATAATAAATCAAAATGTATTATTATAATTTTCAAGACAAAGACGATATAATAATTATATAAATTATATGACGAGAGATAAAAGACAATTGATGAGTGTGGGGTATATATGTTTGAAGATGATAGATTTTTGAATTAGTTTATCTAACAATTGTCAAACTATAACCAAATGAGTTCGTTACAAATTAAGGTGACAGCGAAGTAAACAAAGTTCTTGTATAAGTGCGTTAGAGATAAAAAAAAATAAATCTATAAAATTGCTTTTGTCATATTATTTCAATAATATTTTATATAAAAACTAATAATTTTATTTGTCTATATCTCAATGTATCACGTCTCACTCAAAATCTAAGGTTACAAGTGAATCCAGTCGATGTAAATTTTCTTGAACTTAGGCTCAACTTGGCAAGTCAGTTTCTAGGCTTGAACTAGGTAGTCTAGCTCGAAGCTCGAACATATTTAATTTAATTATATATATTATAATAATTTAAGATTTAATAATTTTATGATAAATAATAAATTTATAAATAAATATATTAATGTATTTATAAACTAGTTTGCTCATGAGTTGTCCTCAAGCTTCTCATTGACTATGTTTACGAATTTCTAATCGATTCTGTTAATATTTACAAGTTTTTAATTAATATATGTTCGCGAGTTTTAATAAGTCGAATTTTACTAAACTCAAATTCAGATCATTTATAAATTGAGTTATAATATTAAATTTAATATTAACTCGTTTATCTTAACAAACAAACTCAAACAATCTTTTATGGAAGCAAACATCGAATTGCTCGAGAATAGCTTCCTAATTTATGATCTTACTGAAACTTAGAATTAAAATAATAAATTAAAAGAAAAGTTTAGTGATTGGTTGAGGGCATAATATATGATATCTGGAAGACGCAATTCTTTTTTCTTTTCTTTTTTTCACTTTGGGGGCATAATTAAGGTTCAATTTTGCCATTTGAACATAGAATTATTATAATTTGTGTGACACTTAATTTTAATGAGAATAACTTTACA
The DNA here is from genome assembly GCF_014633365.1 of Diospyros lotus. Taxonomy (NCBI): domain Eukaryota; kingdom Viridiplantae; phylum Streptophyta; class Magnoliopsida; order Ericales; family Ebenaceae; genus Diospyros; species Diospyros lotus. The sequence goes on from NC_068344.1 coordinate 16,071,928, forward strand.
TAAAGTTATTTATTGTGCAAGTAAATTTAAGTCAACTTTAAGGGTTACATAAAGAAAATAAATTTACGTAAAATTATTACAGGGGGCTATATATACTAAAGCTAACAAGTAGGTATTCAAATAAAATTTTTGATTTAGGTTTTATAGCATAGAAAGAATAAACCACTCTTAACCAACTATATATATATATATATAGTCTAAACTGGGACATATAATAGTCTACTAGTAGAATATCATTGAAGAGTGGAAGTAGGGCATATATTCATTCATTCATTCATTCTGCAAAAGTTGTAAGCAATGGATTAGGGGGTAGAGAGGAGAGGTACGTAGGTAGGTAAGTATAGCTGGAACCTATAGAACTAGAAGTTCCAAATGGAGGTGGGGAGAAAGAGCTCATCCCCAACATCACAGAGCTGGAAATTCCTTCCTCCTTCAACTCCTCCTCGTCGTTCATTCTCCTGTACGCCATCACGCATCTCGATCAGCGATTCCCAGTTGAAGAAACTCTTTTCACAGTCATCCACCTCCACCACCACTTCTTTCCTCCAAGATTCATCTGCAGGCATCTCAAAGCAGCAGCTGACATCGTTGGAACAGCTGATCCCCTCCTCCTCCTCCTCCTCCTCATCCTCCTTGACAACGCCCAGATGCTGCAAAAACTCGTGCAGGTCCATCTCTGCAGGCTTGCTCTCAGAAGCTTCCGCGGCTTCTGTTTTCTCCTCATCATTAAGTAGTAGTAATTCGGTGCTTTTATTAGACGTCGACGTCGTCTTCTGCTGAAGAATATCACAATTGGAGGGAGAGGACGAGCCTCCTGCGGATGATGATGACGACGTCGTTGACGGCTGGTTAAAGGCCCCGTTTTTCTGAAGCTCTTGGAGTCTCTGATGAATTTCGCGAACGTTGGGTTGCGCGTTGAGATTGAGCCAGCCAGTGCCAGTGGGGTTCTGAAACTGATGACCATGATGATGAAACATGGCGGTAAAGGCGGCGCTCTTGGAGGAGGGAAACATCTTGAAGAACTTATTATTTTTGTTGTTGTTGTTGTTGTTGAGGAGGGGGTTGAAGGTGGATCGGAGGTGGGGGAGATTGAGGTAGGCGTCGGGGCCGTAAAGACGCCTGGCGGCTTCGTCGTAGGCCAAGGCGGCTTGTTCGGCGGTGGCGAAGGAGCCGAGCCAGAGGCGGGTCCTCTTCTTGGGCTCGCGGATCTCGGCGACCCACTTGCCCCAGGTTCTCTGGCGGACGCCCCGGTACTCGCAGGCTGCATTCTGGGGTCCCCCTTTACCCCTCGGAGGGCCCTTCTTCCATGGCTTCTGCAGCAGCGGATGATTCGAGGATGATGATGATGATCTGCTGCTGCTGCTGCTGCAATTTTCCATGATTAATTAATTAATTCTTAATCAAGTCTGATGGATGGAGTGGGAGTGATGTGAAAGTGAGTGTGAAGGTGAAGGTGAAGGGCGCGGGGATATATACGCATAGAGAATGAGAGTTGCAGTTTGGTGTAAATGTGGTCACGGTTGGAAGAAATATTAACTTCCAATTAATCAGGCTGCAGCTCCCTGTGACCGTTAGGCCGGGTATATTGAGCATGCATCCATACAGTAGTCCCAATATTTTTTCTTTCTTTCTTTAATATTTTAAAAGGATATCTAGGGAAGTGTACTGTTGGTTGCTTTCATGAATGTGAGTAGTCTATACATTTGACATCTCCCTCGGATTCTCTATCAGAAGCACAGCTTGAGTACTTGTGCTGTTGTGCTGTGATGCATGCAGTTGCAATAATCTTCAAACTTCAGTCAGTACTAGCTAGCTAGGTGCACGAGAGAGAGAGAGAGAGTGAGAGAGTGAGATCTATATGCTGATGATAAATATGCATGCATGGGATAAAGGTGAGGAGGAGCAGCAGCCCTAGATAGCTCCTCCCGGGTATCAGGTTGTGAATGTCAGGAAGGCATGTGAATTATATATAAAATGGGCTCGTGAAACCAAAAAATGTTTTGAGGTGGCTTCCTCTCCATCCATTTCTCATTCATTACCCCTGCAATCCATCACTGTAAAATATACCTCTCTCTCTCTCTCTCTCAAGAAAGCTCACATGGGTGAGTCAAAGAAAATGGCATAATATGTACCAAAGTCGTATTCATAAAATGCTACTAATTAAAAATAATACTAAGTAGTCATAGCTTTGCTTATATGTAATAAGTTGCTGTGTCTCCTCTTCCACCATAATTTTTATATATGTGCGTGTGCATTCTCAAGAGAGTCTCTTCGAAGGTCTCGAGAGAGACTCCCAATTGAGATCATTTAATTGTCTCTTGATTTTAATTATTCAATTTTGGCCACTTGATGACTTCATGCACATATGATTTGTTTTTATGAATTTCTTCGTTTGATAGGATTTTAGGCCTCTTTATATGGGCTTGGCCTATTTTCTTTGTCACAATAGATACAACAATAGAATTTATATGTTGGGGAATCATCTTCAAGCCAGTAAATTCCTGCAAAAAGAAACACTGTCAAAGGGCATATGGTAATCCCTACGTGACCACTCTGATGCTAAATTTAGATTCTTGATATTATAATATAGCCTGTAAGGGAGAATTCTCTTGAAGTAACGAGCAGATTAGCAATCCCAAAGATTAGCACAAATCCCCTTGTGGGGCTATCATTCGCCCGGGACTAGCTTCCTAGACTTGTATGTCTAGGTCTCTGCCTAGTTGAGCCAAGCTCTCAAGAGAAGGTGGGGGGACACGTCTCTCACTAGCACTACTTCGCATTGTTGACTTGCCTGCTTTAGGCTCTTTTTCTTCCACTAACAAAAAAAAAAAAAAAAAAATCAATTTTAGAGAGAAATTTTTTTCATCTCTATTAGAGACAAAATTGTAGAAAAGGTGTTAGAGACAGAAAATTGACATATTTGGTTTAGTGACGAAATCAGAAATAAAAAAATTCCCTTCTTTGTGTGTTTTTTGTCTCTGAGCTCAGAGACGATAAATTATGTCTCTAAGCCGGTCCTTGAGACAAAATTCTATCTGTCTCCAACATTAGAGATGACTTTTTTGTTCGTCTTTGAAATCAAACATAATTTGTCTCTAATACAGAATCCGTCTCTAATCCAGCCTTAGAAATGAAATTCATTCTGTCTTAGATGTCAGAGATGAATAAAAAGGTACTTGCAAGGCAACTCAAACTCGGAATCAACTGAAAATAAGAGTCATAACTTAAACCGTTTGGCCACAAAGCTATATCACTAGTCTAAACATTTTACCCTCCTATTTATTTTATTAACATTTTATTTTTGTTGGACATTTGAATATAATATGATAACATAAATCAGATATACTCACAGAGCCTTTAAAGAAAAAATGATTAAAATATTGGGTTGAATCAATAAAATATTCAATCTATTGGCCGAACCAACTGTAGTTAATTTGTATTTAAGAGCGTTATAAAATTGATGAAAATTTGAAAGTTTGAAGTATATAATTGCTAAAATTAAAAATTTATTATATATAAATTAAAGTGGAAGAAACTTTTTGATTTTTTATCTATTTAATTTTAAGTTTAATCTTGTATTAATATTCCAAACTTCTAAGACACTAGTACAAGTAGGTGTGAGCAAAAGTTTAGTTAAACCGAACTAATCAAATAGAACCGAAAAGTTTGGTCGGTTCGGTTCGGTTTTTCAAAAATAGCAGTTCGATTCGGTTATATTTTTGTTTAAAAATCGATTATTCGGTTCGATTCGGTTATTTTGATAAAAATACTCAAAAAATCGAACCGAACCGAACTTGTAGCAAATAGCCTCATTGAACCGAACCGGCCACAACCCCCCCCGCGTGAACCGAATTGCCCCCCCCTCACAAGTCACGCACGCGAGTGCGACATTTCATCTTCTCTGTTCTTCATTCTTCTCTCTCTCGCGTCTCGGCATTTCATCTTCTTTTCGATTTGAGTTCGAGTTCACAGATCTGGCGATGACGAATACGAAGACGAAAGCGAAGGCGAAGATGAAGGCTCTTCGATGGCGATGGCGAAGACGAAGGCTCTTCGATGATTCGTAGATTAGGCACAAGTCGAAGGCTCTTCGACTTCATCTCTTCATCTGTTCTCTCTCCCTCCACCATCTGTCGCCATCGCCGATGCCGAAGAAGAAGACAAAGGCCAGAGACGAAGACTACTGTAATACCCCGAGAGCTCAGAGAAGTTAGTATATATCGAGGATAGTGTAAGAAAGGAAACAACACCAACTAGATATTTTTTGGGCTGAATGTTGGCAAAGAACTCCCAAGTTAAGCGTGCTTGACCTGGGGTAATCCAAGGATGGGTGACCCTCCTGGGAAGTTCGCGTAGGCCCATCAGGGTAAGTTGTTCCGTCCTTCTTATCGCTCGATATGGGATGTTACAAATGGTATCAGATCCGACCCCTGAGCCTCTGAGCGTAGTGGTGGGGCAAACCTCAGCAAGAAAGTTGAGTCCCTGAGGGGGTGTGCGTGTAGACACTTTAGGCGAATCCCACATCGGCCATGCATCGGGGGGAGATCTAGGACCGGTTGTAAGGTCGCATGACGAGGACATCATGTACTTAAGGGAGGGAGAATGTAATACCCCGAGAGCCCAGAGAAGTTAGTATATATCGAGGATAGTGTAAGAAAGGAAACCATACCAGTTGGACACCTTTTGCGTTGAATGTTGGCAAAGAACTCTCAAGTTAAGCGTGCTTGACCTAGGGTAATCTAAGGATGGGTGACCCCCATGGGAAGTTCGCGTAGGCCCATTAGGGTAAGTTGTTCCGGTCCTTTTTATCACTCGATACGGGATATTACAACTACGTCGATGGTTTTTCAGTAAGTTTGCACTCTATTTCTCTTTTACATTGAAATTTTGAAACCTAAATCTACTAAAATCCCACCATTAGATGCTTTTAGTTTTGGGGTATGTGGGTCACCGTGGTTGGGGGAATTCGATGATCGGTTCCGATCATTGGAATCGCCGGCCGGCTAGGTGGTCAGCAACAACAGCAAAGCTGGTCTCTTGGTTAGTTTGTTTCCAGTTCGATTTTCGGTTTTAGTTCGGTTAGCACGGTTTAGGTTTCAGTTAGATTGGTTTTGGTTAGTTTGGTTTATTGGGGTTGGTCGGTCGATTCGGTTCGGTTATTGTATTCGGTTCGGTTCGATTCGATTCATAATTTTTGGGCGGTTCGATTCGGTTATAACTGATTGCACACCCCTAAGTACAAGAGTGAAACTCCACCCATAATAACTATATAATAACAGTTTATTTTGATGGCACATTTGCATCCCTATCATTAGATATGATAATATAAATAATTAATATTACTTTTTAAATTTGTTATAATTAAAAGTGATAGAGATAGATTTGAAATATCTATATAATAAAACAGAACGATTTTTGAAAATGTCCAAAATGTATCAGAGATACATTTTGATCCTATGGCTGAGATGAATTAGACTTCCTGCCTAACTTTTCTCTCTTTCCCACTCCCTTACTCACTACCCCCCTCTCTCTCTCCCTTCCTCTTTCTCTCTCTCACAGACCCACCCATCTATTCCCTCACATAGGCATATACACACAAAGGCATACTGTAACACCTCGCTTTCTCAGGACATTAAATAACATAAGATTTCGGGGATATATTTTTTTCCAACAGAAACTCAATACATAAATCGTTTCTCGATAATCCCATTATACCTTCTCAGTATATCAACTCAGAATAATTAATAAACTAAGATAGGTAAATCATCTCAAATGCTGAAGGTAGATCGAAATCTCAAATGGTATATAACCGAAACCATCTTATTCATAACTTTAAAGTCAAACCATTATTTTGCATGGCGTCATCAAAATATACAACATAATTGAAAATGACTACTATAAACTATTCACTAATCGCCGTCACTCCTCGGCAATCCCATTTTCTTTTGCACCGTTGCCTTCACTTGGAGTGTTTGAATATTCCAGAGACATAGTTCAAATTAGATGATGAATCATTTAAGTGAGAGTTCAAAACACGTTTTCATGAATGAATGCAAGACATGAAACAAACCAACACGACCCGACAAGCTCTAGCCCAAGAGAATCCCACACACCGCTTAACCCAACCATAGGGAAAAAGCAATCTCTCTAAAGGAAATATCATCACATCGACACATTGACACAACACAGTCCTAGCTTAAGAGGGGCAAAATCAATGCATCTCCCCAACACATTGGGAACAATCGTTACCACTCCCGGCTCAAGAGGGTCACAACAACGTAGGAACTCGGCTAATCACAATTACGTCAGGGATTATGTTCCCACTCAAAAGCATTCAGGAACCATTATCTAATCCCAACTCATATCCCATATGGACCCACTAGTGGTCCTAATGTAACTTCGCTGGCTATCCGGCCTAGCATGAAAACCTAGGCAACTATCCCGACATGCACACTAGCACAGGATACCCCTATACATTATTCCGACAACACTTTAAGGGAATTACGGCTACACTATCCAGACAACATTTCAGGCTGACATCCCATATGAACAACACAAAACGCATGACAATGCCACATATCACAACTCAATGCATCATATAAACAACATTTTATAAAATAAAATGCACATGTACAAAACATTTAGGGACGCACCTCCCTCATGAAACCAATCGTCACCGGTTACCATTTGCATGCAACAAAATCATTTTACATGAAACCATAACACATTTAGGTAGATCAAAACCAAGTTTTTAGGATAGAACTACTCACAATAAATCAAGTTTTGGGGGCGAACACTCACCTCAAAAGTATCTAAAATGCCTCGATTCTCATGCACGACCTTGATTTTTGTGCCCAACCTCGATTTTCGTACAACTTCTCAAGTCTTTTGACCAAACCACTTCCTTACACACCCTCATGCGCTGCCCAAGTGCTCTATGCATGTGATGCCTCGCGTATGCTTTAAAGGCCCTCTATCCACAAAACCCAAAGTATTCTCATCTAGCATGAATTTATCACAACTTTGAATGAGAAAACCTTTAGCCATGAACACCATATTTATAGGCTTTGGAAACTTGGCCACCAAGTAAGTCACATTATAATACAATATTCCTTAATCATTTCAAATCTTCCAAATTTTTTTCTAATAATTCCAAATCTTCTGAGATATTCTGCAATCATTCTAAATCTTCTAAATTTTTTTATAATCATTCCAAATTTTCTAAGATCTTCTGCAATCATTTTAAATCTTACCAAATCTTATCCAAGTAAAATCTTATCTTGTCTTTAAAACAATCGCGAGCCTTCATCTTATCTTTAACGTCATCATGAGCCTTCATCTTATTTTCAAAGTCATCATGAGTATTTATCTTATCTCTAACCTCATCATGAGTCTTCATCTTATCTCTAACACCATCATGAGCCTTTATCTTATCTCTAAAGTTATTATTAGGTTTTTCCTAAATCTCTCAAATGCCCTTAGGAAAAATGTTTCAAGAATTACACTTTGACCCGAACTTTTGAGTAATTGTACTTAGACCCCTTGCAACTTGGTCCCCTGGCCATTTTTTTAATTGCATTTTAGTCATTGGAGAAATGATTAATTATGCTAACACCCCCAGTTTTTAGATAAATTACACTTTTACCCTAACCTCAAAAATTACGATTTTGCTCCTAGCTCAGAAATTGAACTTTTGTCTCCAAACATCCACAATCTCTTGAAATATCTTATTTTCTCAAGTATCTGAATTTAAAAATCTCGAGTATTACATCCCTTATTATCATTCAATTTTTCAAGCTAAAATTAGTCGTACTGAGAAATTGTCTCTGTTCTGATCCCTTTCAGTGCCATAAATCTTGACTCAAGACACTCGTCAATGACATACTTTTTTCCTTAGTTATTTACATTCTAGGGTACTCTCCTCCCATCAATTCGACAATTACTTAACTAAATTCTCAAACTGATTGCTAGTTCCATGGAACTTGCTTAACACTACGAGATATGAGGTATTACACATATACACACACAGGCATATATACACACACACATACACATACATATATATAAACACACAGGCATATATACACACACACATACGCATACATATATATACACACACAGGCACATATACACACATAGACTCATATACACTTACGTGATGTGCTCGCGATAAGGGGGCAATGGATGGAAAACGCTGCTCGCAGAGGTGGGAGGGCGACGACAGTGCTCGCATCTGTTGGTAGCTGGTAGCGGTCAACCCATCGCCCCAGATCGGCGGCGATGGGGGGTCGAAGAACCCCCGATCGACGGTCGGAGGCAGCTGGCGCAAGTGGTTCGGCCGTGTGTGAAGGAGAAGCAAGAGGAAGAAGATGGGAAGGACAAAAGAAAATAAAGAAAGAAAAGAAAAGAAAATATGAAATATGAAAAAAATGAGAAAATTGGGGAAAATGACATTATTGATGGGTGGGTTTTAGCGCAAATGAGACAACCAAAGAAGCGACATGGGTGTGAGTGTTTGTTGGGTTTCTCTTCTAGATTGGTTGATGTAAAACTAATTATTTTCATTATGTGGGACAATGTAAAATAAGTATTAGTTTGGTAGAATTAAATCCTTGGTTGGTCTTATTTGAAAATTGTTGATGAGTGGGTTTTGCGGGTCAGGCCCTCTTCCAGTTGTTTTTTTTTTTATTTTTTGTGAAAATATTTTTAAATAAAATACTTAAAGTTAGAAACATCAAATATTTAAAGTTTAAAATAAAATTAAAAACATTACATTTATAATATTTTTAGATAAAGTATTTAAAGTTAGAAACATTAATAGAAAGTAAAAATATTTTTGTATAAAATTACCTTAATCAATATTTAAAATTAGAAACATTACACTTATAATTTGTGTTTATTTACGTATGTTTATTAATAAGATAAAATTGTAATTATAATTTGTGTCTACTTGACCACAATAAAATAAAAAGTATCATATATTGTGAATTGTTTTTAATTTTTCTTAAAGAGTATATCAACAGTGTAAGTGTTGAAATATCATATAAGTTTTAAATAAAAAAATACCAACAGTATAAGTTTTAATGCATAAAAATTTGATATGAATGATTCAATTTCAAAAGAAATAAAAGTCTCCTTTTTAAATCATTGATGATCAAATGCTGTTTTTAGTGTAAAACTTTATTCAAATAATGATATAAAAGTAGGAAGCTTAATTCAAAATTTAATATTTTTATATTTAGGTGTTGTAGAGCGCTTACTGATGTGCTTTATTATATACATTTAGTAATTTTTTTCTTTTTTATTATAAAATATTAACAAGTATATACAATAACTTTAATTTCTGTTTTTTGTTCAATGTTTACAATTTTTTTTTACTTGCTCTTATATTTTGATTTGCAATATATTGGTGAACATTATAAATCTTATATATTTGTTTATTATTTGAGTTTTGTAGAGTGTTTAATACAAGTAAAATTGTTACAAATTCTTCACAAATTTTAATATAATATGTATAAATTATAATTATATTTTAATTTTAATTTTAATATTATTTACACCATACCTTTAGGCACGGTATATTAAAATTTTAATGATCTATCTTTAATTAATAATATTTTTTTAATTGTATATACACAATCGACGAAATATATTGTAATAATTTCATAAATATTCTCGTATATTGCTAAAGAAATTAAGTGTGCATACAACATTAAGGGCTTGTTTGATTGCACTTATTTTCTATGGAAAATGAGTATTTTCCACCCAAATTCTAACTTTTGTTGTGTTTGATTGCACTTATTTTCTAGGGAAATTAAGTTCCCATTTTCGGTCATGTGATACTATTTTCTCGCTTTTACGGGAAATGATTTTCCTAGGGGGGCTTATTTTCCATTTCCAGGGAATTCAATCACCGTGCGCACAGCATCTTCGTTTATGTCCACCTCAATTTCTCTAGTTCCTCTCCCATTCGAGCTGGCTTCGTCCCCTTCCTCTTCATCGCCATCCATCGCTGAAGTCGAGCCCCCGACTTGGGCTTCATCGCCATCACTGACTTCCTATGACTCACCATCCATCGTCGAAGACGAGCTCCGTATTGGGCTTCGTCGCCATCTCCATAAAAGAGAGAGAAAGAGAGAGAGACTCACAGTGACGACGACAACGTTACGGTTGACCCAGATGATGACGATGGGGTTGGAGGAGCCGATGGCGAGGATCTGGTTGTTGGCCATGGTCGCGGGAGATCGACGCTGACCCAGAAGATAGACAATGGGGTTGTCAGCCCGATCTTCTGCACCTTCAAAAACGCCTAGCAACGGTAGTGGCGCGAGGGAGACGCATGAGGGAGACAGGGAGGGTTAGAAAGTGGGTTTGGGGGTGAGAGAGGGTGCGGGAGGGAGATGCAGGAGGGAGACAGAGAGGGTGAGAAAGTGGATTTGGGGGTGAGGGAGGGTGAGAGAGTGGGTTTTGTAATTTTTGGGTTTATTTTTATTTTATTTTATTGCTATATTTCATCACAAATTAATAAATAAAAAGTGTTTATTATTATTTTTAATTTTTTGTGATAAATATAAATGTATAGAAATGAAAAATAAAAATTATCAAATTCTATAGAAAATATTATCAATCAAACAACAAAAGATGGAAAATAATATCATTTTCTAGGTATAAAATTATACCAATCAAATAGCTTAAACTTCTAATTTTCAGGAATTTATTTTCCCTGTAATTCAATTCTATGGAATTCATTTTCTTTCCACCCAAATCCCACCCTTGCAATCAAACGCACCCTAATAGTCTTAGTACATTTCTTTTCATTCCTAACTTTGATTTGTCTTTGACGATCTTTTTTAATTTTTCTTGTTTTATAATGATATGTTGAACCCACAATCGCTACACTTCCGAAATAATCTCAAATTGTCTTTAAGTTCCATGACTAAGATAAATAAACATAATTTTAATTAATTTGAATGAAATTTGAGTTAATTAATCTTCTATTGTCAAATTGTTGCATAATAAATCAAAATAGTTAACAAATACACTCTTAGGAGTGTTTGATTGCATGAAAAGAAAATATTTTCTAGGTAATTAAATTGCCTATAATTGAATTCCTAGAAAAATATCAATTAAAGGTATTTGATTGGCTTAATTTTTTACCTAAAAATTATAATATTTTTTTAACTTTTAATGTTTGATTGCTATTGAATTCCAGGGAATTGCCTAGAAATAAATCAAATATACATATACAAAATATTCAAAAAATAAATTAAATATACACATACAAATATACATACACCCAGAGGATGAAGGAGCTGCCATCATTGGTGGCCGCTGCCATCATTGGCTGCAGCTACCATCGCTGGCCGCCATTACTCTTGCTCTTGCTTGCCCCCTCTCTCTCTCTCTCAGTCCATCACTGCCATCATTAGCTGCAACAACCATCGTTGTTGCCGTCATCGCCGTTCACTCCTCGGCTGCTCATTGTAACTTTCGCTCTCCATCTCGTTCACTTGCCTTCTCTCTCGCTTAGCCCGTCGCTACCTCTCGTTCCTCGCGACTACTGGTAGAGCTTCCCCTTAGCTTCGCCAATCATTAGGCGATTTTCTTCTCCTTTACACTTCCCCTCAGTTTCGCGAGTCTTCAAACGATTTCCAAAGAAGGAATGGAGACGTGGGCTTTCCAATTCCCTAGAAAATTTGTTCCAACCCCCCCTCCCTAAGAATTTGTTTTCCAACAAAAGTGAAAAAAGACTATCACGTGATCAAAAATTAGAATTTAATTTACCTAAAAAATTTAGCTAATCAAACATCTCAAAAGGTTAGAATTTGGCTGAAAAATGACCATTTTTCATGAAAAATATGGCCAATTAAACAGGTCCTTATTGTCCACCACATCTTCATCTTGATCGTGCACTCCAATTGTTGTGACGTGTCAAAACAAATTATTATTAAATGGATATGCCCAAAAAAAAGAACACGAAAGCCGTTAATCTTGAAAAACATTTAACTGATTAATCTTAAAATGCATATGAAAATCATAGCAAATGGAAACATAAATGGCAAAGAGGGAAATCAACATTAACTCTAATCATCGTATGATTGATCTTAATTAAAGCACAATAAAAAAAAAACAAGCCATTAAGCATATAATATATAATTCATTGTTGGTTTTCATGTCAGTAAGCATAATTAAATCAAACCAATAAAACATAGAAATGAGCCATGAAATCATCCATTGATATTATAATAATAATTATATTTAATTATTAATATAATTAAATTATTTATATGTTTAAAGTTATCAAACTTTAAGTGTATCAGTTGTTTTTATCAATTACTTTTTTTATTAATTGGGTCTATTAAATACAATTTTATTATCTTAATTTATTAACTAAAAATACCCATTCAAATGATAATAAGCATTTTCTGTATTTTTGTAATTTTTATTTAAAATTTTTTAGTGAATATTTTCTAGCCAAAGAGGAAATCAGAGACGAATTTTTCTGTCTCTATTTTTCTCTATTCAAAATAGAGGGGGATTTATAGAGGGATTAAATTCCCTCTCTAATTCCAATCTATATAAATTAGATGTTACCCATCTTTTTCATTTTGCTTCACAAAACCCTACATGCCACCTGCTAACCAGCGACCCACCTTGCCCTTGTGCCGTTGTCTACCACAGCCACCGCCATCACCATCACAAACGACGTGAAAGGAAACGAGGGTCCAAGGTCAAAAACCAACTCTTGGTGGATCAATGCAAAGGTAAATAACATTTTCAAAACTAAAAACAATACATACACAATGCATAGCGAAAGAAAAAACTACTCTTGCAAGACTTGGTATTAATCATCCATATGCATCCAAAAATAAAACATCAATAGTGGGTTTAGTGATATACCTCTAAGGACGTTTTTGGTGTCAGTTGTCTAATAAAGCGCATCTTCTTAATTGCTAAATCTGCTTCTATGAACCTGCAATGCTAGGTGACTAGCTCGTCTCCTTAAGTGTTGATGACCTAGTCAATGAACGCTTGAGACGCCTTGAAACCTTTCACCCAAGTCGTGATAGGACCCTCTCAATGAAGGTGAACTGAAGCTATTCGGTGTCCCTTTTCGATTGCAACGTGGTTGTCCAATAGTTAAATGTAAATTGGAGAAGAAGAAGAAAAGAAGCTGTAGCTAAGCTTCGAGCAAGAAAAAGAAATAGTAAGCAACAATAGGGGAAGAACAGAAGTAGCGAAGCAACAAAGCAAGAAGAAGAAGAAGGAGAAGAAGAAGAAGAGAGTAGCTCAAGAGAAGCCTTCTCAAACCCTATCTTCCATTTCCTTCTGTTGAGATATTTGTGTTTTGATTTATTGAGAAAATATTTTTTTTGGTAAAATTAGATGAGAAAATATATTTTCAATAAAGTTGGTTCATTGATGATTTCCAAAACATTTCAAAGTAATTTTAAGTTTGATGATTTTATACTCAAAAGTGTTTTCAAAATAGTCGAGTATATGTTCATATCAATCATAGTCGAGTATATGTTCATATCAATTGATATTTCATAAAGCTTGTGAGAGCCAATCGACTATCCTTTTTTGTGGTAATTAAGTAAAGCTTTTGAAAATATCTTGTAAAATATCCAATCCAGTATGCTTTGAATCTAATTGAGTAATGCTCAGGTCATTTTCAAATTAGTTGATTACATGTATCAGCTTAATCGAGTAAAAATGTTTTATAATCGACTATTTCCTACTCGATTATGTTATGTATCTTTTTGTCTTTTCAAAAATTAATCAAGAAAGAAATTTTTATAATCGAGTATCAATCCTTTGTACTCCAGTAAATCCTTTTGACAATTGAGTATTTATGTGTTAAATCTTCTGGGCACCTTTTTAATTGAGTAAAGCTTTCTTTATAATTGACTAATGTCTTTTTATACTCAAGTGGATATCTTTTTATAATCGAGTAAAGATAAGTTGGATGTTGGTTAAGTTTCTAGTCTTAAGATTAATCGAATATTAAGTGTTTGTACTTGAGTAAAGTTTTATATTAGTTGAGTAAACTTAGCCTTATAATCGAGTGGATAATGCAAGTTTCTGTGGATTTTATATTAGTTGAGTAATGACTTAGTCACACTTGAGTAAACCCTTCATATAATCGATTACATAGAATATCCAATTGAGTAAGATCTTATATTAGTCGAGTTAGTCTAAAACTTAGTTGAGTATTGTCTGACAAATTTTGGAAAATATAGTCATTTTGAGATATGTCAGGGAGGATAAATTTTGATCGTCAGAGCTTTATTTCATTATTTTTTGAAGTCTAATTATATTCTCTTATAAAATAATAATAAAAATGGTTATGTATGGTGTACAAATGCTTTATCTTAATATCATACATATTTTTCTTGACTAATTTAACTATTATTAATCAAATCAAAATAAACTGTGAATATGTGCAGATAACAGGTGTTGAATAGCTTCTATAAAAGGTTAAGTACTGCTCGAGATCAAAGTGTTGTTGTTAAGTGAGCATAAGACAATGTCAAGCAAACCTAAACCTAGACACAACCAAGATGAATTCATTTTCAGGCCAAACCTTGTTGCTTGAGTTACAACCCTTCATGCTCATCCTTTTTCACTTCAAGCCATTATCTGGTTAAGCCTCATGTAGATTTTCTTGAACTAGAAATCAGGAACAAGAGAGTGGAGTGCTTTATTATTTATATTCTTCTCACTTCTCTTGTCAATTCCCTTTTGTGTTGTATTTCTTATTCTTTGAGGGAATCCTTGTTGTGAGCTTTCCTTGTAACTTTTCCTTTCAACAAGTGATTGTAAGGGTTCTACCTCATCCCTTGATAAGATATGTTAGTTTCTACTTTGTCTATAAAAGCAGAAGTTACGTCTCATTCTTGAAAAATAGTGGTTACGGTTGAGCCTCTTGCAAATGCTGGGGTTACTACTTAGCCTATACAAAAGCAGAGGTTATAGCTGTTCCTATAAAAGTTAGGGTTCCTACTTAACTTATGAAAAGTGGAGGTTTCAATCGAACTTGTTAAAACTCTGTATGAGCTGTAGTTGATCCCTTAAAAGCTAAATCCCTTAGTGGTTTTAAATTCTTAGTAAGGAATTAAGGTAGTAGACTAGGCTTGTTGGCTGAATCACTCTAAATTGTTATATCTTGTGGTTTGCTTCTTATGTTTTGATAATATTGCTTTTCATCTTCCAATGCAATGTTTACATAGTTGTTTTCAATTCATAATTTTCAAGCATAGCAGTTTCATTTATCATTGTAAGCATAAAACTTAATTTCTTTTAAAATCACTACTTTCATACATACTTCTCAATTGCATATGTTTTCTATGAGTTTTGAAGGATAAATTTTAGAAAAACAAACTTATTCATATTGCTTCCATCATAACAGTTTCTTCATTCTTCTTTTCAAATGCAACCACCTTTCTATATATATACATATATATTCTATGTCTTAAATATGTTTGGAATCTTTATGAAAAATGTATTAATGCATATAAACTTATATTGAACTGTTGAAACTTTTTATGTTATGAAAAATATTTTTTTTCAAATCAATCATAACACATATTTTCTTTAATTTTGCAAAAATGGTTAAAACACCCAATTCACCCTTCTTTTGGGTGATCTTTCACCTTCTCTACAAGGCTTCATGTGGTTGGCCATCCCTCAAAATCTTTCTCTTATAATCACTTCATTAGAACATTTAATGCTCTAATGAGACAAAGTGGTTGAGCATTAAAGAGGCAAAAGGTCAATCGCACGATAGTACTAGTGATTAACCACTTCATGCACTAGTCGACTAGCACTTCCAGTAATGCTCCAACATTGTCACATTGCACATAGGCCCTACTATTAACTCGTAATAGCCTTTCCACTAACTCTTAATGGAACCAAGGTCCCCATTAACTCTTAACGATGTGCCCCATTAACTCTTAGCAGTCTCCCATATCTATAGATCCATATAGCTAACTCTTAGTCGCAATCGACATCCCTAACTCTTAGTGATGAGGAACACATTAACACCAATGTTTCACTAATTTGATACATTACTCAGTATACGTGTGACTTTTTAGGTTCATAGCCATATAGCAATCAGGACACGTTAACTCCTTGACATCGGCAAAATACTTCGACCTACTAAGAGGATCTCTCCAAATCCCCAGAGCACCCTGAAAGATCCTAAGTATTCTCTAGTCAGGACTCAGGACAATCCTAATGGCAATGAAGTCAGAACTTCATATGAACTTATTAAGGCTATTTGATTACCGTGCACTATAGTCCTTCCATTGACTAATATCCCAACCGAGTGAGAGTTATGGACTAATTAAACTCATAGGACTCAGTAACTATGTCAAATCTAGTACGGAGTGATCAAGGTAGCATTTTAGAACTCTTCTGACATTGGAAACTCTTTTTGTTGTTTCCAAACTATAACAATTAAATTTATTTGTCTTGGAATAAGCCAAAGCAGAGTCATTCGCTAAAGCAGAGGGTCTGAGATGTTGCTGGCGAGGTCAATCGGATCTAGATCAGGTCAGAGTCGGAGTCTTAGAAGGCCAGATTTATACGAACTCATCTTTGGGGCCTTCGGGACTATACTCCTGGAAGAGCCTTCGAGGCAATGATAGACGAATGACCCTATGAGTCTTTGGGAAGGTGAGCCTTTTGTGTCTTCAGGGAGGTGAGCCTTCCGGGTCTTCGGGGAGCACAACTTTACCTTAACCTACGAGTATAAAGGACATTAGAAAGGCACGCGAGAGACTCCTCCACACGGGCCCTCTGATGCCTATGTTAAACAATAGTCCAAGAAGTATATCCAAAAGTATGCGGATGCATATCCAATGTATGTAGCATGTGTAAGTGTTCAGGTGTCCCGAAGAGTGGGATAAGAGTAGGTTCCAGATGGGTTTTAGAGAATGAAAAAGTGGAGTCCAAATGATTCCAAAAAGATTCATTTTCCATGGAAGAGGCAAATATTTATAGAAAATAAGCGAGACCCATTGTTGAGTCTAGAGACTTTTTCGAGGAGTACGACTAGAGAAGATAAAGGGCCTAGAGACATCTTTGAGGTGAGGCCCCAAAGGCTATCTTTGGGTGGTCCCAAAGAGGGCTTTGGTCTGGGAGACCTGAAGGGTATCACTAGACTTAGGCAAAATGGATAGGCCAGGCTATCTCGAGAGGACCCTTCGAGAGCTCGGGAGGCTATTGTCCCGGAGATTTTTTGGGGAAGAACTCATTGGGGAGATGCCTAAAACTTAGGAAATTTTAGAGCACTCCACAACAATAGCTCCCCACTCTTGCCTTGGGCTGAAAGGCAAAGGGAAAAGTATAAGAAAGGTGGGTGCCCAATGGCTCATCGAGGGAAAGTCTCCGAGGGAGTCATGGCACTTGGATTAAGCATAGGCATGTAAGCATTTGAAGTAAGACGATACCTGATTTGTTGTTCTTTACCTTTTTTCCCTAAGGGTACTTGTGAGATGCATTATTCTAGGGGCGTCGTCAGCAGGCGAGATTATCTCAAACTTATGAATGTTATCAAGGTTTACAGCTCATCGCAGCTATTGCCCATCTTATTCATCACAGAAGAGCCTGGGAATTTTATTCATCTAATGCGTGGCCTTGTGGAATGCGGGAAGGAGGATCCCGGTACCCGTAATTTGAAGAAAAACTCGTGTATGGCTGTGTGGAGAATTTTAGAAATTTTTTATGCACATTAAATGCGTGCAGCATATTATATACATACACATCATACACGTAGCTTTGGTATTTAAGCAACACATATATTCATCTCCTGAATATAAATACACACATACCTATAGCTCAATATAGGGTTGGTACATAAACTATTTTTGTACTGAGACCGCTTCACCTCACGTTGTGGTAATCTTAGTCAGTCCACACCTAGTACGCTATCCAATACCATTTCGGTTTCTCCTTCCCGAGCTAGACACAATGTAACATCCGGCATAGAGCGATAGGAAGGACCAGATCAACTTACCCTGATGGGCTTATGCGAACTTCCCAAGGGTCATCCATCCTTGAGCTACCCTAGCTCAAGCACGCTTAATCCGAGAGTTCTTTATCCACATTCAGCCCCAAAAGTATTCAATTGGTGTTGTTTCTTTCCTTACTATCCTCGATATATATACTAGCTTCTCTAGAGTCCTTTCTTGGACCTGACCTTGGGCTCTCGAGGTATTACATCCCCCCCCCCTTGAGCACATGATGTAACGCCCCACTTTTCCAAATACATAACAACTTGAAATATAATTAAGACATCACCTACGGGCGTTATGAAAACCCTTACCAACGGAAGTATTGGATCGAACCTGCAAACTTAACCAAAGCTAAATAAAGGGGTTTCCACTATATTTCCTTTATATGTACAAGAAATGAATACAACTTTCAATAAACGCAAAAGATGCAACTCACTACTTGAAGTTACAACTGCAACACACGCCCAAACTAGCGAATAAACCCTTATCATGGAAGCCTCTCTATATAACATTCAAAGTGCATCATTTGAGATATTGCCCATGCTCATACATCAAAGCTACAACCCTTAGTACAACCATAGGACACTCACACACTTATTATAAGCTCAAGCATCCTACCTGCTATTACAATACATCATTGGGATTACATGGGTACATAATGAAATAAAAACCCAGATCTAGCCAAACATCACCTCCTTGCCCACGTTTGAATTGGAACTTGCAATACCTGATACTTCTGATAAAGCTAGGACGTTGAATATCCCAAGGGTATGAAACACCCAAGTTAGACAATTATATCTAAGTGAGTGACTCAGAAAAAGAAAGTACATGCGTGCAAATGCAATAATGCCATTATGAAATCCACCCCTATGGTAGCAATGCCAGGGTGTTGCAATCACCCCCGTGGTCATCATAGTCACCCCTTGGCTCACCGTAAGAGCACGAGATCTTCCATGATGGCCCAAAACAACTAGCCACAGTCACCAACGTGAACATGATATATGACAAAGCAGTAAGAATATGCATAGCCAAGGAAAAATATGACATGTAAACCACCAAGGCATGATATGCAATCCATCATCCACACACAAGTGAAGCAACAAATGCTCAAAGTGTCACAAAACATGCAGGAATCACTCAACTTGATCATTTTTCCTTCGATAACACTGTTTATAGCCCGATTTCGAGCACTAGGGGCTGTTTCTGCAAAAATCATGGATTTTAGTGAACCAAATCTTAAATATTTTTACATAGGGATTGTAGATAATTAAAATAGGAGAATTATGGTAAAAATTTTAGGCCAAACGAAGGCCAGACGTGCCCTCACACGCCCCCGGAAGGGTGGCCATGCAATGCCTCCTTCCTTGTTACGGATTTTGCAAGCTAAAATTAAAAATGCTATAACTTACTCATTTTTGCTCCGATTCGCTCTCCGTTTGAACCTACAGACTCTTATTTTCATGCTTTATGACTCTATGGAAAGAAAATTGGCTTATCTTTTCAATTTCCTTTATGTTTTCTCAGTTTTCCAATCAGGTCTCTCTATCCTTCCTTCTTTGCTTTTTCTTGCACTTGCTTGCTTTCTTTCTTCTTAGCTTCACGTGGCTTCTCCTCCATCCCTTTATATAGCATTTTTACATCTCAAATCTTTAAGATTTTACTTAGCCTCCAAGTTAACCCCTTTTTCCACCCTAGTAATCATCACAACTTTGAAATTTTCCTATCTTCTAATGCAAGCCTCTACTTCTTCCTATCCTAGGCTTCCAAATACACCTTCAAGGTAAGATTTATCATCTTATTCCTTTGCAAGCCAAATCCTAGCCAATCCTAGTCTTCCAAGTTTAGGCTTTTAGGATAAAAATCCATCATTACAATCATAACACTTTAAGACTTTGGGGAAAACATCTCAAACCAATCCTATCTCTCCAACACTTGGTTTCTAGGATAAGGATTCATTATTGCATTCATTCATTTTGTTGGAAACAAGTTAATCCTTTTACAAGTTGTGATATTTGCACTTGGGTTCGGTTTAATGCCCTAAAACCGTTTTTGTTTACTCTTTAATTCTAAACTTCCATTTGAAACACTTTATTGCAACATCCAAACTTTACATTAAATTCTGGGGTATTACACATGACATCCTCGTCATGTGACCTTACAACTGGATCCAAATCTTCTCCCTTTTAGGGGCTGCCATCCTAGAAGCATGTAGGAGTCGCTCCTTGTTCAGGCCCTCGTGCCCTGGCACCATTCCCCACCCTCATCGGACTGCCTTCTCCAAGGGTCGGCTCTGATACCACTTGTAACATCTCGCATCGAGCGATAAGAAAGACTAGATCAACTTACCCTGATGGACCTATGCGAACTTCCCATGAGTCACCCATCCTTGAGCTATCCTAGCTCAAGCATGCTTAACCCGAGAGTTCTTTATCCATATTTAGCCCAAAAGGTATCTAGTTGGTGTTGTTTCCTTCCTTACTATCCTCGATATATATACTAGCTTCTCTAGAGTCCCTTCTTGGACCTGACCCTAGGCTCTCGAGGTATTACACACAAGGGTTATCGTATTACCCGTAACTGCATCCCAAATTTTGTCGCATGACCCTCATGCATATTAATTTCACAACGAAAGATTACTAAAGGAAGAAGAAGAAAAAGATAGAAGCAACATGAGACATGTAAGCAATAAAACATACTGCTTCAATTTATCTATCGCCCCAAAATCAACTACCACCTCACTTATGCCCCTTTCCAATCAACCAACACATGGCACCCAATTGGAGCAACAACTGGGTGACCGAAAGTCAACTCTTGCCTTGGTGAAAGTCGACTTTCGCCCCTTCAAAAGTTGACTTCCGCCACAGGAAAGTCAACTTTCCAGGTCAACAAGTAAACAATTGATATGCCAATCCCTAAGACATTTTGGGCACAAGATGTGGTTACCAGACGCAACACTATATGATGTGTGACTTTCTAGGTGCACTACCAATTAGAAATAAAAAAGAACCGAAACCTCTTTCAGTACCGGTCAACTTCTTGACTCATCACTAGAATCTCCATATCTTGATGACGATTCGAGAGTTTCTGAATAGCGTTTAGCTACTGTTCAAGACAATATAGGTGGTAGTGAAATCTCACTTCAAGTGAATCTATTATGGTTGACAATTACCATGTGCTATAATCGTTCCATTACCTAACGTCCCAACTGAACAAGAGTCATGAAGTGATAAACTCACAAAATCAGTAACTATGTGTCTGACCTTCTAATGTGACTAGATGACATCTCAGGAAACTCCTTTCTTGATATTCAATCGTCCTTTACCAAAGACTATCCTATCACACTAACAGTAGATCACATAGGACATTCACCCCATCAATTACTGACGAGGGCAACATATCTTATTCCCAACACCTGTCTCCACATACCAGCAATACGGAACCACATAGATGAACCTGTCCACCTCCCAATTGAATGGTTTATCTCATTAGCAAATATCATATACTAATATACAAAACAACTATGCTGGTTTAAATCCAAAGATCAACACACCATCGTAGTCTGATGACAAGACCATTATCTAGCATGACATGTGGTCTATCATCAGCATCACATTCAACTGGTTGTTCCCAACAACCACCCATAGGTCTACTAGTGACATCTTATGTCACATGGCGTGTGACACACCACCCTCCCCTCAGTATCCCATACTGAATGAGGCAGTAACCCCTGTGCTAGTGCATACTCAACTAATTAGAGTCCCAATCCAAAGAATCTGACTAGGAATAGTTTAAGACATCTTGTTATCAGAGAATCCTATCACACAGTCTCAACACCTTGAGAATAGGATTCCCAAACAAAATATCTAGGGACTCATTTATGTGTTAAACTAGAGAGCTCATGAATGAAAAAACTTACCTTTTATAAATATATACAATGATATAATAAAAGTGATCAATTACATGCCCTCTAGATGTCATCCAAATCTAACATTAGGGCACACAACACTAACATAATTTCCTTGAGAAAGGTTCAATCCTAAACTGTTGAGGTGGCGTTCATCAGATGCCCTAGTGCAATGTAGAAATGGAGTATTGTCATTGCTGTGACTACTCTAGGCTAGGATGACTTGTTGGGCATACACATATACTCATATAAACATGTACACATGAGAAAGATCTGGGTCCCCAATGACTAGGATGTCGGCTCATCCCTTCCCTTGGAGGGGGAAGGGACAAAGATAAAGGATAAATCATGCATCAGTAGCGAGGGGCTACTTTTATGGTCTCTGGGGGAATGGATCACAACCTATTTCCCGAGATGCCTTAAACTTGAAGATATCATTAGGATTTATCGGTTGTTGTTTCTATTCCCCAACTTATTCATCGTTGAGGAGCCTAGAAATTTGTTTATCCAGCATGTGCCCTCGCGAAATGCAGGATGGAGGACACCAAAGACCCATAAAATTTATTTAAGAGAGGGGTGACCTCGAGGAAGAAGATAATGTCCATTATATGGTCCATTGTTGTGCATGAAAGTAAACTTTTCCTCTTGCTACTTATAACATACACAAATATGGATAAAAACAAATATAATCATGAATAAATAATATTCTACCTAGCTGCTTATAATTATGTTGGCAAGCTAACAATGAGTCAAGCACCCCTCAAAATTTAGTTGGATTGAATAATGTCCATAGGATGCAATGTGCTTTCATTTGAGGAAGTATTTTTTCAAAGTGTGTGGCATTCCAAGTTTTATCAAGCATTTCCCATTGGAGTGTCTAAAGAATGCATGTGTTTGGGCTTAATATCTCTTGAATCCTATAGGGGCCTTCCCAATTGACCCGAAGCTTGACTTCTTCATAGAGGGTGCCTATGATAATAGATTTTCTGAGCACCAAATCACTCAATTGCAATGGCTTATTTCTGATGCGGGAGTTGTAATAGTTGGCTATCCTCCGATGGTAAGTTTCTAATTCGATGCCAGCTTGGTCCCTTAGCTCATCCACCAAATCCAAATTGTAAGACAACTGCTCTAAATTTTTCTCCTCATCAAAGGCCAGGACTTGTGGAGACTAGATGTCTACCTCAACGGGGATAAGGGCCTTAATTCCATATATGAGGTTAAAAGGAGTTTCCCCAATAGATGCTCGGCTGGTGGTATGATAAGTCCACAAGACAGTTGGCAAGTTCTCCACCCAAGCTCTTTTTGCTTTATCCAATCCGATTTTAAGTCTCGAAGAATGATCTTGTTGGTAGCTTTGGCTTGATCGTTCGCTTAAGGGTAGGTAACTGATGCCATGCGAAGGTAGATTCCCCATCTATCATAGAAGGCATGGAAAGTGTTAGAATCGAACTGTGTGCCATGGTCTATTTGAGGATTTAGGGGATTCCAAAATGGTAAAGGATGTCCTTCCACACTACAATCTCTACTTTCTTTTTTGTGATGGTCGCTAGGGGTTCGGTCTCCACCCACTTAGTGAAGTAATCAATAACCACAGGTAGGAACTTCTATTAACCAATGGCGATGGGAAAATGGCCAAGTATATCCAACCCCATTGTGCAAAAGGGATAGGCTTGAAGATCTGTTGGATATCTATCACGGGTGACGAAGATACTGGCAACTGCCTTTGACATTTGTCACAAGTTTGAACCTTTGCGAAAGCATCTCTACACAATATAGGCTAGAAAAAATTAGCCCTCTTGAATTTGGCGGCCAGTGACCTTCCCCTGAGGTGCTTGCCGCAATCGCCCTAATGCACTTTGTCCAGGGCTTGTTGCGCTTCTTGCGAGCTAAGACACCTTAATAGTGGCATGGAAAAGGTGCACTTGTAGAGAATATCATCTATGATCACAAAGTGGGCTACCTGGACTTTCAACATTCTGGCTATCGCAGGGTTAGCAGGAAGCTCCCCGATAAGCAAGTATTGCATGATGGGCGATCTCCAATCATCGGCTATTTCAATTATTTGTAGTGATTTTTCTTCCTCACTTTCATCTATACTTGGATTTTGCAAGATCTCCATGTGAATCAAGTGCCCAGGGGTATCTCTAGCTACTGCTAGGTTGGACAGTGCATTTGCATGGTTGTTAAAGGTACAATTGAGCTGGACTAATTAAAAATCATAAAACAATGTGCCAATCCCATAATTTCTATAGGTATCGAGTGAGCTTGGGGTCCCTGGATTCATAGGTACCCTAAAACTATTATATTACAAGCTAGGAGTCGCTGTGAGCTACCATCTTTTTTACTTCGAGCTTTCTAGTGATAGTTAGGCTGGTAATGAGGGCTTCATATTCTGCGACATTATTTGAACTGGGAAAGGTGAATCATAGAGACTACTCCAAAATAGCATTTTTAGGAGAAATTAACATAATGCCAGCTCCACTGCCTTGTAAATTAGAGGCCTCATCCACGAACAATTTCCACTCAAGCGTGGATTCTTTCTCAGGCTTGGGAGAATGTGTGCACTCTACTATAAAATTGGCTAGTGTCTGGCCCTTGATGGCTTTCTACAGCTCGTATTGGAGATTGTATTCATTGAGCTCGATGGCCCATTGGTGAGCTTTCTTGAGTGTTCTAGCTGTTAGAGAATCTGCTGTAGGGGTTGGTCAATAAGAACTGTGACGGTATGTGCTTGGAAGTAAGGTCAGAGCTTCCTGGCTACCATGACCAAGGTGAATGCTACTTTTTCGATGTATAGATAACAAGGTTTAGCCCCTCGAAGTACACGATTGACATAATATGTAACGCCTTAAAATTTTCTCAATTTTTGGTTTACAACAACGGAAGCAAATTAATTATAAATACACATTTCAAGGGCTTTTCATACGCAACAAAGCATCAATCATTCAAACCTAACAAAACATAATATCTAAGCCCCAACCCACAACTCACTCCCAAAGATCTTTTCGGTCGAGAGAGCCCCATACACATAGTTACCTAGAGAACAACAAGCGCCATAAGATCCATCCTTGAACATCAGCTCCCATACCTGGAATGATGTTAAAACAAAGTGAGCCACAAGGCTCAATAAGCATGTGGAAGAATAATAACAAGGTTGGGGATAGATCTCTCACGCTGAATACATTCCATAATATGCCATGCTGTAAATTAAAATGTCACACCATATCATGCACCAACATATCCGGATCTCAACATAAATACCAATGCACATGATAGTCCTTGGGGTCTACATAAGAAATGCACAACTTGGCACCCAAGTCCCAGCATACAAACCTATCGCTGCCATGAACTGGATAGCATAATCCACATGAGCCCAAGGCCTTCATATCACAACCACATGCACATGAGCCCAAGGCCCTCATATCACAACCACACATAGGAGTTCCCGAGTCATAGCTACCCGGAGCTGAGCTCCATTCATAGCTATCGAGGGCCAACTACGTACCATATTAGAATATTACCATGCAGTACAACAAATAATAGATGCAATCGCGTAATAAGCATCAACGTGATACATTAGCCCTCATAAGCCAAGCATCAAGCCATGCTTCACCCACATAGAAATACACATCCAATGTAATGCTTGTGCACCTAGTCATTCTAAGATGTATGTGTCCAAGCATTCATAGCTTATGTTTCCCCCAATGATGCAAGCCTACTCCCATGCACTACAATACCATTCAGTATGTCACATAATAACAGAGCTGATCGATAGTGACCAGGCACCGGACGACAGTCCGTGACTAAGAGCAACTGGTCGATGGTTTTCCCTGGGTCGGTTGACAGTTCACTCCAGCATCACTCCAGCATCAATGACTCATATATGCAAGAATCCAAGACCACAATTAAACCCTTCCTAGGAACTTAGTCCCAAATTAGTTCAGTATCATTCCCAAAGAAATATGGGCGATACGAACCAAATAAGCATTTAGAAATAAAAATCCCGAAAATCTCTTATTTAACTTGAATTCACAACCAAATGAACTAACCACATGGATTTAGAAAAGAGGGACAGAAAGCACCCACAAACATAGAACTTGGAACAACAAGAATAAGAGAATGGAATTTGCCTTTTTATAGATGATTCCAATTTTTCTGGTCACATTCTGAAAAATAATTTTTTTACCCAAAATAAGAAGGTTGCAGTCTAAAACTTAAATCTAACTGTACAAAATTCTTAATAAATATTTTTTCCACTTACTTGGCTTCCATAAACTCCAATTGTATAATTTTTTCCTCCAATTTCCCTTGATTTTCCCCTCTTCCTAGTTGCTGCTCGTGGCCTATTCTTCTCCCAATTTTCTTTTTTGTTTTTGCTGATTCCTATTGCCAATTGCACACAATATATATAGAAAAAATTGTGGCATAAAAGACTAAAAAATGAGTAGTTGGGCAGCGACACTACTGCCTACCCCTTGGAAGGACGCCGTTTTAGCACTGGATTGGCTAGAAAATTCCATCATTTTCTTCCTCTAGCGCGCACATGCCATGGTTTGAACCTGCAACCCCCAGCTCTTCCTCGTGCGCGCCTGTCGCCTGGTCCATGAGCTTCTTCAACTAATATATGCACATCATTAATTTTAAAGAGACTCCACAATAGTTTTTAGAAATTACACCTAAACCCCAAAATTTTTGAAAATTAACACTCACACCCCCACTTTAATAATACTGTTTATACCTTAATTTCTACTTGATACTTGACCATTTTTTTAAAACAAAATAAATTAACATTTACCCTTGAATCCACAAAACTTCAATAAATCATAAATCACTTCAAATATCAAAATTAATAATTATTATCTATTTTTGAAATATTGGGATGTTATATAATATATTGGCCGGTCCACTTGGTCAGTTCTTCTTAATAACACTGCACTGGTTGTAGCCTAGCTGACCCTAAGGTAGAGGTACAACACATCTCCCACCTCAGGTATATTAAGTAAGGGTATTTCGCGGAGGTAATCCTTCAATACTTGTAATACTTGTTTACACTTATCATCCCATTGGAAGTTCTTTCCCCTATTTTGGTATCTAGAAAAAGGAGAGGCTTTTTCAGTGAACTTAGAAAGGAAACAATTAAGGGCTGCAAGACGTCCAGTCAATAGTTGGACCCCCTCTAAATTAGAGGGAGACTGTATATCCAAAATGGCCTAGATCTTTTCCAACTTGGCTTCTATCCCGCCTTGCGTGATAAGATAGCCCAGGAACTTACTTGACCTGCCACCGAATGGGCACTTGTTGGGATTAAGCCACATATGGTATTGATGACATACTGCAAAAACTTGCACTAACTGATAGGTTTAAATGCTATGGCTTTAACCTAAGAGCGGGGGTAAATTGGGTTAGTTAAAAATAGCTTGAAAACTTGAAATCTTTTTCAAAACAAATGAGAATATGATGCAAGTGAGGATTATTGAAATGTTTGAAATAATAAATGAAACAAAAAACATAAGCAAGAGATGAACACAAGGATTTATAGTGGTTCGGCTTAAACCAAGCCTAATCCACTACCTTAGCTCTTCACTAAGGATTTTGTAAACCAATCCACTAATCCTCTTACCAAAACGTAGACTCTCTAGCATTAACCGCTAGGAATTTACAAACTTCCTACTTAAACAAGTAGGCCTTCTAGCTACTCAAGCTAGGAAATACAAGAAATGTACAATAAGTGAGAATCTAAGAGATAAATCTCTTAGTTACAAGATCTCTCGAAATAAAAATAAGGCTTGAATGATAAAATACAAATTAAGATCAAAGTGTTTGAGAGAGAAAATTTAAAGCACAATTACTATTGAGAAGATTGAGAAGGTGTAAATAAATTGTAAGCTCACTTTATTTCCATCCATTAACCTCTTCTTGATCATCCTTGATCTGTATTTATAGGCCTCCCAAAAGCTTCAAGAGAAATATAGCTATTTGTGACCGCTAGAATTTGAAAAACTAGCCTTTGGAAGATTTCTGTGTAACAAACTGTCAACAAAAGCATATAAACTGTCGATAGAATAGGTAACATGTTTTTAATTAATTAAAAACATAATATTCCAAATTCCATTAAAAAATTTATCACAAGATATTTTGGCATTGGATTTACTTTTCATTTAACAATTTTGATCAAATAGAAACATAATACTTCAAATGTCATCAATAAATTCATAAGAAGATATTGACATTAAATCGATAAAATTATTATTATGCTTAAAAATTTATCACAAGATATTTTGGCATTAGATTTACTTTTCATTTAACAATTTTGATCAAATAGGAACATAATACTTCAAATGTCATCAATAAATTCATAAGAAGATATTGACATTAAATCGATAAAATTATTATTATGCTTAATTTATCACATAAAAATAATTTGAAGCACCAAGTTAACAAAATAATTTCATCATTAAAAACAATTTTTTTTCACCATTAAAATGCAATTGGATTTTTGTCATTAAAAGATTTTCATCATTAAAATTATATTAAAGGAAAAAACATTAACTATTAAGAACATACACAATCTTTTTGCCTTCAATAAATATTGTTTCATTTTGACCAATGATTCAAAACCAATTTGTAAAAATCATTTAGAAGATTCTTTTAAATCTTAATACTTGTTTTTGAAAATCTCCATACATGTAATTAATTTGGTTTTCATTTTCATTTTAATAAAGTACTTGAAATTGATTTTGTTTGAAAACCTGAAAACCATATATTTGACTAAAGATATAAATCATTTATTTTTTATCATCAAAACTAAACACAAGAGTAAAATATCACTAACTTCCCCATGTGTGACTCCTCAACGTGGCTTTTGACCACCAAGTCTTCAATGTAAGCTTCCATGGTGGTTCTAAGTAGTTCCATGAATACTCTATTAACCATCCGCTAATATTGCTCCCGCATTCTTAAGACCAAAAGGCATGACCTGATAATAGTAAGTCCTGGTTTTCGTAATAAATGAAATCTTCTTGGCATCTGGCAAGAACATCTTGATTTGGCGATAGCCAAAAAAGGCATCTAGAAAGCTCAACATGTGATATTTTGAAGTGTTATCCACCAAATGATCAATTCGCAGGAGTAGGTAGGAGTCTTTTGGACATCCCTTGTTCAAGTTGGTGAAATCTAAGCAAACTTGTCACTTTTTGCTAGACTTCTTTACCATAACAATGTTGGCAAGCCAGTCTGGGTAGTGGATTTCATGAATTTGGCATTCAAGAGTTTATCGACTTCTTCTTTGAGGGTTGGTAGTCTGTCGGATGCAAGTTTCCTCTTGTTTTGTTTAATTGGGTTGGCTTTCGGCATCACGTTTAATTGACGAGAGATTATCTGTGGGTCAATCCTTGACATATCAGTAGGTATCCATGTAAGTATGTTCTCATTTTTCTGCAAACACTATACAATCTCCTGCCTCTATTTTGGCAGCAACTAACTTCCCACATAAACTATTTTGTCTTCTTCATCCTCATGAAGTTTAACAGGTTCTAGGGCCTTCAATGATGCCTGCTTTGAAATAGACATGGTCTCTTCAAGGGGGCGGGAAACCTCTTTTCCTTTTGATGCTTTGGTAGATGATACATAGAAAAATCGGGAGTTCTTCTGATCGCCCCATACTTGACCTATATGTCACTTGGAGCTAGGAATTTCATCAGGAGATAATCGAGGTGTATGATAGCACCCATGTTGTTAATGAGTGATCTTCCAAGGATGACGTTATAGGCTGCAAACATAGTTTTTACCACCATGAAATTAACCTGGCATGTGATATTACAAGAGTGAGATCCTAGAGTTATTGGTAGCTATACCAACCCTGCGATAGGTACTATTTCCCCAATAAAATTGTACAATGGGGAGAAAATAGGTCGAAAGCGATTATAAGCGATGAGCATCTACTTGAAGCAATTCTAGTAAATTAAGTTTATGAAGCTTCCACTATTCACAAGGATGCGATCAATTGGGTGTTTACTGACAATAGCAAAAATGACCATAGGGTTGTCATGAGGCATAAGGATATTGGCTTGGTTAGTTGGAGTAAAGGATATGGGCTCTTCATTGTGCGCTACCTAAGCCACGAAATCCACATGTAAAACCTGGTGCATGTAATACCCCAAAATTTAATATAAAGGTTGAATGATGCAATAAAGTGTTTTAATGGAAGTTTTAGGCTTAAGTGTAAATAGAAATGGTTTTAAGGACTTAAATGCAAAATAAAGGATAATAATTGTCATGATAAAGCCTTGAGTTGGTAAAGGATAACGTCTCCAAATGAATGTCATGATAAAATCTTGTTGGGAAAGCTTTGAGTTGGTAAACTTTCATTGGAAGACTTATGGTCATAATAAAGGCTTGTGGGAGAAGCCTTGAGGTGGAAAGATTGTATTGGGTAATTGTATTCAAAAGTCTTAAACCGTGATTACCTTTATTTCTTAATTCAAAAGTAAATGGAGTTGGAAGCATGTTATGGCTTGCTAAAACCATGATTACCTTTATTTCTTAATTCAAAAGTAAATAGAGTTGGAAGCATGTTATTGGCTTGCTAAAAGATAAGAATAAGATGGGTTGAATAAAGGGTCACGTAAAGGGCAAATGGAGAAATGAGATTGGAAGAAAGGAGAAGCTTGAATAGGAAGATTGGTTATAATGTTTAAAAGTCTTAACTTGGGAGACTTAACTTGGGAGACTTGACTTGAGAGACTTAACTTGTAAGACTTGAATTGGCTTACAAAGGAAGGAGAAGATGGAGCTTATCTTGAAGGCCACGTGAAGTTGTACTTGGAAGCTTACGATTGGAAGAAATGAAGGCTTGCTTGAGAAGATTGCAAAATTTCAAAGTTGTGATGATTACTTGGGTGGAAAATGAGTAACTTGGTGGCCAAGTAAAATCTTGAGGATTTGGGCATTTAAAGGCTATATAAAGGGGAGGAGGAAGGGCCACAAAAAAGCAAAGAAGGAAGGAAAGAGAGACCAGATTGGAAATCACCAAAAACGGAAAAGAAAGATAAAAGGTAAGTCACTGTTCTTTTTGTAGGGTCGTAGTACGCTAAAAGGGGAGTTCGTAGGTTCAAACGGAGAGCAAATCGGAGTTAAAATGAGCAAGATATGGCCGTTTTAATTTTGGGTTGCAAAATAGAGAAGGGGTAGCGCGTGGCCACCCTTCCGAGGGCCCGTAAGGGCGCATCCGACCTCCGTTTAGCCTGAAATTTTCACCGTTGTTCTTCTATTCTAATTACCTACAACCCTATGTAGAAATATTTGAGGTTGGTTCACTAAAATCCATGATTTCTGCAGAAACAGCCCTTAGTGCAAGAAACCGGGCTATAAAACCGTGTTATCGAAGGGAAAACGATCGAGGTGAGTGGTTCTCATGCATGCTTCCTCTAGTTCATTCTTGGTTTCATTTGTGAGTGGTTCTCATGCATGCTTCCTCTAGTTCATTCTTGGTTTCATTTGTGAGTGGTTCTTGTGCATGCTTCCTCTTGATCATTCTTGGTTTCATTTGTGAGTGGTCCTTACGCATGCTTCTTAATTCCTATTGATCATTCTTGGTTTCCACTTGTGGATGGTAGTTGCTTACATCTCATGATTCCTTACTTTCGAGCATTTCTTTCCTATTTTGCTTGATCACGGAGTTCGTTGTTGTGGTTCGTCGATGGGATTAAACATGACTACTCTTGCTCGTAGCTTATGGATTGCAAATTGTATTTTCCTTGGTTTGTGCATCGTGCCTACAGGTGAGGCCGTGTCTACTTGATATTCCTTAGTTTGTACATATTCTTTCTGCTTTGTCTTCAATATGTTGTTTGGTGATAGTTGTTATTGGTGGATCCGGAACTTGTTGGCTGCTTGTTGGAAACATCACGAGGATCGAGGTGGTAATCCCGTGCCTAGAGGTGAGGCTGAAGGGTTGGACCACGATCCCGTGCCTACAAGTGGGGCTGAGATGTTTCACACAAGTTCCGACGGGCATAGTGGTGGCTCGTAATCCCGTGCCTAGAGGTGGGGCGGAGGGATTGGACCACGACTACATGCCTAGAGGTTGGGCTTAGCCTGGAGGTGAGGCTATGAGGTTTGACACAAGTGTTGGAAAGGATGATGGTGACTCGGGGAGGTTTTATTTTGATATGGTCTTGGAAGGTTTATACTTAATTCTGCTTGTTTCTTAGCATAACTGCATCTTGCTCTTGCATGCATAGTTTCTTTCCTTGTACCACTCATTTAGATGTAATAATCTAACTCGGGTGTTTTATACCCCTGGGACATTCCTCGTCCCAGCTTTGTCGGAAGTGTCAAGTGTTTCAAGCTCTAGGTTCCAGCGCAAGCAAGGATTCAGAGGTGGCGCTTGGCTGATTTAGAGTTGGATTTGTTTGTGTACCCGTGTAATCCCAATATTGTAATGTAAATAGTAGTTAAGATACTTAAGGATGTAATTGTGAAGTTGCTATAACTTTTGATATGTGGGTGCGTGATGGACTTTTATTTAAACTTGTGGAAATCCTAGCTATTTAGCATACTCAGGTTCGATCCTTGCTTCCGTTGATAAAGGATTTCCAATAACGCTCGAGGTCATTATTAGCATATAATGAATATCTTATTGCTTCACTGTGTAATTGAAAAGTGGGGCGTTACAGTGCATGTATGACTTGCGGGCGATCGAAGAGTCGCCAACCAAAGTTTCTCCTCCTGAGATAATGTGGATATACTCTTGAGTGGGCTCGTTGTCTATTGAGGGCATAGATGGCTCCTCTCCTTCCTAAGGTCCTTTCTGTTGCTCAGGCAAGGCCTTATTATAACGACCCGCCTCTTAGAACTCCCGCTAACATAGGAGGTTCGTGAGAGAGTCGCCATGGAGAAGGCACAAAAACAAAAATCCATAGACCAAGCGTAATTTCCCATTCATCAAGAAATTCCCAAAAATATACATCATTCATTTAATCGAACATATCATTCCATACATAACAAAATAATGAGAAGGGCACAAAAATAAATACAACAAATATAACTTTTAGCCCTCACCCTCAAAATAACCCCCAAGGACCATAGGCTTGGAGTGACTCTGTACACATATCTATCCCCGCTTAACATGTTTAGGCTCACCACCCTCCTTAGCCTTGCCTTTACCGACACCTGGAATGATGTAAGGAAATAATATGAGCTACAAAGCTCAGCAAGTATAAGCAACAAATGAAGGCATAATATAATGAGGTATGATAAATCAAGAGCAAGAATAACAACATATATCATCAGATGTGAAAGTAAAGGAAATCATCCATGTACCAAATCATACACATCATGTCTTTATGGCCTACATTAATAAATTTACACCATTATCAATTGTGGACCATTATCCACCTCCGCCCAAGTCCATACTTGGCGGTATTATGAACCATGGCCCCCACGGTTGGCATAAGCCACTGACATAATATCCGCAGTTGAGTATAAACCCATCGACATGATATCCATGGCCAGGCATAAGCCCATCGGCATAATATCCACGGTCGAGTATAAACCCACTGACATGATAACCACGACTGGGCATAATCCCACCAGCATAATAAAATATCCTTAGTTACCCATGTATATCACATGCATTATCATGAACATATATCATTTTCTTATTCTTGCAACATTTCATATAAAAATTCCCCCTTGTCTTGCTCATAAACAATAAAAAACACCCATCGCCCTATTCTTCCCCTTACACAATGATTTACCAAATAATACATGAATCTTGGAACCTCACATAATTCCTACTCTCTATGAATAAATTATGAGTTTAGAAGGTTGGAGGGCAGATTACAAGTTTCCATAATTTATTTGGGGCAAGGTGGAATACATATATAAGAATTCCATGCAATGAGAGGAGTAATCAATCGACAGTTGAAGAGAAACTATCGACAGTTTCGAGGGTTTTGGGAGGGAACTGTCGATAGCAAGGAAGGAACTGTCGACAACCAAAAATTGCCCTCTTGGGATCTAACTGTCAACAATCTCTGCATGCAAATTGTCGACATGCACAACCTGAGAAAACAACAAAATAGAACCCCAAATGCATGCCATTGACACCAACCCATGCATGCTTCTACACCGTAACAAAATGCATCATTCCCTTTTAAAATTATGGAGAGAAGAAAGTCTCCATTTGGATGGTATGAATGGTTAACCAAACTTTTAAGGAAACATACATGAACAACCAGGTTTTCTCCATAACCCCCTTCTAAAAGGAAGGGTTTTCTAACTTTCACCCAAATATAGGCTTCTCAAATACCACAATGGAGAGAAAACCCCTAACTTTTCCCATAACAAGGATCCTAAATGGAAACTTGCCATTTAAAGAAATTTGAAGAAAACTTGCCTTTGATCTCAATAGAAGATTTTTCTTTTGGAGGTGAAGAACCCTAAGCTTTAATCTCCAAGACTCAACCCAAGCCCCTTAATCTTGGCCACTAATCCCTTCCTTTAAGCTCCAACTTGAGGAAAAGAAATTTGGGAATGAAGGAGGAAATAAGGAGAAAGGAACAAGAGAGAGAGAAAGAGAGAGAGAGAGAAAGAGAAGCAAATGTGGTTTGCTCTTTACTCTCTCTTTTCTAACATTTTCTCTTCCCATTTTGCCCTCATTATATTATACATATTACCATTTGGTCCCTTACTTTTTTCCTCTCTTAATTAATCACAAATTCACACACAGACACACACACACACACACACACATATATACCAACCCACAACACTTAAGACTCCCATTTAATTTAATATACCAAATTTTCATTCACATATCATTAATACCCAAAACACCGAATTATTTTAGACCCACATTCGGGTCGTTACATTATACTCCTGATTGCCGCCACCCCGAGGTCACCCCCTTGGTGGAACATGGTTTTCCTTGGGGAATCTATCCTGTCGAGGTGGATAATGCGGTTGCCTTCTAAGGCACTTGGGGTATCATGGGCCAAAATTGGTCAACCTTGTTTTCCCTGGCCAATTTTTGCACTTGCTCATGAAAAGTATGGAAATTCTCGTTGAGTGACCTAGGCATTGATGGAATTGACAAAAGGGTTGTGGACCCTTCTCTTTTAGCTCCTTAGAGGAAGAAGGAAAGCTGGTGATCCTAGTAGGGGAGATGATGAGTGCAAGCAGTGGCGTATATATCTGGTGACGGTGTCTGAAATAGTCATCGAGCCTGGGGGCCTTCCATCTAGCTGTTTGCCCAGTTGACCTCTTTTTCTAGTTCTCTCTTTGGGGTACTTAGTTAATTCACAAGTTCGTAAGATATCTAACTGCACCACATACTTATTGGCACGGGCAAATAGATCGGCCAGAGTAGTTGGTTACTTAAGAGTGAGGGATTCTTTGAGAGGTACGAGGGTGGTTCCTCACAAAAAAGTTGAGACGGCCACTCCAACTGATAAGTCCTATACTTTCAGCATCGCATTTCGAAAGTGATCAGTGTACTGCTTGATGGTTTCCTTAGGACCATATTGGACACTAAGGAGGTAAATGGGAGCCTTTTTCCTTAAGGCATGAACTATGAATGTCGCAATGAATTTCGCTCACAGTTGCTCATAGGACGTAATGTAGCCGGAGGGTAACTTGCTGAACCAAACGTGAGCATACTTCGTCAATGATTGCGGGAAGACTAAACACAGGGTGGCGTCACCCTACTTGTAAAGATATGCCAAAGATTCGAACCGTTGTGCGTGGAGGATGGGATCCTCTCTTCCATTGTACTTAGGTAAATGTGGGAGTTTGAATTTAGGAGGAAGTGGATGGCTAAGCACGTCCTTGGAGAAGGGTACACGTTGTGGTCGTGCATCATCAAAAATTGCTCTCGTGACTTTCTTTTAGAAAACTTCTTTAATCAATTTCTTAATCTCTGCACCTTAAGAAGTTGGAAGGGATCCTGGTCGAGTGTTCTGCTTAAGCTTATGTGTTTCTTCGGAAGAGGCCATACTCACTATGGTTTCCTCCCACATAATACTTTCCTAGTGTTTTTATGTTGCTCTACATATTGGGTTTCCGTGGCGAGGTTTGGCTGTTGTGATTTCAATTGAGGTGACGACAATTGTTGGATAGGCGTCGAAGTGCTAATGTGAATGCCACCTGAAAGAGTTGGGGCTTCCAAGGTAGGTAAGAGCATGCAAAATAA
Organism: Diospyros lotus; assembly: GCF_014633365.1. Taxonomy (NCBI): domain Eukaryota; kingdom Viridiplantae; phylum Streptophyta; class Magnoliopsida; order Ericales; family Ebenaceae; genus Diospyros; species Diospyros lotus. The sequence goes on from NC_068344.1 coordinate 16,108,049, forward strand.
ACTAGACAAATGTTGCAGGGTTTTAGTCTTCTCCTTGTCACTCTTCCTCAACTCTTCGTATCTTTGTTCTAGTTTATGGAATTCCTCAAGGGAGACAATAGAGGATTTTTTAGTCCAAAAAGGGCTACGTATGTCAACTTGTGCTTGGCTACCCCCAGCATTTCTTGGATGAGAAGGCTTTGGGGCTAATGTCTTGATGGCTAGGTGCCCGGAGGGGGCAAGAGATGTCTACTCTGGGGACTAGTCTTGTACTGTTAGGGTGTTAGTCATCGACCACCCAGCTTTCTTGTCCTCTCTAGGGTATTATCGGCTATAAAGAGGGGTTCGACTGATGCTCCCCTATGGTAGTTTTGCGTTGAGACCTCTAGTTTGGATTGATCTCATTCCCCTAACCATGACCTTTTGTTTGATTCCCACATACGGGGCCAAATTGTTGTTGCCAAACTACAACAATTAAATTTATTTGTCTTGGAATCATCCAAAGTAGAGTCCTTCATTGAAGTTGAGGATCCAAGATGTCGATAATCGATGAGAAATGCTAACTATTGTAGTATCAATGCAAGGGTTTAACCGGATTCTCAAAACTTTTTCGAAAAACTAATAAAATGGCAGCGAAAACATAAACCAAAAATGCCCTTGCAAGACTCGTTTCGATGTCCATATACTATTCAAAACTAAACCATGCCATAGGGGGTTTAGTAGGTATACCTTTCAACTCTTGAAGGCCGATTTAGAAGCTGAAATGCTCTCGGTGGCAGCAACTCCTTGCTCCAAACAACTCTCGAACAAAATTTTGGTTAGACCGAATCGACTCCTGAAGACACAGGAGGCCTAGTCAATCCACGCCCCAACGAATGGTCGAATCCCAACACTCTCTCTTTGTGCTAGACAGAGAGAGTAAGGGAGATTAAAGGCTGGAATGAAAATGGGTTCTAAATCAATGGGGCTTCTCAAGCTTGATAGTCTAACTATCAAGAACAATAGCTACAATAGCTATGAGGAAGCAATGGGAGTAATGGAAGAATGCTAATTAGAGAGGATTTAGGCTTTCTAGGGTGAGAAGGATTCAGGCTAGGTTTTTGGGAGAAATCAGAATGCAACAACACTCACATTTCGTCTCTTATTTTGCTTATATATCAAAATACCCAAAACCATAGCAACCCAAATTCTCTCATAACGGACAAGGGACATGCAAATTGAGCTGGGGTATGGAGGAAACAGAAGGATGCACGCGTTCATTCGCCCTCACCACGTGTCCTAGCTTTCAGTTGCAAAAGATGACAAAAAGATCATGCATTCATGACCCTTTGAACAGGACCGGTCGATCGCTCAAAAAGAGTTGTTGACCGTTTCTCTCAAAACCGATCGACCGATTCCTCAGGCTGTCGACTATTTTGGCCCCTTCATCCAAAGTTTCCAGAAATTGCATCTAGGCTCACTATTAACTCTTAATAGCACTTTCATTATCTCATAATGACACTATGACCCTCGTTAACTCTTAACAATATACCTGTCAACCCTTGATGATTGCTTCTTATTAATTAAATCGTTGAACCTGATCCGTTAACTCTTAACGATAACGTCATTAACTCTTAATGACGATTTCAGCCTTAATCGCTTAGTCAACCATCACATCCGGATATGCATGTGATCTTTTAAGCTCACTATTAAGTAACAATCAGGACACGTTAAACTCTTTGACTTTGACCAAACACTTTTGGTCTATAACAAGGATCTTTCCATCTCCTCAAAGTACCCTGAAAGACTATGAGTGACAACTAGCATTATGTCAGGGCGATCCTACCAGTAATGAAGTTTTACTCCAGAACAGAACCTATTTGGGCTTCCAATTCCTGTGTACTATAATCCCTCCATCCATTATAATCCCAATCGAGTGAGAGTCATGGACTAATCAAACTCACTAACTCAATGACTTTGCCAAAATTAGTGTGGTGAGATTGAGACGACACATCGAAACTCTTTCTGACATTGGAACACTTTCCAATCAAGTGTACCATGGTTAGGGGTTTCTATAATCAAGACCACCACTAATCGCATAGGATATTTACCTCACATCGGAGGTCGATGGATCTCATTAGCAATCACCTACCTCCATGTGCCACTACATAGGGACCACATTGCACATCTCCCACCCGATAACCAGATGATCCTTAGCAACGGCAAATCCCCAGCACCGACACATGAGACAACTGTCTTGGCTCCGATCAAAGGACCAGTAACACAATCGAAGCCTGTGATAAATAATAGATCCTCTAAGCCATGTGATCTATCACGTGCGTCATATTCAGTAAGTGTTCCACTAACACCTACCCATATGTATACTATATCCACCTCATGGATTATGGAATGGGACTCACCATCCTTTATCATTAGCATCTCATACTAATCAAAGATAGTATCCCATGTGCCAGTCCATACTCGACTAATCGTACTCCTCATCTGAGAAGTCTAAGGACTGAGAATAACCATTAAGATATCCTTATTACAAAAGTCAATTGTCACATATTCTTAACACTTAAGAATACGACCTTCAATAAGAAATCTAAGGACTCATTCATATATAATGATTGGAGAACTATGAATAAAGATATTACCTCAAATATGAAAACATATTTTATTACATATTGCAAAAATTACATCATTAGTCCCTTAAATATAAATGCCAGATGACATCTAAGTCTAGCATTAGGGTACTAACACTAACATTGGCAAGGTCAACTAGATCTGGATCGGGTCGGAGTTGTAGTCTTAAAAGGTTCAATCTGTAAGAACTTGGATGAAGGGTTTTCGGGACTATGTTCCTGAACAAGCCTTCGGGGAAATGATGGACGGGGCACTTGATGAGTCTTCGGGAAGGTGAGCCCTTTAAGACTTTAGGGAGGTAAGCCTTTCAGGTCTTTAGGGAGCACGAATTTTCCTTAACCTACGAGCATAAAGGACATCATAAAGGCACGCAGGAACTCCCCCACGTGGGCCCTTTGATGCCTAAGTCAGACAATAGTCTGAGAAGTATGTCCAAACGTATACAAATGCATGTCCAATGTATATAGCATGTAAGTGTTCAAGTGTCGCAAAGAGTGGGATGGGAGTAGGTTCCTAATGGGTTTTAGAGAGAGAAAGAGTCGAGTCCAAATGATTCCAAAAAGATTCATTTGCCATGAAAAGGGCAAATATTTATAGACAATAGGTGGGACCCATGGTCAAGTCCAAAGACTCTTTCAGGGAGCACGATTAGAGAGGTTGGAAGGCCTGGAGACGACTTCAGGGTAAGGCCCCAATGGCTGTCTTTAGGTGGTCACAAAGAGAGCTTCGGGGCCACCAGGTGGCTTTGATCCAGGAGACTCGAAGGATATCATTGGACTTGTGCAAAATGGATAGGCCAGACCATCTCGGGGTTCGGGGGCCCGAGAGGCTATCGTCTATGAGATTCTCTGAGGAAGAACTCATTGAGGAGATGTTTAAGACTTAGGCAATTTTAGGGCACCCACAACACTTTCCAATCACACTCACCCTGACCAAGTGATTTCTAATCACAACCAACTTAGATTATATAGGATGGTCACCCCCATCCAATGGAGGTCAATGGATCCCATCAACGAGAATTTGCCTCCATACACCACTATACAAACACATAGAGAGCATCCCCACCTCTTACACTGGATGGTTCCGTGTAACGAAAAATCCCTGTCACTAGTGCTCAAGATAACTCTGTCGATTCCGATCAAAGGACCAAATACAATGAGAACTAACAACATATCAATAATCCTCCAAACTATGTGATATGTCGCATACATCACATTCAGTGGATGTTCATCTAACACCACTCACAATTCTACTATATGCATCTCATGCAATGTGGCATATGACTCACCACCCCATTACCATCAGCATCTCATGCTAATAAATGATAGTAGACCATGTGCCGGTCCATAATCAATAAACCATATTCCCCTTTAGAAAAATTTGAGGACCATGAATTCCTTTAGGAAATCTTGAACTAAAGATCCTCATCTCATTATTCTTAACTCTCAAGAATAATATCTCTACCAAGAAATCTAGGGACTAATTCATAAGGATAAGATGGAGAGTATGAATGAAGATTTGACCTTTCATTGATTATCAAGTGTTGTTACCAAAATACAACAATCTATTTTTTTTTTTTTTTTTGTGGGAGAATACAACGTGTGCGGTCGAGCACGGGATTCTCGAGAGTGAAGGGTCTTATGAGTATCGAGGATCCTAAGAGTCTTGAGGGTCTTGAGAGCCTTGAGAGTTTTGAGAGTCCTAAGGGTCACCAAAGTGGCTTGAGAGTCTCGTCACCAAGTGTTTCGAGAGTCTCATCTCCTTTGAAGCTCATCGTTCTTCCTTTTTAACTCTTTGTAATTCTATTTGAGCTTCTCAAAATCTGTCAACAGGTTTCTTTTAGGAACTAACGATTATCCAAGGGAATTTTAATCCTAGATTATCGATCCCATAGGTGGAGCCTGTTGTCCCTGCCTTATGATATGTTCCCTAAGTTCTACGAGGTACACTTCCCCTTGCTCCAATGCTCCCCTAACCCTTATTCTAGCAATCGGGTCCTCTCCTAGATAAAAGCATCTCCTGAATGCACTTCCTCATTCACATGAGTCTCTAAGGGTTGGGGTGCCAAGAGGTAGACCTAGCTAGGATTGTAATGACGCATGTTTAGGTCTAAGCATTTCTTTGAGCTTGATTAGTTGGGTTACCTAGGCCAGCAGATCTTTTTATCCTTACCATACTATCTTGGCTTCTTGTCTAGTTTCCCACAAATAACGCTAAATTGTTGTTGTCAAAAATACAACAGTTAGATTTTATGTTGCGAGACCAACTATTGAAAGTAATTGAGCTTAGTGTCTAGAGAAACAAGGTTGCCATAAGAACGAGACTGCCTTAGGGATGTCAGTGCCTCTAGGATGTATGTACTGCAAGGATATTACCACAAGGAATGTTGTTGCAAAGGTGTTGATAAAATAATGATGTTTCTAGAAGGATGTTGCCATAGGGAAAATTGTTGAAATAAAGATGTTGCCACAAGGAAAGATGTTACGGCAAGAATGTTGCCGCAAGGGAGGTTGCCTCAAGGATTAAGCTCCTTATCAAGAGAAATGATGCTTTCCATAAGGATCCTCCATTCCACTATTGATACTCACAAAAAGGGTTAGAAGGATCTCAAGAATCCTCGCTCGCGATAACCCTCTAATGCTTAAGTCAGTACTAGACATAGATAATTTCCAATGAAAAATAGTCAGAATGCAATCTGTGTGTTTAGATTTTATTGAATGTAGAAGTCCTTTTTTGTGTCCTGTAGTTGGGTATTTATAGGGCACAATTCGCAAGGATACTAAATGCTGACACGTGTCAGTTGCTGAGAGGAAGCCTTGGTCTTGCTGAGATGAGGCCTTTGTCGTAAGACCCATTATGCTGGAAGAACCATATTACCGCAAGGATTATTGGCCGCAAGTACCTTAATCGTGACAAAGGCCTATGCCACAAGGACCACCATGCGATGAGCATGTGCTACAAGGACCAACCATACCGCAAAGCCCTTAGCCACAAGGCTATTTTGCCACAAGGCCTTATCTGTCGCAAGCCTTCTTTTGTTGCAAGCCTTCTCTACCTTGGGCTAATTGACTGTACTCTCACCCTGCAATTAAAACACAATAAAAATAAATCATAATAAAATTTTATATATTTTTTTTTATTTTGGTGAGAGGTTTATACTCGCTAGTGTACGAGTGCAGTTGTAGTCTAAATTTAAATTTATATTTTCTGGATGAATCCAGGTCGTCCACTGAGAGATTTATTTATGGTAAAAGAAAAAGAATGTCACACACACGTACACACATTTGGACAAATTGGCAACAAGGTTTTTTTTATGGTTTTATTTTTTAGACAACAGATACTAGGAAATAAATTAAGGCAGTAATTGAAATAAATACTTAAAGTGAGAATATAAAATTGGATAGTACTTGAGTTAAGACAATTTCAGTGCCAACTCATTGATTCCCAAATTTTAACAGATAAGGTTAGTAACATTAATTTAATTTCAGATATGAGGGTTTGTTATTAAATGCAATTAGAGATTATGATAGTTCTAGTTTAAGCAATCCCCATACATGATATGTGAGATTCTAATTTAAGCAACTACCATAAATCCAATTACAATTAATATACAAGACAACTAAATTAATCATCCGGGTTTGGGTATGATAGCGTTTCCAGTTCTAGTAACTCTCATGCGTGACATGAAAGCTCTAAGTTAGGCTTACGCTCCAATCCAAACCTAGTGATTTCTCAATAATTAAGATACACTCATACTGAAATTTAAATTAATGTTACTCATTTAAAGCGCAGCTTTCTTTGGGAATCATTGGCGTTGGACACTGTCCTTGCCTTAACCCAAGATTAGATTTAGCTACTCATTTTCATTTAAAAGTTAATTGATATGAATTTAAACGACGTAATTTAAATAACAGAATTTAAATGACAAGAATTAAAATAGCAGAAACTAACCAGCCATTTAGGCGGTGAACAATTAAATGACAAGAATTAAAATTACAGAAATTTAAAGACATCAACTAACCGGCCATTTAGGTGGTGGATAATTAAAATACAATAATTAAAATTACAGAAATTTAAAAGCATAAATTAACCGGCCATTTAGGCGGTGAATAATAAAGTAACAATAAATGACATAAGAATTTAAAAGAAGAAAGAAAGGAAGTAAGATCACAAGAGAAAATAATAAAGAAAATGAGAGAGAGCAAAAGCAATTCTCAAAGAGATAATTCTAAGGAAATAACTAAACTTTGATTCAAGAATAATAATCACACTTACAAATGCAATCAAGTGAGCTATTTATAGGCCACAAGATGTAATACAAACCACACAATTTCAATTATTCAATTAGACATAATTATATCTAATGGGCACTCACACACTTAAAGTTAAATGGATTTTAGCTATAATACACACCTAATATTTAATGGATTTTAGCTAAAATACATACCTAATAAAGCACTCATAAAGTTAAATGGATTTTAGCTATAATATCCACCTAATAGTTAAATGGATTTTAGCTAAAAAAACACACCTAATAAAGCTCTCACATAAAAAATAAAAATAGATTTCTATAAATTAGTTTTTTAAACTTCATTAGGATTAAAAATAATTCTTGGGCCTTCTCCAAATAATATCTTTCATGGGTTGCTCAAATTGGGCTTTAATTCTTCATGGGCTTGAATTCTTTATGGGCTTGAATTCTTCATGAACTTGAATTCTTCATTCCTAAAAACAAAATAATAATAATAATTTAATGTTATTAATAAATTATATATATTATATATATATATATTACACATGGCACATATATATATTAGATTATATTATATATATTACATACATGCATATAATGATGTATATGTATTATATATAATTTGATATCTTATTCATTTTTAAATTTTACTTTATAACTTCATTTCATTCATTTTTTGATTTAAACTTGCATATAACCATAAAATATATATTAATATCTAATTTAAGTCATTTTTAAGATCAAAAGAAGGTTGTAATTATAACAAATTTTTTACAAAATTAACCACTAATCATACCCCAAACTTAAACATTGCTAGTCCCTTAGCAATCAGACTATACACATGCCAAACTTTATTCACAATAACTGTATGAATGTAAAAATTTCAAATTCGAAACCGAAATGCATAAAATTGAATAAATAATTTAGCATTTTAAATTAGATTTTCGGTTAAAGGTCATACAATCTCAGGAATAGCAATTAGGATAACCAACACACAGACTTACTCCCTCGAAGTTTTGACTTCAAATCTCACTATGGATTTTCTCTCCAATAAAAAGGATTCCTCAAGTGTACACACAAGGGGGTGCACCGTTATAAGAGTAAATGCAGAACAAGTTCAAAACTCAGTGCCATCCCAAATACAAGGAACGTATTTTCATGAAAGAACAAGGAAATTGACATAACTTCATGATTGGAATAATGCTCTAGATGAGTAACTTCTGAATTTAAACATGATTCCCTAGTCCAAACTCGAATTCTGAGATCACATGATTTATAGCATCAAAAGGGACCAGACTGGGTTGTAATGGGGCTATAAGGTTAATACGAGTTGTCAAAGAAAATGTAGATTGTGCAAAGGGTGTGTCGGGATATATATATATATATATTTAGCATTTATTTTGAAACAATTATGCTGAATAGCTAAGAGAAATTGCCCCCTTTTTTTTCACCTTTTTTTTTTCTTTTTTTTTTCTTTTTTTTCTTTTTTTCTTCCTTTTTTTTTTTATTTTTTTTCTTTAAATATGAAAATAGATAGACAGATTAATTCCCAAAAACACACCAGGTTGGTCAAAATACATATGGTTTTGGGAAAACGAGGGTAGCGAAGGAAGTTGTACTACAAATGGCTCAAATGGGCTACCAAAGGAGATTAATTTAAAGAAAGAAAAAGGTTTAATAAGCTCAAAATGAAAGAAATTGATCCCTCTATCATGTTTCTACAAAACGATGATACTCAGTCATCTAATTCAGAGTTTGAAACCAGTCAAACTTATCCGTTATCATATTAGACATTCAAAGCGAATTGATGTTTTGAAGCCATTGAAAAGATAAGATAAACAATAAAGCATATTTAGAGTAAGTGTTATTTCACTCAGAATTAACGGTTATTAGGCTCAAACACTCACTTAGGTAATAGTCTCCACTTTTGTTGAGAGATCATACAGTGTACTAATAAGCTAATTACTGTTGCCTTTGACTTTATGACCGATAATCAATTTTTAAATTTTGAATCTTTGATGAATGCAAATTACTTATTCTAATGAATATACGTTTTCAAATAAGAAATCAATGCATTCATGTTTTGTATTGCAAACTTAACCGGCTATCAGTGCATAACTTCAAAACTTTAGGAATAGCGTTATTTAAAACACAAATTTTGATTTTGTTTTTTTTTTAATAAGAGCAGATAAAGATAATCAATTCACACAAGACTACAAACTAGCAATAGGAAACTCACAGTTAAATATGAACCAGATAATTCATAACTAAACCTTACACCCCCCAACTTGAATTGCAGTAATAAATTAGGGTTGTTAAAAATACCTGTAACTCCACAAGTCCATTTTGCTGTGAACTACTAAAACTTAAATAACAAATGAGCACACCATATATATATATTTATATTTTCATATCAAAATAAAAATTGATGCAAGTCATAAGATAAAAAAAATGCGTCTCAAGAGTACAAAAAGTACTCCTTACTCAGCCATCTTATCAAAGACTTTATCCAACAACATTCCACAGTTTTTTTTTTTTTAAAGAACACAACCAAGAAAAATCCTGCAAGTTGTACAATAACTAGATGCGTCTCAAGAGTACAAAAAGTACTCCTTACTCAGCCATCTTAATAAAGAGCATTTCTCACAATGATAAATCTAAATTAATCGGACCCCTTTGGCGCTTGTTACTAATTGCCTTAGACCAGTCTATCCGAGGCTCATGAGGATCGTACTGTGGAACATAAGCGTGTAATTTCTCTAGCAGCTTATCAATGGTGGATGCAGAAATAAGAATCTTTCTTGCTGAACGAGAAATTAACTGTTGGTCCACAGCCTGATCAAGAAAAGAGAGTAACCCATCGAAAAAATGGTTAACATTTAAAAGTCTAATGGGTTTGGTATGGAGATTACTCTTGGCCCAGGAGATTATACAAAAGATTTCTTCAAGTGTTCCAAAACCTCCTGGTAAAGCAATGAAGGCATCTGACTGATAAATCTTACAAGCCATGCGCTCAGACATAGAAGTCGTTTCTATAAGTCGTTTCTACAGACTTTAAGGCAGTAATTGAAATAAATACTTAAAGTGAGAATATAAAATTGGATAGTACTTGAGTTAAGACAATTTCAGTGCCAACTCGTTGATTCCCAAATTTTAACAGATAAGGTTAGTAACATTAATTTAATTTCAGATATGAGGGTTTGTTATTAAATGCAATTAGAGATTATGATAGTTCTAGTTTAAGCAATCCCCATACATGATATGTGAGATTCTAATTTAAGCAACTACCATAAATCCAATTATAATTAATATACAAGACAACTAAATTAATCATCCGGGTTTGGGTATGATAGCGTTTCCAGTTCTAGTAACTCTCATGCGTGACATGAAAGCTCTAAGTTAGGCTTACGCTCCAATCCAAACCTAGTGATTTCTCAATAATTAAGATACACTCATACTAAAATTTAAATTAATGTTACTCATTTAAAGCGCAGCTTTCTTTGGGAATCATTGGCGTTGGACACTGTCCTTGCCTTAACCCAAGATTAGATTTAGCTACTCATTTCCATTTAAAAGTTAATTGACATGAATTTAAACGACGTAATTTAAATAACAGAATTTAAATGACAAGAATTAAAATAGCAGAAACTAACCAGCCATTTAGGCGGTGAACAATTAAATGACAAGAATTAAAATTACATAAATTTAAAGACATCAACTAACCGGCCATTTAGGCGGTGGATAATTAAAAGACAATAATTAAAATTACAGAAATTTAAAGGCATAAATTAACCGGCCATTTAGGTGATGAATAATAAAGTAACAATAAATGACATAAGAATTTAAAAGAAGAAAGAAATGAAGTAAGATCACAAGAGAAAATAATAAAGAAAATGAGAGAGAACAAAAGCAATTCTCAAAGAGATAATTCCAAGGAAATAACTAAACTTTGATTCAAGAATAATAATCACACTTACAAACGCAATCAAGTGAGCTATTTATAGGCCACAAGATGCAATACAAACCACACAATTTCAATTATTCAATTAGACATAATTATATCTAATGGGCACTCACACACTTAAAGTTAAATGGATTTTAGCTATAATACACACCTAATATTAAATGGATTTTAGCTAAAATACATACCTAATAAAGCACTCATAAAGTTAAATGGATTTTAGCTATAATATCCACCTAATAATTAAATGGATTTTAGCTAAAAAAAACACCTAATAAAGCTCTCACATAAAAAATAAAAATAGATTTCTATAAATTAGTTTTTTAATCTTCATTAGGATTAAAAATAATCCTTGGGCCTTCTCCAAATAATATCTTCCATGGGTTGCTCAAATTGGGCCTTAATTCTTCATGGACTTGAATTCTTTATGGGTTTGAATTCTTAATGGACTTGAATTCTTCATTCCTAAAAAAATAATAATAATAATAATTTAATGTTATTAATAAATTATATATTATATATATATATATTACACATGGCACATATATATATTAGATTATATTATATATATTACATACATGCATATAATGATGTATATGTATTATATATAATTTGATATATTATTCATTTTTAAATTTTACTTTATAACTTCATTTCATTCATTTTTTGATTTAAACTTGCATATAACCATAAAATATATATTAATATCTAATTTAAGCCATTTTTAAGATCAAAAGATGGTTGTAATTATAACAATTTTTTTAGAAAATTAACCACTAATCACTAATCCATGATGAAATTCGACCCTTGTCGCAAGTCACGCACATTGCATTAAGGCTCACTATCGTAAGCCTTTACTTGTGCCGAGATAACTTGTCTTAAGGCACACTATCACAAGCTCTATTGGTGCAAAGATTATTTTCTTACCAAAAGATCATTTTTGCTTTAAAAAATGATATATTTTTTCCTCATAATTTTTTTGTAGGCAGTACCACAACAGTCTCAACTACAAGCCTACATAGTTGGCTTTTTCAAACAACCTCAACCAGAACCACTACCTTTTACAGGATCAAGTGTAACTTTTACAAGAGGCTTTTTACAATTACGCTAAGCCATAACCACTACCTTTTAAAGGATCAGGTGTACCCTTTTACAAGTTCACAAGAAGTTGTGAAAAGATTTCTCAAGAGAAAAATATGAATGAAACAATAAGCACAAAGGCTTTTCTCTTGATAGAGAGTTACAAGATTTGGAATGAAGCACACTCTCTAAAAATTTTCACAGAAAGATTTTCAAGGAGAAAGCTCGTAAGTAGGAATAAAATAAAGGATGATTACTTGAAGCTCTAGAAGATGTGTATTGAACACATGAATACTTGGTGTAACTTGCTTTAAGAAGCTTCATCTTCTATTTATAGATTTCCTACATTGAATGTTAGTTGACATAGCAGAATTCAAATTAAATATTCCATTTGTCTCACAACTGCCACTTTTTTTTCTCTAGTAACTTTAAAAAACATTTATTAATTCATTCAAGAAAGCTCATATTATCTTAAATGCATTAAATGATCTGAAAAGTTAAAACTGCCAAGCATTTAATACATCTAATGGCTATATTTTTTCAAAAACAGATAACAATCACTAGACTGGGTTATAGAGATATTCGACTAATATAGCACTTCAATTGATTGGACAAATCAAGTAATCGATTATATATAAGGTTTACTCGAGTATGACCAAGTCATTACTCGATTAACTCATAAGCCACTGAGACTATGCATAAATTACTTGATTACAGGGCCACGCTTACTTGACTATTTCAAACATTTACTCGAGCACAAATATTTGATGCTCAATTAACTTTAAGGTCGGAGATTTAGCTAGAAACAACCCAATCTTTACTCTACTAACTTATGTTGATACCCGATTGACAGAATCACTTTAGTCGATTAACAACAAGCTTTACTCGATTGATTTTAAGAAAATTGAGAGATGTGTAAAGCACTTGACTAACATATACAATTACTCAATTATTCAAGTGCACTAGTCGATTGGAACTTAGTCTTTACTCGATTTAATATATGCCCAAATTTCAATGTTATAGAGATACTCGATTAATCTCCAAAGCTTACTCGAGTGATGAAAGATAAATACTCCATTATAAAAGGTGCCATACTCTATTATAGCTTTTAAGAAATAGATTTTTTGCAACGCTTACTCGAGTAGGAACTTATGATAATCGAGTGAGTCACTTCAATACTCAATTATTTAGAAAACATACTAAGCAATACTCGATTTAGTTTTTAAATGCTTTTTATACTTAGTTGATTTTAAAAATATTTTCTCACAAGCTTTATACTCTTTGATCAATACAAAACCATGCTTGGCTATTTTGAAAGATATACATATATATGAGCATGAAGTTCTCCAATTTAAGATAATTTATAAAATGTTTTAGAAATCATTAATAAACCAAATTTACTGAAAATATATTTTCCAAAAATTATTTTCTGAATAAATCAAAATACAAATTTCTCAACACATTGTTAGCAAGGGATGCATATAGTAGACATGTGGGTGGGTGTTGGTAGAACATCTGTTGAATGTGACACCTACAACAAATCACACACTTTGAGAATTAATGATCTATTGCTAGCTCTTGATTGTGTATCTAGTCCTTTGACCAGAGGCAATATGTTTTCTTGTGCACTAGTGTCAGGGATTTATCGTTGAGCAGAACCATCTAGTGTAAGAGGTGGGGATGCTCTTTGTGTAGTCTCTACACAATAGTGTATGGAAACAGATGTTTGCTGATGGGATCCATTTACCTCCATTATATAGGGTTGAACATCCTATGTGGTCCATGTTAGTGATAGTGATAGAAAATCCCCTGGCTAGGGTGAGCATGAGATTGGAAAGAGTTCCATTGTCAAATAGGATCTAACATGCTACCTCAATCACACCGTACTAGATTTGTCATTGCTATCAAGTCTTGTGAGCTTAATCAGTTCATGGCTCTCACTCAGTCGGGATCTTAGTTAGTGGAATGATTATAGTGCACGATAATCAAGAAGCCTTAATAGGTTCATATGAAGTTAGACTTCTTTGCCATTAGGATTGTCCTGAGTCCTGGCTAGAGGATACTCAGGATCTTTTAGGGTGCTTTGGGGATTTGGAGAGATCCTCTTAGTAGGTTAATGGGATCGGCCGACATCAAAGAGTTGATATATCTTGATTGCTACATGGTTCTAAACCTAGAAAGTCACATGTATACTAAGTAATGTATCAGATTAGTGATCCGTAGTTATTATTATGTTTCTCGTCACTGTGGGATAGTAATGTGAAAGTAAAGCAAGATCGCTACGGGCATGCAGCGTAGTTCAAAACTTTTGAACATTACCCCGATCCCGGCGATTGGATCAACGTCGACATCAAATCATTCACATACAAATAAAATAAATCTAACCTTTAGATTTTTTAGTCGTTCACGGATTCGAGCCGTCCAAGCGTCCGGCCTTTAACTCATGATACGTGGCACGTGTCCGTTGGCAAGGAGAGCAGAATAGGAGTGTTAGCTCTTTCTCCTTTTAGCAGCTTGTATATGGACGGAAAAGAACGCCCACGTTTCAAATCGATGCCAAAAAGAAAAGGGGGAAGAGTGAACGGTAATACGTTTTTCAACTCTTGAAAAATTATACCAAAAACTCTCTAGTTTGGTTAACCCATAAAGGGGTATTTATAAGGAGCTCTAGGGTTTCTTAAACCCTAATGGACATGGGCCGACCCATTTAATTTAGTCCAATTAGGAACTTAATTAAATGGTTTTATTCTAATCCAATTAGAAATATAATTAAATGGCCCAAATCTTATTATGGTTTAAATATAATATTCAGCCCAAATCCAATTTAGACTAAATATAATATTTAATATTTAACCCAAATCTAATTTAACCCAAATATAATATTTAAAATTTGGCTCAAATCTAATTTAGTCCAAATATAATATTTAATATTGGCCCAAATCTAATTTAGTCCAAATATAATATTTAATATTTGATCCAAATCCAATTAACTTAAGCGCAAATATATTTTATTTCCTATTTGCTACTCTAACAAATAGAAAATTATTAAATTAGAAACTCCGTCCTAATTTAATCAATTGTCATTTTAGGAAACTCTTTCCATTATGACGACCCCTCATCATATCGATATCATTACGTCTTTTTATTTTTTTTCCGTGAGAACCTATGATGGCATAACTTCTTGCCGAAGTGTCCCATTTAACCATACGTTCGCTCTCCTGGTTTAAGCCAGGGACTTTGCCTATTGCGTATAACTATTAGGCTTTCGAATATGTTGGAATTGTGTCGGTACGAACACATAAGACAAGATTGGCCTCTAGCAAGGCGTCATGCCTACCCAATTATTCAAAATGATTCATAATCCGTAAATAACCTTTCACGAGCATGGTTACCGTGTAATACGATCCTCTTATCAATGTATCTTATGTGATCTCAAGTCTGGCAATGTGTTGCTTGATTATGTTCACATGAGTTTTTCTTAGGTCATCTAGATATCTTCACTTAATAGAAAGTGAATCAATAACTCTTTATTGATCTCTTTCACCATAGCCATGGATTTAAAGTGAATATCCACCGAAGGCGCCTTAGATACATCATCCTCTATCAAGGGATAGACGAGTCCCATCTTGGTTATACACCCATCTCCATAAGCCTCACGATATGCCCAACGATCGCCCATCGAAACGATATCAAAGCATATCAGTTTTCTTATGAGATGACTGTGACAACCTCAGGTCCAAGGATTAGTTACACCCATATCGTATGAGAATTCCATCAACATATAACCAAAATGGATTCTCATGGCGAGTCATGTTCAGTGACACGTTCTCCAACATTGGTCACCTATGTACTTGTCTAGGCATCCCCATACTTATGGGTGTGAGACCCCTATTGCTATCACATAGCAAAAACATAGCACGTACAAGTCTTGTCGCAATTGTCAATGTCCATTCTTGACATTGCTACAACTTGAGACGTTTAATGATGTCTAGAAACTGTGATGCGTCATCTCACATCTTTATAGATTAATCACAATATACATCATATGGACTTCTATCTAGTTTCATCCGGTCATTACAATAATAACAAGAAACTAATATAATGACTTCTTTGTGAGATTGAATAACTCCTTATTCAATAATAAATATGATTGCAATTGTCAGTGTACAACATGCCTAATCCGATTGGGTCTAGAGCACCTACACTAACATAATGTTGGTTGTTATTATGTATGGGACACATGGATCTATGGATATGGGAGACTGCTATTGAATAGTGGGGCACACTGTCAAGAGTTAACAAGGGCCTTAGTTACATTGTTAGATAGTGCAAAGGCTATTAAGTGTTAATAGCGGGGCCGAGATGCGAAATATGAGAAGTAGGCAGAGTTGAGAGCTTCTATCAATTGAACCCTTTAGGTCGGTCGACTGGACTTTGAACCTTTCGATTCTGAATAGCTTCATTCGATCGAATCCTCTAATTCAATCAACTAGAATTTCCCCATTTTCTTGTGTCAAATCATTTAATGCTGTAACAGTGTGCATGATTGAGGGGTATAGGAAAGGAAGAGGCTTGGACAACAAGTAAATTTAGAGCAGATTAAGGAGGGATTTTTGGATTAAGGAGGCAACCCTATGCGTTTCTCCCGTTTAGATGCAATTGTGGGATAGCCAAGGTGTATCCGAGAAGAAACTACAGTAGAGCTTTGGGTTATCTCCATTAACAGGATCCTAGCATGGCTCCGTTAGAGGGTTTCGAAAGCACCTCAACCGTGGACCAACTAGGTCCTCCACATGTGAAAAGGAAGGGTGGTCACTTGATGTTGTAGCTGGTTTGAGGTAGCTTATTGGATAGGAAGGAGGATCACCATTTGGTTAACTGGCACCGACATTCACCTATAGGTATATTGATAAAACCCCCTATGGCATGGTTTTGTTTGTTTATTCATATGGTTGATACATACCGAGTCCTACAAGGTTATTTTCAGTCCACTGCTTTAAAGTTTTACACTTCCGCTGTGCCACTTTTCTTTGTTGAAAAAATGCTTTTATGTAAAACCCTTGCATTGATCCACCATTAGTTGGTGTTTATGGTGCATCAAAGAACCCTAATTTCACTTCAAGTAGTCAATTTGATGAATTTGTGCACTTCCAAGGGCTCTTCAACAACTGCAAGCAATTAGAGAAATGCTCATTCCAATTTAGCTAAAGATGTCCTTTTGGGTAGGTACATTGGCACTTTCTTTTTAGAGTCAATCAATTTCCCTTACCTAAGTGTTTTTCAAGACTTTGGATGGTAGAATTTCCTCACGCTTCGTCAATTAACATACATAGATGTAGTTAGAGTCTTTTACTCCAATGCTAGTTGTTAGAATGAATATACACCCACGAGATGGGTGAATTGTGTGTTTTCAAAACTTTTTTTATTTTTGAAATTTATACATGAACACTAATATTGAAGGAACTTTATAGCCAAACTAGAACAGATGATGAGAATAATGAATAGAAATGATAAATTTTCTATGATTTAAAATTTCATATTTCATGAGAAAAAATTTTATATTTGAAATATAAAAATGAAGCTTATGTTTTGATATAAAGATATGCAGCAGATGTAAATCAAATACAAGAGAAGCAAGAAGCAAACATGAGACGCAACATTTATTATAACACCCCAAACTTTCCTCAATTTTTATTTACAACATCGGTAGCAAATTAGCTAGAAATACACATTTCAGGAGCTATCTCATACACAACAAAGCATCAGACAATCCAATCTCACCAATCACAACGTCTAGCTCCCTACTTACAACTCACTCCCAGAGATCTTCTAGGTCAGGATTACCCTGTACACGTAGCCACCTAAGACCGACACGTCGCAAGCCCATCCTCGACATCGACTCTCACACCTGGAATGATGTTAAAAATAAAGTGAGCGACAAGGCTTAACAAGTATATCAAGAATAAAGGACACAGTAGGAAATTGAGGCAAGACAGAGTTACATAACCCATTGCATGAGAAATAACGATGTTATGGCTTACAACACCCTAAGCTCATGTTACACTTTGCACTAACATGCATCCATGTACATTACGTACAACCATGCCCTACTAATACCACATTAAGCCCTATGTCATGTCTAAAAACACATCGTTCATACTGTTATGCTTTGTCATATTTGGCACCCATGCTATGATATAAGCCTTAACTAATGCGTAGATGCTCACATCACATGCCAAATGTATCTATATAAGGATACCACGACATAATCATTTAGTCACACATCACACATTATTGTGTATTCCGCATGCTAAATTCATATATATATACCATGACAATGTTGTGGATCGTCATCCACCGTTATCCTAACTTTACCTAGGTGAGACTAACGAGCCCTAGCTCCCCCGGTTATCCACCGAGTATTCCTCATCCTAGCTTCTACCCAAGTGAGTTTGACAAGCCATAGCTCCCTCGGTTATCCACCAAGTATACAAAAAGTGGATATCCCCATCTTGCAAGTCTGGCAAGTCGTGGCTCCCTCGATCATCCATCGAGTCTATAGAAAGTTGGATATCCCCGTCTCGCAGTCATGCTTCTAAGAAAAATAATAGGTGCACTAACACAAGTATCAATATTTCATCCACATGCAACAGATATACAATCGCATCATGATGATTTGACTAAACACGCTTCCTGTTCACATTGCTTATTATGTTGTATACCCCATGTCATGGCTTTCTTCATCTATGACACACGCTTATGTTCGTGGATTGCAAGTGGCCCTCAAGCTTACGCATGTCAGTATGTTCAACAATATCACGCACAAATTAATACCCATAGCCCTTATCAACCATATGTTGCCCTCGTTGGCATGGCAACCACGCTTACCCTACCTAGACATCATCGGCACAGCGATAGCAGAGCTCTCGCTCAGAGGCCAAGAGAACAATTACTGTCATGTAAAATGTAACACCTCGCCTTACCCAAGCGCGTTACTATAAGGGAATTTTCGAGAATATTTTTTTTTTCCAAGTTCATCACACACGGTGTATCAAGAATAATCTTCACATGCTTCAACATGCCCGACACATACACGATTCAACAAACAATCTTCACATGCACACACAGGCCGACACCCACGGTGATTCCAAGAATAATCTTCACATGCACATAAGATCCCAAAAATCCTAATCTTACCCGTTTAACTAACAAGATCAATAGTCTTAAACTAAACGAGTCATAATATTACGTAGCGGATATAATAACATCAAAATACCGTAGCCTACCACGAGGTTCAAACATAGTGTTTCCACACCAAACAAGTATTACAACGTTACAAAATAATGACAACACTATAACGCGATCGTTCATACATATCAAAATTGTTAGACGAGGTGCTATGGCACACACCAAGGGTGAATTGGCTATTTTAAAAACTTGATAGAAAATCTTGAAATCTTTTTCAAAACAAATAAGAAGCACAAGAGAAGAACACAAAGGATTTATAGTGGTTCGGCTTTACCCAAGCCTAATCCACTACCTTAGTTCTTCACTAAGAATTTTTTAAACCATCCACTAAAAACCCCCTACTTAAACCAAGTAGGTCCTCTAGTCCGAGACTAGGAATTACAAAACCTCCCACTCAAATAGGCCCTCTAGCTACACAAGCTAGGAATTTCAACCCCTTGCCTCAAACAGCAAGTCCTCTAGCATAATAAGCTAGGAAAATAAAAATGATACAAATCAAAGAGAGAAGCTAAGAGTTAACACTCTTAGTTACAAGTTCTCTCACAATGAAAACAAGGCTTAACAATAAATTTACAATGATAGAACAACGAAGCCTTGGAGAGAAAAATATAACAACAAAAGCACAAACACTGTAAGCTCGAATAAAATGATTTGTAATATTTAGATCATCTCATTTCTGTCCATTAGCCTTCTCTTGATCATCCTTGATGTGTATATATAGGCTTCCCAAAAGATTGAAGAGAAATGTAACCGTTTGTGACCGTTGGAATTTGAAAAACTAGCCATTGGAAGCTTTTTGCAAAAGAGATAGTCAACAGAACACAAACACATAGTCGACTATTCTCCTTATAAAACCTGAACATATAAATGATAACATGAAAAAGAATATTTGAATCATAAAATTCTTTAACATTGAACTCTCTTAACTTTATTTCATCATCAAAATACTATTGTTTTTCATCATCAAAATTATATCAAATGCAAAACATCAAAAATAAGCGCTACTACCTCAAAATGATACAATAGCTATCACACTAAACATCGTCGGCCCTCAACTGGCCACGTCATTGCCTGCGCAGTAGTCCTTGGCTGGAACGTTGAATGTTCTAGGGGCATAACCCAAATTAGATGATAAAACATCTAAGTGATGGCATGATACAGTTTACTGAATGCATGAATAACACACGAGCATGCATATACAGACAACGACAAACTGCAACATGTCTAACTTTGAGAAATTGCCTTGGCATACTCAACCTCTTGTGAAAAATCCATTCCACACATCGTTGGGATTGACCTTGTTGCGACATACTTAATCCCCGAGTGCCCATCCACATCACCTAAACACTGGGATTAATCTCACCCCATTCTCAAGCAGACCCCATCCCGTCCCCCACGAACATAACAACGACACAAAATCAACACCACGATGATATGACAACCACATGCCATGCACCGACTCTTTCATAAGTAAAAACAGTTGATGCAATATACCAAATTTCAATATGCATACGATGCCACAAGTACTTAAGTAAAACGCCTAAATGCCACATCCCAAGTTCTAGAGGGTATAATCGCTCGCTGGAACTGGTATAAGAACATGTAACCTAAACTCGAGAGGGTAGAACCGCTCACCTGAACCCACTACACACACACCAAACCATTTTCAAGACAAAGGGTAAAACTGGAATTGAACCACATATCTTATCTCAAAAAAAGATGATTTTTTGCCTCGTAAAGCGTGTTGACCTAAAAAATGGTGCAAACCTTTCTTTCAACAGTCAAACTATCTCTTGTTTACCTTCATGTCCTTAGAAATCAATATTTCTATTTTCCCCATAATTTCCTCAAATTTTCCTATTTTTGCCTATTTTCCATAACCTTTCTTTTCTTGGAAAATTCATAAAAAAATACCTAACACCCAATTTCACCAAATATTTTTGCACAAATATTCCTAAAATATTTTTCTAAAAATTACAAAATTAATTTCAAATTAAACCTGTACCTCACACGGTGGGCGAGTGCCCTACGAGTGTAGTCCACGCGTGCACACGCGAGGGCTGTCTTCTCCGGTTGTCTTCTCCGACAACAGCCAGCTGCGATGATCTCCAATGGCCAAACTAATTTCACCACCTTGAAGCTCTTCTTGAGGCGATCCTAGGGGTGTCTTTAAATGTCGAAAAAAGTCACCAAAAAAGCCCTTAAAGGCTGGTTGCAGGTGCGGCTTTAGCGAGGCCCGACTTTCTGGCCAAGTCACTGAAACCTTGCTAACTCTACACCAGTTCTCCCAAAATTTATAGAATTGCTCTCCACAACCCAAGGAATAAAAGCCCTTTAACCTTACTGCTCGATTCAAGCTAATGCAGCCAATTTCTTTGATTTTTGTTTTGAAACCCTTAGCCCTCTACCCCCTTTTATACCCGTCTTCTCGACCGAAAATCACCAAATCTTGGTTGTTCTTAACCCTTAAGCAGTAAATCTAACCTTTAAATCAATCGAATAGCCCTAAATCATGAGAAAAATCCTTCAAAAATCTCTACCAAACCCTCAGTCACTTCCGCCATTAATTCCGATCACACTATCGTCGTGCTCGGCCAATGGCCACTCCCACTCGCTTCATCATCACCTAGAGGCTATTCTGAAGCCTCCAAGAGAGCTTCTCGATGGCCAAGAGCGGTTGGCCAACGGCCACAGGGTGACCAGTCGGTTTCCCACTACTTTTTCAAATTTTACACTTTTGCCCCCAATTAATTTTCAACTTCATTTTGCCCATTTTCCTTAATACCCCTAGACTTACTAACAATTCCACTATGGCCTATAAGTTCCAAACTATTAATTTAATTCAAGAATTTTCGGAAGCTACATCATTTCGACCTCCCTTAGGCAGTTTACATTTCTTGCACTTTGGCCCAGATTCCCCTAATCGTGTATTTTTTTGCCCCAAACCTTCGTGAATCTCTTGGTTTTTACAAATCCTTCTTATTTGGGCAACTTTAACTTCCTTGACTTGCTTTGACATGGACACTCGCCTTTTCATTCATGTTTTGGGTATTACACGTTGGCCCAAAACTATGATAAATTTCATTTTGACCCTACAATTTCCAAATATACCTTTGATATTAAATACTGGGTATTACATAAAAATAACTTACTTAATACACTTACAAGCACATAAATATCATGTCATTCATGTACACATGATTCCACATACATTATGCAACCGCCCATACCATATGACACACACAGTTGATGTTATACACCATTGAACCAATTTTTTGAGTGATACCGACACACTTATGGCTTTAGGCTCCAACCCAATACACATAGGTTAACACGTTAATATTTCATGCAAAATTGAGGCTAGGTTATGAACCCTTATATAGCGTGACTCTGTGTACCACTCCATCGTCATGATTAAGGACAATGCCCTTCACTGATCCCATTATTAACTGGTCTAGAAGATTCGATATTAATAATGATTAAATGGAGGCTGGTCAGTTGACCACCGCCACCATGTAAGACAGTCATGTGGACACACCAATGTTTCCCTAACCACACCGAGTCTCCTTGAATCTCTAAAAACCTAGCTCCACATCGGTTCGACATCATTCCCAAGGAAGTAGGGTGATACAAAGTCCCATAATGGTTAGAAGTAAATATCTCAAGAAATCCTTTATTTAACTTAACCCACCACCACCAGACTCACCAACAACTCACAGGTTATAAAGTGGTTACCACACGCATTCACAAAGTTAATACTCTGAGCTGAATTAGAGTAGGAAGGGAGCGGATTACACAAAATGTCGGGGTCTTGCATAAGAATTGAAGAGCAAGCCAAGAGGGTTTAGAACTTGCCTTTAAATAGCTAATTCTTGTCTTTCTCGTACTCCCACTGCAAAGTATTAGGTTTATAGAAAATAATGAGACCATGGCCCTAAATAATTAATTCCCATCATGTAAAACTTATAATTTAACCTTACAGAATTTAATGCATCCATTTCCTACTTACCTGATCTCCGTAAACTCTAATTACACCAAATTTTCCACAACTTTCCTGATTTCTCCCCCTTATTCATGCTACTGATCGAGCCTTCACCTTCCTCAATTTTCCTTCTCTTTTTCCCCCTCTATTTGCTGCCCGAACACTACTTGAATTAAGGGTTTAAAGGCAAAAGAATGAGCTGATGTGTGTGAGCTGCATGGCAGCTTGTGGCTACCCATCGCCTTCCCGAAACGATGTCGTTTCAGGGATGGCCTTGTTGAAAAAATCTAGGATTTTTCCCAGCCTCGCACGCACCTACCCTTGTTCAAACCCACGACCAGTCTCTCCTTCATGAGCGCATGTGCCATCTCGCCTAGCTGCTTCCTCAACATATACATGCACCTAATTAATTTTAAAGAAACTCCACCATAATTTCTGGAAATTACACCTAAACCCCACAACTTCCAAAAATTAACACACACACACACCCCATGACTTAATTAATACCACTTGTACCCTAAAAATTCCACAAGCTACCAGCTACACCCTTTTCCTTAAATATGGTAAGTTCATAAATAAATACCACATATTTACAATTCCATAAATACCCCCCAAGTAAAATAATTTATCACCTTAATTGTCCAATTCACTACTAGGCATTGCATTTCACAAAATTACCAATTGACGTACCATGTCATCATTTTCCAGTAAACCCACTGGCCCTAAAAATCATCTCGATGGGCTACCAAAAACCCCTCAATTAAATTTCTTAAAATCATAAATCCCCAATAAATTATTTTTGATACTCAAAATTATATATTATTATTTTCTCAAAATATTAGGATGTTACATTTATATTGGTTCAGCTAACAAGGCTTACATCAACTACCTTGACCTCCCCATTAAGGATTTAAACACTCTGAAAGATTACCCAATGGGGGGTGAATTGGGTGTTTTGACTATTTTTAAGAAACGATAAAAATATTTTAAGAAATATGATGCAGTAAAGTTATTTGAAGAAAAAAAGTTCTTCATCTATAAACAGATGCAGCAGCGGATTAAACTATAGTGTGAATGAGTATGCAGCATACAGAATCTTTTGTAAAAGTGATTTAAGAAAACTTTAAGCATTTGATAAGTTTATATATGAGAATCTTAATATAAAGAAGTATGCATTTAAGAAAGAATATAAGAAACATTTTGAAAAGATAGAAATCAGTTTGAAGTATATGAAATAAACATATACAATGAGAAATGACTATGCAGTTTAAAAATCTCAAATAGGTTTTTATATGCAGTGAAACTTATGCTTAAAAAAAAAAATTGTGAAATTTATTCAAAACTAAAATAGAAATGTTTTATGAAAATTGAATGAAAGATATATATATATATATATTTGGTATAAAGAATTATATTTAGAATGAGGAGTTTATAAAATAGTTATGAAAATGCAAATGTATATGACTTTTAAGATGATTCGAACCAAGAAAACGTTTTAATGACAGTTAAAAGAACAATGTAATAAGTTGTATTTATGTATGATAAGCAGATGCATAGAAGATAAAGAGTAATGCAGTTAAAACGTAAACAATAAGAAGAAGACAACATGAACACAACACATTTAGAGTGGTTTGACCAACATACCTAATCAACTACCTTAGGTCCTCACTAAGGATTTAAAGCACATTTAGAGTGGTTTGACCAACATGCCTAATCAACTACCTTAGGTCCTCACTAAGGATTTAAAGTATTCACTAAGGATAGTAGTTTTTACAAGTTCAACTATAACCTCCACTTTTAACGGGCTAAGTAGAAAACTTCGCTTTTACAGAATAAGTAGTAACCTCCACTTTTATAGGGTAAGTAAGAACTCTTATATGAGGCTTTTTCATTCTAGGCTAAGCCACAACCACTACCTTTTAAAGGATAAGGTATAACCTATAACATGATCCTTTTTCATTCTAGGCTAAGCCACAACCATTACCTTTTAAAGGATAAGGTATAACTTATAACATGATCCTTTTTCATTCTAGACTAAGCCACAACCACTACCTTTTTCTAGGCATAACCTTTACAAGTTCACAAAACATGTGAAAAGATTTCTAAAGAGAAAAATATAAGATGTGCAATGATATCATTTTTCTCTTGGATAAAAGAGAGTTCGAAATAATAAATGAATAAAGCATTCAACTCTCTTATATAATCTGGTTTAGAAAGATAGAAAATTAATCTCACCAAATAAATGCTTAAGAGTGATAGAAGATAAACTAGAAAGATCACTCACTCAAGCATAGAAAAATGTCTTGAAAAGAAATAGGCTTGCTGTAATGAATTTGCACTATGTCATTCGAGCATAAGCACCCACAGCTATGTTAATAGTATAGGCTTTCTTGGTGGCTCAACAACAGCTTGATCAATCGCACATCTTGGCCTTATATAGAAGCTTGATGGTCGAATTCAGCATTGAGACCTACACAACTCACAGCTTCTTTAATTTGACTATTAATGGTCAAATTCATTAGAATGATATGCAATTTATATAGATAAGCATTAAGCACACTTGCATAAATATATTCTAATATTATTTTATAAGAGAATATAGTTAGGCGCATGGGAATAAACAAATAAAGCTCCGACAGTTAAACCTGTTGACTTTTAGCTTACCGAGTAATGTCTATAAAATTTGAAAGCAGATGTCAGTTACTTAACCAACTCCTAGAGATACTCAACTAATGAGAAGCACACTCAATTGGACAATTCATGTAATCAATTATATAGAAGCCTCACTCAATTATGATAAATTCATTACTCGACTGACTCAAAAGCCATGGAGACTTTGTATTAAGCACTCAACTACCAGGCTAAGCTTACTCGACCAACATAACCATATACTCGAGTATAGATAACTAATACTCAGTTAAAATTAAGCACATAGACTTAGCCATACTTCATCAAATCTATTACTCGATTAAACAATATAAATAATCGATTATAAAATTATATTAGTCGATTGAGAGAAAGATATACTCGACTAAGGAGATACTTGGAATTTTTAATAGCAAAAAGATACTCGATTGAAAATTGTATTTACTCGATTTATTTTTGAAATACAAAGAGCTTGTATAAAATACTCGAGTAGAAAATCTTAGTAATCGATTGAAAGAAGGTTTTGCTAAAACATGTAATTGATTGATTTGAAAGAAACTAAACCTATACTCGATTGAAAAAAATATGTTTAGATGTCAATAGTGATATAATTGTATAGCAATGACACTAATGCCCAATAGGGGGTGAATTGGGTTATTTAAAATTTTGGCATAAAACTTGAAATTTTGTTTATGATGATGGAATTTTGATGTAATTTAAAAAAAGATTAGAAGATTGCAAATCACAATTTATGAAATACAGAGTAAGAGCAATAGAGTGACACAAGCAATGTATAGTGGTTCGACTTAAACCAACCCTAATCCACTACCTTAACTGTTCACTAAGAATTTTCAAGCAAATCACTATAATCCTCTTATCACACCAGATAGGCCCTCTAGCACTAAACTAGGAGAATACAATCCTCTAGCTTAAACAAGCACGCTCTAGCAAAACTAGATAAAAATATACAACCTCATACTTTAATACAAGTAGGTCATTTAGCTATATGGGCTAAGAACATAAAGAGTGATACAAGAAAGAGATATCTAAGAGTATACACTCATAGTTACAATATAACCAAATATAGATGCAAGGCTTCAAATCTAATTTTACAAAATGAATACAAAGCCTTGAAATAAAGAGATTGAATACACCAATGGAGCACAACAATGGGTGAGCACTTGGGAGTTTGTAGTATGATCACTTGAGTAATTTGAATCATCCATTTGACTTTTATTTATAGTGCCTTGAGAGCCCATTCGAGAATCTTGCCATTGGAAGTGAAGGGAGCACTTCGGAATAGTGGACAAACTAGCTGTTGGGGGATCCTACAACAGAAACGGTCGACAGATGCAAGGCATCGATCGAAAGATTAGTTAAAATTCAAAAATTGACCAACAGTTTTTTAGAAACTATCGATAGGTCCTTATGTATGCATTCTGTCGATCGAAAGATGCAAGGCATGTTTCAAGAACATT
This sequence comes from Diospyros lotus, assembly GCF_014633365.1. NCBI lineage: Eukaryota > Viridiplantae > Streptophyta > Magnoliopsida > Ericales > Ebenaceae > Diospyros > Diospyros lotus. The sequence goes on from NC_068344.1 coordinate 16,135,300, forward strand.
AAGGCTAGACATACTATCTGTAGACAGTTCATTGAGGAATAGTCGACAGATGGGCCAAAATTAAAGGATCTGTCGACAAATGAAGCCTAGATTCAAGACATTAAGAGCAAGCATTCTGCTAATCAATAGCCCTAAGGAAAACGGTCGACAGTCATAAGCTTTTCAACAAGGACAGTCGACAATCTCTTTCAAACTGTCGACAATTTAGGCAAAATTTGCAAAATGGTCAACAGGTTCTCTTAATCAGTCGACAGATGATCTTATTTCCTTTGAAAGTATTTGCTTCATTTTAATCCATTTTAACCAACGATTCAAACAATCTCTTGAATTTAATTTAGGCACTTAACATGAGACTTATGTTTGCAAATATCTATATATATTAGAAATATAGATTGAATGATCATATTGGAGTCATTTTTCATTAAAAGTTAAAATTGTTTTTTGTTTGATTTAGAATTCGAAAATCAATTGTCTTTTTTCATCATCAAAACCAATCACTAGATTAAAACATCAAATAGCAATAAAGATGTTTGATTATAAACATATCAAGGCTTCGATTAATTTGAAAAGTAAAAATGAGCAATACTCGATTAATTTAAGAATTATGTTTAGATAGAAATGTTAGAATTGTATAGCAATGGCACCAATATCCAAGAGGGGGTGAATTGGGTTATTTAAAAATTCGATTGAACTTGAAATTCTTTTTTTTTTGGAAAATCATATTTTAATGCAAGAGATAATTTGTTTGACCCAATAAATAAAACAAGAACAAGAAAGAGAACAAAAAGAGAGACACAACGATATATAATGGTTCAGTTTAAACCAAGCCTAATCCACTCCCTTAACTCCTCACTAAGGAATTTTTCAACCAATTCACTATAATCCTCCTATCTCTTTGGATAGACCCTTTAGCAACAAATTAGAAATTTACAACCTCTTACTTAGACAAGCAAGCCCTCTAGCAACAAGCTATGTATTACAACCTCTTACTTAAACAAACAAACCCTCTAGCAACAAGGTAGAAAATAACCTCCTACAATCAATATAGACTCTACCAATCTTGCTAGGAAAATCAAGAATGATACAAAAGAAAGGATCTAAGAGTAGACACTCTTAGTTACAAGATCTCTCAAAATAAACACAAGTCTTGAAACAAATAATACAAATAATAATCAAAGCCTTTAGAGAGAAAAATGAAGAACAAATGAGTATTTGAAAGATAAAGCACTTGAAAGCTTGTAATTAATTCTCTTGGTAGGTTTGAATCATCCATCTACCCTCTATTTATAGAACTTCACGACCCTTTCAAAAATCTTGTCGTTGGTAGTGGGAAGAGCACTTTGGATGAGTGGAGAAGCTAGCCGTTAAAGGTTCCTGTGATAGAAACAATTGACAAATTAGTGAAAATTTGAAAAATGGTCGATAGTTTAGCGAAAAATGGGCGACGGTTTCAATGCAAAGCTACTATTGGTCAACAGATTGAAGCAAACGATTGATAGATGGGAGCAAATCGATCGATAGTATTGTAGCACTGTAGCAAAGTACTGTATCAACGAAAAATACTATAGCAAACGGAAAACATTGTAGCAACCAAAAATTACTATAGCAACCGTCAAAAAATTAATTTAAAAATTTTGCTCCACTTCAATATTATTTTCAAAAGTATTTTTGATACAATATTTTTAATCAAATAAAAACATAATATTCCAAATGTCATCAATAAATTTATCACAAGATTTTTTGACATTGAAATGCATGATGAAACTAATTTTAATTTTGGTGCTTAATATATCATATAAAAGTAATTTGAAGCGCCAAATTAATAACCATTAATAAAATAATTTCATCATCAAAATTCAATTGATTTTTATCATCAGAATCATATCAAAGGCAAAACATCCATCTATCATCAATATACATTATGTTGGTCGATAGCCTTAACAATCAGTCGACAACCAAAAGCATAAAATCCACAACGGTCGACAGTCACTTCCAATCTGTCAACAGTTTGGTCCAAAATATCAAAACAGTTGATAGGTTCCTAGAATCGGTCAACATATGGTCTCTTGCCTTTGAAAAAAATTTAGCTTCATTTTAACCAACGATTCAAAACTAATTTTTAAAAGTCATTTAGGAGATTCATCATAATACTTATTTATGCAAATCTCCATATATGTATAAGAATATAATTCTTTTAGTTTTCATTTCAATAAAGTACTTGAAATTGATTTTTGTTAAAAATCATAAACTTGACTTATGACTTAGGGTATAGATCAATTTGTTTTTTCATCATTAAAACTAAACACAAGAATAAAATATCAAGAAAATCAGTGTAGAAGTTTTAAAAGAACTTTTGGCTACTTTTCCTTCAAAAAGCTTTACATATACTTGAATAAACAAAAGAGACTTTTGTATATAGCCAATTTTCAAGAGATTTCATAATACTTGATCAATATAGAAACATACTCGGCTATACTAAAAATATATAAGAGAACCTAAGGTTCTCCAATTTAAGACAACTATTTTCACAGGTTTCAAACACCTTAATTCAACACAAAATTATGCAATTCATCATGCTTAATGATAGGATTTAATTGTATATATATTTTTATCTAATTTTCATCTTAATCTTGTATTATTTTTTCTACTTAAAATGTGTGTTATGTGAATTTTACATTATTTTAATCTTTTTTGTAAGAATCCAACAAAGCATATTAATTTGAAGATTTGGGTGTAAAAAGAAAAAATATATATATTATAAATTAATTTATAATGTTAATTTTAAAATTAATATTATGAATTAATATTATAATATGCGTAGATTAAATAATGAAGTAGTTCTCAATTGGAAGTCCAATCGGAGAAAATCTCGGCAACTGCAAATTGGAGAATTGGCAACTGGAGGCATATATATAATATTATAATATAATAGGGTTGGATGCTTATATATATATATATAATATTATAATTGGTAGAGGAAGTTGAATTGGAGGAAGACTAAAGGCTAGGGCGTATGCTCCACATATATATATATATATATTATTTTAAAAGAAAGAGATCGGAGATTAGGAGGCAATTGGAGATGGCAAAACAGGAAGAATTGAAGAGGCAGCCAGGGGTAGGAAGAAACGAAAAGACACCTCATGCAAGTGAGCAGCAGTTCAGATCTCGGCAGGAAACTTCTTTTTTTTCATTCAATTTTAGTTTTATTTTTATTTTAATAATATCTAGTTAAATTATTTTAGTTAGGGTTTGGATGGATTTTAATTTTAAGATTATGTGATTATTTGTTTAATTTTATTCAAAACTCGATTATTATTTACTTGAGAAATTTATATTATTGTGCTTAATACTTTAAAAGATTTTTCACATTTTAATGATTTAATGATTTATGTATTTTTGACTAAAAGATTGTTATAAATTAGATCCATAGACAATATAAATCACATGCTTAACTATGATATCGTGAGATGATTAGTTCATGTGTGGGAATAGAGACAGCTTAGCGAGTCAAATTCTCTTCCAAGATTTGAGATGTCTAAAGAACTTAATATTTATTTATTCTTTTGACATCTAATCAGAAATTTAAAGGTGAAAATGAATTAATAAATTATTAATATAACTTGAGAAAACTTATTAATTAATTGATGAAAATTCACCATCACAAGCAAATAATTATAAACTACTATAAGGGTATTTTTAGTTTTGAATCGGGTCGAATAAATAGTTACATAACCTAGATTAAATAAAATCTAAACCCTAGTGTATTCATTAATTAGTTTTTCTCATAAAGAATATAATAGATTGAATCTAGGTAAGAAACACGAAATCAGACTATAACATAAATTAATTCAAGTACTCTTTGAACCATAAACAATTCTCGAGGACGATCATGAGACTGTTACTTAGCTGTAATACTTAAGTAGGCTAGTTGCGTTTCATGACCTTCACAGGGGTTTCCCTGAGAGCTTAGTGAGGTTGTAAGCTCTGTTGTCGAGATTACGAGTAACGTGGAAGGGGCCTTCCCAGTTGGCACCAAGCTTTCCTTTCCTGGGTTATTGCCTCACGATCTCTACCTTCCTCAAGACCATGTCTCTTTCCTGAAAACTACAAGGCCTGACCCTGGAATTGTGATAATTTGTTTTGATGATGATCAACACAATGGTTCATGGCGTATTTCAAATATTTTGTTTTCAAAGTGAAAATCATTTTTCTTATCCTTACAAAAATCTAAAGAATGAAGCTCGTTAAAAGAGATGATATATGTGCTTCAAATAAATTTCATAAGTTTCAAAATATTAAAATTTCAAAAGAATGAAATTGTTTGAAAATCAAATGTTCTTTTCAATCATTAAAACAAAATGTCGACAGTTCTAAAGAAATGTCGATAGTTTCTTTTGCTTGGGTAATAATGTCGACAGTATATCCTAAAATTATCAACCGTTTTCAAGTTTATAGCCCAAACTATCGACAATCTTCATTAAACTATCGACAGGTAAAATTTATGCTCTCAGTTTCTAAATGTCGACAGTTTTTGTGTCTATAATGTCAACAGTTTTTGAAACCTAACCACGGCCTTGGTAAAACAATCGACAGTTGTTTAAATTTGAAGTAACATGTCGACAGCCTGAAAATAAACTGTCGATAGTTTCTATGGCAGACAACTTTTAACGGCTAAAATCTCTTTCTTCCATGATGGTGTCTCCACTTGCAACGAGATGATTCTTGCATGGGCTTTCAAATCTCTATAAATACAAGTCAAGAGAAGAATTCAATTCACCCCAAGCAATCTATCTACAAGGTTCCAAGTGCTAAAATCGTTGTTGTGCTTCATTGGTAAATTTGTTCTATTTTCAAGGCATTGTATTTATTTTTTTGTAATTCTTTTGCAAGCCTTGTCTTCATCTTTGAGAGAACTTGTAACTGAGAATTTTGTTTCTCAGACCCTCTCGTATTTTGTAACACTCTGTATTTTCCTACCTTGTCTTGCTAGAGGGCTTACTTTGCTTGCAGGAGATTTTTGTGATACCTAGCTTTGCTAGACGGCTTTCTTGTTCAAGTAACAGGTTTGTATCTTCCTAACTTAGTACTAGAGGGCCTATCCGGTGTGATAGGAGAGTTATAGTATTTTGTTTGAAAATCATTAGTAAGGAGCTAAGGTAGTGGATTAGGCTTATTTAAGTTGAACCACTATGAACCCTTGTGTTCTCTTGTGCTACGATCTTTGCTTATTCATCTTTTCAAGCATTTCTCTCTTGTTTCATATATTTAAATCTTTCATTGAAAAAGACTTCATAATTTTTATTCTTGTGTTCTCTATTGTCAAAACGACATTGTCTTTATACGGTTGATACCTTATCATGCCATTTCAAGGTCTTGAGGTTTAATGAAGTCGTGGTCTTCTTAAATGACATCTCTTTTTCATAAAAAAGAATTAATTTTTTAGATTAACCAATTCACCCCCCATCTTGGGTGTGTGCCATAGCACTTCCATTCTAACAAATTACACCTCCAGGCTGCCCTTTGCTTGGCTGTTTGTTCTCGAATATGTGCTAGGTCTCATACTTCCTTGAGGAGATCCAGATCAACTCTTTACTCGTCTCCATTGCTATCTTCTTGGAAGTACTGCCTTTGGGGGCTCGACGCCCCAACTTCCACCAGAATCATTGCTTTCAACCCATAGGTGAGCCTAAAAGGGGTCTCCATCATTGATGTATGTATTGTGGTATGGTATGACCATAGCACCATAAGGAGCTCTTCCGCCCAAGCCCCATTTGCCTGGTCCAGTCGTTTCTTGAGCCCAGGGATGATGACCTTGTTGATGGCTTCAAATTGCCTATTTGTCTGGGGATGCTCGACTGATGTGAAGGCCCGATGAATGCCAACCTCCTTACAAAATCCTCAGAACTTTGCGTTGGTGAATTGAGTGTCGTTGTCAGAAATTATTAACCCGGGCAGGCCATATCTACAGATGAGATTTTTTTAGATGAACTTTTTAACTTTTGTATACGTAATTGTTGCTAGGGGCTCAGCTTCGTTCCACTTGGTGAAGTAATCAATGGACACCACAATGAACTTGAGCTGGCCCAAGGCTAGTGGAAAAGGCCCGAGTAAGTCGATCTCCTACTTGTAAAAGGGCCATGATACATCGAGATTGTGCAGTTCTTCCAATGGGGAGTGATGTGTATTTCATTTTTCTAGCACTTTTAGCATCTTCTCACATATTCCAGGCACTCGTTACACATGGTCGGCTAATAGTATTTGGCTCGTAGTATTTTTGCTGCTAAGGACCGACCTCCAATGTGACTTTTATAGACCCCTTCGTGAACCTCGAACATCATGTAAGTAGCCTACCTTTCATCCATGCACTTTAGAAGTGGCATGGTAAAGCTTCTTTTGTACAACTGATCCCCGATCATGGTATAAAGACTAGTCATCCTCCTCAACTTTATGGCTTCCTTTGACTTGTCAAGAAGCAATCCTTCCTTTAGGAATTGGATAATGGAGAACCCTCAGAAGCTAGGGTCTATCTCCACAGCGTGCACTTCTTCTAGGTCAACAGTTGGTGAACCCAAGGCTTCCTATATAACTGACTGATTGTTTGCTGGAGCCTTGGTGTTAGCAAGCTTTGAGAGCAAGTCTACTTTTGAATTTTGTTTCCTTGGGATGTACTCAATGTTGAAAGACTTAAAGGCTTCGGATATGACTCTAACCTTATCGAGATATTTGTTAAGCTGAGGATCTTTTGTCTAGAATTCACCTTTGACTTGATTGGCCACTAGTTGGGAATCACTCCTTGCAATTAACCTAGTGGCTCCAACTTCTTTAGCCAGACCTAGCCTGGCGATGAGGGCTTCATACATGGCTTGGTTGTTGTTCGCCCTGAAGTTAAAGCGGAGGGATTATTCGATCAATAGCCCATATGGTCCTTCCAAGACTACTCATGCCCCGCTACCCTTAATGTTTGATGCTCCATCCACCGATAAAATTCAAGGGTTACTATCAAAAATTTGAGTAAGTGAGGATTACTCAACATAGAAGTTAGACAGTACTTGGGATTTAATATGTTTGCGAGGTTGGTATTGTATGCTGAACTCAAAAAGCTATATTGACCATGCGATTATTCTGCCTGAGAGCTAGGGTTTTTGGAGCACCTGCCTAATTGGTTGATTGGTTAGCACCATAATTTGATGACTCTGAAAATAAGGTCTAAGTTTCCAAGCTGTGGTAACCATGGCTAGGGATAACTTCTCTATCTTCTGGTACCAAATTTTGGGCCCCTACAAAACTTTGCTGACTAAATAGATTGGTTGTTGCTCGCGTGTTTTGGCCAAGTTCCCCTTTCGCTCTCCTCCCACAGATTCTACTCGTTTCCACAAGAAACTTCACAAAACTAATTCTTTCAATTCTTCACTCTTCCATTTTTTTTTTATACTTTCTGCTGGCCTATCGAGTGTTAAGGCGAGTTTGGGAAGCAAATCTGGGGAAGGGAGTGATTTTGTGATTATCGTGGGAGAGCTCCCTGTGAGGAATCCAACACTTGGCCGTTAGGCTTTGCTAGTTAAGCTTAGGGGAGTGATTCGATGTGTAGCTCGGGGTGGTTGAAATATAGGTCGAAGAAGGAACAGGGTGCTGACTTCTGACAGCTCTATTTTCTCCCACTCCCTCGGGGATAGTATAAGTGTTGTATCCATGTCCGGGTCAGCTTCAAGTCCGCTTTCTGGTATGAGTGGTGATTATAGCTGGGTGAGTTAGGACATGTCCAACGTCGCCTCAATATACAACTCCTCAGATAGCGTCGTCATGTTGAGGTCACAGATCCATTTGTCAGTGACTGAGGACGAGGGTTCATTTAAGTGTCAACCTTGTGGGGAGGAGGAGCGAGTCTTCATGGCCGCAGACTCAGGGCACCAAATGTTCCTTCCAGCCCAACAAGGTTGGTAGGACTAGTTGTAATGGCAGAGGAATGTCATGATCCGACGATTGTCGCAAAGGGGATGGCTAGCACCTATAAGCACTCTGACGCTCAAGTCAATGAGGATTCAGAATGTCAAAGTGTGGGTTAGGCTGGGAAAGAACATACCTTGGCCTGTAATCATACTGGCTTATATAGAGATGAAGGTACCTCATGTGTCACTGGCCATCGTGGGAGGATAGAGGGCCGAGATGCACGATAGTGATAGGGATGATCCTCGAGGATCTTGGATTTGATGAAGATTATGAGCTGATGAGGATCGGTGTGCGAGTTGTTAGGGGTTGATAGAATCCATTATTGACGTAAGGATCTCAGCTTAGATAGAAACATTATCTGAGCTCTTAGGCCAAGATCTAACATGGGGATTGGGCTAAGTGCCAAGTAGTAGGCTGGCCCAATAGATCAGTACGGTCCTCTTATATACTTTTTCATGGGATCACCTAGAACCCTTACAATCACTTGTTATAAGGAAAATGAAAGATAAGCTCACAACAAGATAACCTTCAAATGATAATAAACAAAGCTCATAAGGGTATGTACAAGAAGAGTGTAAAAGATAGAAATACAAGCACTCCACTCACTTGAACTATGTTGATTTTGAAAGAATTAGAATTTGGTACAACGAGATGAAAAACTTGAGCTTTTGGTGAATATAATATTTGAAATCATCACTCAAGTGGCCAGGCAATAGCTTAATGTGACTAAGCATAAGCTCAATATGGTTGGGAACAACAGCATGATATCGTGCATCACATTGCCTTCTATAGAAGCTTTGAGAAACTTGAATGTCTGTTGCATGCACGTCTCAACAACCTCTTTGATTTGATTGATAACAGTCAAATTATTTACATAAAATATGCATATATTCAAGAAGAAAGCATTTTGCACAACATATAAGCATTATTTTCTTTATGCTAAAAGAGAAAGCAATTAAACTGCATGAAATAATAACACAAAGCTCAAATGGTGAAATTGTCCTCTTAGATTGCTTTGTGTAATAACTATTTAATGGCTATATTTTTTAATTTTGTCACACTAATACTCAAGTGAAAAATATTGATACTCGATTATATTTAGCACATACTCAAGTGGACTAAATGACAATTGATTATGCACAATCTTCACTCGATTGCATAAATACTCAGTTGATTACTTTTTAAACAATAGAGATCAACTCGCTATCCAATCTAATTCACTCGATTGTGATAATTTCTCTTGATATTAAAGTTTTGATGATGAAAATGTTTTCAAGAATATTTTTCTTATATTTCTCATGTTCTTAGCTTTCAATCAAAAATCAATTTCAAAATAATGAAACAAATATTCAAAGCGCATGTATGTTCTTAAGGAGATTGGAAAAACAAAGTAAAAATCATATCAAATCTCTTGAAAGAAATTGGAAAAAGTTTTCTAACAAAATCAAGCCATTTGTAGACTACATTATTTTTTTCTCCTTTGATCTGTCGACTAAGCCCAAGTCATCTATCGACTAACAAAATGGGAATTTTTCAATCTATCGGCTAACCTATATGCATCTATCGACTAATAGTAAGATTGTTTCTTTGGAAATTTTTATAAGTTTCATTCTGTCGACTAAACCATAAGATCTATCGACTAATAGTATGTAGTTCCAAATACTTTTAATGGTTTGCCTAATTCTATCGACTAACTCCTTTAGTTTGTTGACTAACATAATAGATAAATTGGTTCTATCAACTAACTCCTTTAGTTTGTCGACTAAATATTGTTTTGTTGCTTGACTTTGTTGACTAACTCATCTCTTCTGTTGACAATTTGTAGTAGAATCTTGTGACGGTTAGTTTTTGGACACATTAAATGCACCCTAACTACCACCAACGGTCTAATTTTTCTAGAATTGAAGAGGAGTTGAAGTTAGCTTTACATGGCATTGTAGAAATCAAGAGTGAGATAACTTGAAAGAGTGATATAGCCAAATTGAAAATACTTCTACTTGCTTTGTAGCCTTACTTTTATCCACCTCAAACTAGCCAAACCATGAACCTCTTACAACCTACTAAAACTTGAACCATGTTATGTTATTTTTGGTTTTTCTTACACAGAGTTCAAACATCATAATGAACTACTCTTTTTCCAATGATGAAATGCAATGTTTACTTTTTGATGATGTTCATATTTGTACTCAACTTTGAACTTGCAATATTGTTTTTCATGTTTTGAGTAAGGGGGAGTTGCATTTGCCTTCATGTTATTCATGCCCAATTTTGTTTGTTCTTGATACTCTTAAAAATGGGGCACGCCAATTTAAGTTCAACCAAATCCGTTTTTACTTTTAAGGGGGAGTTATCTTCAAGCTCAATCTATCATCTTTTTTATTAATGACAAAATAAGGGAGAGATTTCTTTCTAAAGTTTTGAAGTTTATTAAAGTTTTATCATCATAAAAAATGGGGAGATTGTTAGTTTGATTTTGATGATATTTTGAAGATAAGTGTTTTCACACAAAATTGTAATAACTTTAATAATTGTTGCTTGAATCTTAGACTTAAATTATTTTGAAACAATACTTAAAAACAATTTTGAACTTGTTTTTCAAAATTAGTAAATGAAAGTTTATGGTTTTAAGGTATTGTGTCGAAGTTTAAAATGTAGAGAAAATAGTTTTAAAAGAAGAAAAAATGGGTAAGTGTTTTTGAACATTAAAAATCAGTTTCTAAACAATTCAAAAACTAAGGTTGCGTTCTTTTTGTGTTTTCAATTTACAGTTTTGAATTTTAAATTCATTTTCAGTTTTCTATTTTAATAGTTTGTTTTCAAAAAACTGAAAATGTGTTTTTTTTATTATTTTAAAAAATTATTTTTTAAAACAGAAAACTAGAAAACGCGTTTACTTTAAAATTTTGAGCAAAATTATTTTATGATATTTTATGCAATGAATTTGATTATTAAATAATAAATTAACTCTTTTTAATAAAATTTTATTATTAAAATAAAATAATAAATTTAATTAATAAATTATTGATATCTAGTGATAATTTATATTAAATATTATTATATATAATATGTGTAATATACTTAATAATAAACTATATGTTACCTTATATTTTTAATTATAATATAGATATACTATATTTTTCAAATTTTAAATAAATATATAATTTTATTTTTAAAATTTAAGAATAATTTTTTCTTTTTTTTCCTTCTTTTATTTTTTTCTCTTTTCTTTTTTAAGGCCAAAACATGGAAAATAAATTATATTTTTTATGTTTTGGACTTAGAGATTGTTTTGACTTAAAACAACCAAAATAATTTTTTGTTGTTTTGAATTTTCTTTATAAATTTTTTTCTTGCTTTCAAAAATACATTTTTGAAAATAACAAAGTAAACGTATTTTCATTATTTTAGAAAACTGAAAACTAAAAATGAATTGAAAATAATAAGGAAAATGCAACCTAAACTATCGACTTATTATTTTAAACTGTTGACTAACCAATTTGCATATTCTTTGTATGTAGTTGTGGACTAAATTCCTACAAACAATCAAAGGTTTATAATAGTAAACTATCAACTAATTCCTTCTAATTGTTGATTGCTTTTGACAGATTTTATAAAAAACGATCGACATGTTCTATTCGAGAAACCCTAATAGAAGACATTTTAAAGATCTAAGTAGCCATTGAAAGTTTGAGTTTACACATTTAAAGATTAGAATTTTCAAATTACTTTATTTTTACTAAGCTTCATTGTTTATCTTCTAAATTATGTCAAGGATTGTTATTTTCTTGTAAATCTTGTTGGAGACTTGTATTAGAGAGCATGTTATATTTTGAGAGTTGCATCTTTCATTTTTATTTGTATTTTTTGTTTTCCTAACCAATTGTGTTAAAGAGAACTTAGTTGCTAGTTGTTATATTTGATTAAGGTCTGCAACCCAAAATTGCATTAGTGGATTTGAAAATTTCCATGTGGGTACTAGATTAGTGGATGAAGATTGAGAGAAGGTGAATTACGATAAAGTTTTTGTACATTATTTCTTTTTCAAGCATCGTAATGCATTTTTACTCAAAAAAATTTATTATATTATTTAAATCTTATTTATCATTAAAATTTTATTTAAAATATAAAAAAAATTTAATCACTCAATCCAGTCGATTCTTCGTAAGTTACGCCATAAGCAAATCTCATCAAAGGAAAAAGGAACAAGTACAAACAAGATTATTGCATGCCCGTAATGGAGTGGCAATTAAGTAGCAAAGACAGTGACGATGTGACAGAGATCACTAGCTTGCATATGAGAGAATCAACAACCCACGACAATTTGTGACAGAGATTGCAAAGCTTGGCCAGAAATGCAAATGAGATGAAAGGCCACATTTGCGGGTGAGACAATCAAGAAGCGACGGCGACTTGTAGCGATGAATATGATGCAAAGGAGAGTATGATGGTTGAGTATCTGACGGACGGCAATGAACGTGGATGTGGAGAGCAGGGTGGTGAAACTAAGATAGAGAGATTCCAAAGCTTTCTTGCCAAAGAAGATGACGGGTCTTGTTTATTTTTGTTATTACCAACAACCAAGTATGGATTTAAAATAAAACATGTGAACTACCACCACCTTCCTCCTCAATGACAACCTCTACTTGCAATGGAGAAGGTTGATGGCATGAACAGATGATAAGAAACTTTGCCATCTTGAACAAGCCAGTGGCTTGCATGACCCGAGTACCTGGAATGAATTCTACGCCCAAAATTGTTGCACGATGATAAACCAACAACATGCACCAGTTGGGAAAAAATATCACGAGTGCTTGAGAGCTACAAGGAGATGAAGCAAGCAAGGGAAGACACTAGAAGGTTCCAAAGGATTCTTAGAACACTTCAGATTGTTTTAGAATGCATTGATGATGGAAGAAATTTTAGAATAAATGAATGGCTATAAATGTCTCCACCTCTCTCATTTTGTACCAACTCTATTTCCTATTAAATTAAAGCACTTTTAGAGGCCCCTCTCTCTCTCTCTCTCTCTCTCAAATAAATAGCTTGAGAAAAGAGTCAAACTTGGCACTAGGAGGGGAGTTTGGTTCAAAGCTAAGTGTCACACGCCAACTCCAACTCGGGAGAGTGATTGGGGCGTGACAATATGAGCAGTTTTGTAGGGTACATTAATTTACAAGATGAGAGGCGAGCAAACAACGCAACCTTTAAAGACAAAAACATGAGATTCAGGCAAAAGTCAAGTGCCTCACTAATATTCTCATGTTAAAAGATGGAATTATAATGCAGAGAAACCCAAGCCAAGCCAAGCCAACACCAATAATAATACCCTCCTTAATATAGCGCTTTAAAAGCACTACTCAAAACCCCCCCAAGTGTAGTATTCTGGCTGGGGTCTTCACTTTAATCACCCATTCTTCACGTAATCCTCACTGCAATTCTGAAAAGAAAAATTACAAAAATTTATGGACAAACACTTTACTATTTTAATGTAATTATTATTAATAAACTTACATCATTATGCATAATAATTTTATATATTATTTGAGCAGAGCAGGCACTCGGGGTTCCAAAAACACAAGTCAACTGATAAATCTGAGGAAAAAATAAACACACTAAGATAACACCCTAAACCCACCAACAACATTTGTCGATACACTCGTTACTAACATTGTGCCATTGCCATTGCCATCCGCTCCATCCTTGGATCAAATCGCTAGCCTTTCCTTGAAACAAATCCATTATCTATTTCAATTTAACTACAAGGAGGCTGCTAAAAGAGGGTGCAAATGTAAAGAAACAAAACCCTTCCATCTTTTTAAGTTCCTGCCAGATAAGTGATATCCATACATACCTGACTAGGATTAGGAATCCTCGGAGAGCAATCAAGTGGAAGGCCCAATGAACCATGCGCAATGCCATGGTTTCAGCAGCAACGAGACAAGAGCTGCAGAAAGAGAGCATTCCCGCTTGGAAAACATGATTTCAGTATTGCCCATGGACAACAATCCTTTGAAAATGTATCAGGATAGGGGCATGCTAAGCTGGGATAGGCTCTATAATATGCCCAAATACATGAAACCATTCCCATTCTCATATTTACTCAATTTCATAGTGTGATTCCATAACTAAATGTTCTACACTACTTCCAGACAGATAAACCCTGATATATTGTGTAAAGAGTTTTGACAAATGGAACACAAGTGCTTTTGTATCAATTGTCAAAAATCAGAACTATTTCCAGGTAATTTCATCTATCACCAGAAAAGCTTATGGATGCTAAAATGCAACAGCACAGAACTCTCGGCCAACACAAAGGGTTTGCTCTAAATGTCAGACGCGGCTCTTCACAAGCATTACTCCCCCGCACTTCAGTCCAGGCAGAAGATTTGTCTTCCCCTTGCTACCACCGTCTGCAGTGTAAAAGAAAGAAACAAAAACCAGCATATTTTGATAACAATACATAGAAAACATCTGAAGGTTTGACAAAGAAAATTGTGCACTAATAATAACCAGCTACAACAGAATCTGCCAGCTCAAGCCTTTTACTACGAATAGCATGAAGCAAAAATTTAGTATTACGAGTGCATCATAGGTCTAGAAAACACTCTAAAATCTTATCATATCACTAATTCATGTGAGTATATCTGCAAATCAGTCTCACTTACCCCTCATTTTTGCAGCACAAAAAAGTAATATCAACTCAACAATTAAGAACCATACACAGTGGTAAAGGCAGGGTGCTGGGGACACCTAGAATTTTGTAACTATTTATAGAATAAATTATTTAAATTAACATGTTCCCACCCATCTATTTTCTAGAAATTTTTATGAAAATAGCTAGTAATGATCTATAACGCCATTAAAAATCATTCCTCATTTCACTATCCTATTTATAATGCCACCCAACCGGTCTATTAAAACATGCAATACGGAAACACATCAGTTCTGATAAAATGTCCCAGTTGCACCCATTATTATACAAAGATCAATCATCATTAAACTGGTCAATCAAATTTTAAACATCCAATTGTGTTATTCAAGAAGATTTAACAAGATGCAAGGTGGATACAAACCATCGAACTACAGAAGTCTACTCCAGAATTCTCATACATCCAAATTTCTTGGCAGAAAAATTATGTGAATTTACCCAATGGCAGCTCCAATCAATTCATTGGATCTCATAAATGAGATTTGACAAAGAGATGCAAATTATACCCCTCTCAGAAAGAAAACTCCACAATATTTTTGAAGGGGTTGAGGAAATGAAAATGATGAGTCAGGTTTTAATTATTTTACTTTTTGTTTGACTGAAAAAATGAGAGTGAACCTTGGGAGTAACAGTAAGATTGATCATTCTAACTGAAAGGTCATGGCTTCAAGTTGGTCTAGGATGCCCTTTTGTTCAATGAAAAAATGATAAGGAAATCAAGATATTTGTCAAAAGAATTATTCTGTTTTCTTTTTCAATTATCCATACAAAAATGTTTGCAAACCATTTCCTTTTCCTGGACAAATACAAACACTACCATGCTTTTCTAATATTCTAATTATTTACATTCATCTGAATTGGAAGAGTGAGATGTATTTACTGTCTACACCAGGAACACTTAACAGAACATTATTCTTGACCAAATCACTATTATTTTGGATCATTATGAACTCCCTTTTTCAAGATTTCAGTGAAAACAATAGTGATAATTCAATCAAGTTTTCTGTTGAACAGAGGATACTTTAATCAGGAAGGGGTGCAAGTCAACTAGAAGGTAATCTAAAACTAGAAAACTTTTGGTTCAGGCATGCAAAATAACAGATATTACGGTCTTATAAATGGTTTAGTCAGATGTGCATATACATTTCCTATTGAGATGAATCGATGCTTTATGTCCCCATCATGATCATAGAGTGATAGCAAAATAGACATCCTAGCCAGTTGCACCTATCTCTACTAGATCTATCCCTAAAATTCCCTCAATAAAAAGGAATCATCTAAACTGTTTTTTTTCCCCCTAACTACTGGATCCTAATATAGTTCCAATCTTCTACCTTTCTGCAAAAGCTGATGGCCATACAAGTATTCTGTTCACACCAAAGACAGCTTCAACCAATGTAATGCAAGCTATTTGGCAGCCACCTAGCATCTGATTAAGTTGACAGTTTTCCCACTGGAAAAACTTCAAGAGTTTGACTTTTGGTTGCATGCATATCACATCATGAAAGTCTTTAATACCATCAAAGCATACCAACATTTGAAGTTGTACAGTTTCTACATGGATGATTCTAATGTGATTACTTGTCACAGCCAACCACCTTGACAGAATCACTAGATAGATGATCTCTAAATCTCTGGTTCCAAGTAAGGGTTCATTCAAGCTCATTTTCCAAAGGATAAGGAATAGAATGAGAGTTCCATTCATGTCATACATTTTTTAATATGAACTCCATCCAGGACTTCACCCTGGCAAGCATGTACCAGCTTCCAAGTACAATCTACACGGCTGCAACAAACTGGCTCCTGACACTGCAAAATCAAATTACTCAGTTCTCTTGACCAATCTTCTCATAAAACGAATGGCATATTCATAGAAAGAAGGTGAAACCTCAAAGACGGAATCAACACCAAAGATATTTAAGAGGAACATTAGCTAACTTATCTTGTTCCCCAGACATCCCTGTAAGTGGTGCCAGAAGGATCTGTCACAAATAAAGTGATCAACTTCCAGCTAATATCCAACAGTATTCCCACGTTCCACCACAGACAAACACCCATCCACATCATTTGAACCAGAGATTTTAAACTTTTGTCAACTCCTTAGCACCTTTTGACAGCTCCATAAATGCTCCCCCACCCACTGAACAAAAAAAAAATGCAGGAACCACTAAGGCAAAATAATTAACAATTCACCCAGCTTATTGGGAACTACTATAACTAGCCTCATTGCTGCATTCTTGCAAAACTCCTTCCCCAATGGACCAATACCTACCCGAAACAAAAACACGAGAAATCCTGATTACTCAAAGCAATATCAATAATCAAAGTTATATTCAAAATCCACAAGGGGTTTATATAGACTAGAGATCATAGCTAATTACGAAACATATCAAACATCAAATTGTATCCTTCCTAACCAGAATGGAAATATAATCTCCCTAAAACTACATAAGAAATAAATAAAGATATTCTAAAACAAATAACAAAATATATTAATAATATAATCTACAATATCTTCTAAAATGTTCCTATCTTGTTCTCCATCACCATCAGCATTTTCAAAAATATGATTTCAAAAAAACATGTAGGACAAAGAGTACACATGTGAAATACATGCATACACTTTATTATAAAACAGTATTACCATTTATTGCAATTTGCTTAGAGCAATCATAATCTCATCTCATTGTGCTTTTAAAACCTTCCCAGAGAAAGTACCAGCTACTTCGATTTTGACATAAAATACTAACAATAATATTGTAATCACTAATAATGATAAAATCCTTGTTATTATTGTTATAATAGTAATGTACTATATTGTTGCTATATTAATAGTATCAACATTTCTGTTACATAACTTATACAAAGGTAAGTTACACAAACCTCCCCCTGAATTAGGGTTGCAAGTGCCAACCATTTCAAATTTACGCACGCCCTCCAATTTGAAAAGGTGAAAACTGATTAACCTTATTGCTAACAGACCATCTATTTCTTAATAGAAAATACTAGTTTAAGGATCAAAATTTTAGGAAGAAAGTGTAATAGTTACAAAAAAGTTGGTTGCCAGGGTGGATTATCAATAGTGGGCGGAAGTATTGGTTACACTGGGGCCTGGAATGAGACGTGACAATGTTGAGTTAATATGGGTAGTAAAAGGTGGGGGCAAGGCGACTAGGGAGGTGTCCAATTATGGAAATTTTTTTCACAAAAAATCAAAAAACTAAAAATCACATTCAAATGAGACTCCAAATACAACAACAATAACAACATATCCAGCCTTTATCCCACTATATGGGGTCGGCTACATGAATTCTAGACTTTTATGTATTTCTGTCTTTTGTCATATCTTTATTGAGATCCATACACTTCATATCAAACTTTAACGTCTCTCCCAAAATCTTCTTAGGTCTGCCTCTATCTCTTTTTTTGATTAATTGTTCCATTTCATCAACTCTCCTCACAGGAGCGTCTCTTAGTCTCCTTCTCACATGACCAAACCATTTTAGTCTAGTCTCTCTCATCTTCTCCTCTATTGGCACTATTCCTACCTTATTACGAATAGCTTCATTTCTAATTTTATCTTTTCTTGTATGGCCGCACATCCATCTTAACATCCTCATCTCTGCTACGCTCGTCTTTTGCTCATGCTAGTATTTGACTGCCCAACATTCTGAGCCGTACAACAAAACTGGTCTTATAACTGTCCTATAGAATTTGCCTTTCAGTTTTAATGAGATTTTACCATCACATAACACCCCCGATGCATTTCTCCATTTTAGCCAACCTGCCTTAATTCTATGTGTGACATCCTCGTGAATTTCTCCATTTTTTTGAATCACTGATCCCAAATATCGAAAATGGTCCTTTTTTTGTAAGATTTGGTCTTCCAATTTTATTATAACATTCTCCACTCTTGCATTCTTACTAAATTTACATTCCATATATTCTGTTTTCTTTCTACCTAATTTAAATCCCTTACATTCTAAATTGTTTCTTCATAACTCAATCTTAGTGTTCACTCCTTCTTTTGTTTCATCCACCAACACTATGTCGTCTGCAAATAGCATACACCATGGCATCTCTATCTGAATATCTTTAGTGAGTTCATCCATTACTAAAGCAAATAAATATGGACTTAGTGCAGAACCTTGATGCAGTCCTATTGTAATTTTAAACAGTTCAGTATCCCCTCCGCATATTCTGACCCTTGTCTCTGCACCATGATACATGTCCTTAAGGGCTTGTATATAGGCTATTCAGACTCCTTTCTTCTCTAAAACCCTCCATAATACTTCTCTACGGACCCAATCATAGGTCTTTTCTAGATCTATAAACACCATATGTAGGTCCTTCTAATGATTCCGATATCTTTCCATTAGGCGCCTCAGTAGGTATATAGCTTTCATTGTTGACCTACCAGGCATGAAACCAAACTGATTTTCCAAGACCTTTGTTTCTTTTCTAAACCTCTGCTCTATTACTCTCTCCCAGAGTTTCATGGTATGGCTCATTAACTTAATTCCTCTGTAATTTTCACAGTTTTGAACGTCTCATTTGTTCTTATATATAGGGACCAAAGTACTCTTCCTCCACTCATTTGGCATCTTTTTTTATTTAAGAATCACGTTAAATAATTTCGTTAGCCAAGAGATGCCCTCTTCTCCCATACATTTCCATGCTTCTATTGGTATATTATCCGGTCCCACCCCCTTATGATTTTTCATCTTTTTTAATATTTGTCTTATTTCATTTGGACTTATGCGTCAATAAAATGTATAGCTCACGTTCCCTTCGGAGTTACTAAGATGTCCCAACCTAACTCTTGTGTCGCCATTATCATTGAATAATTTTGTAAAATACTCCTTCCATCTCTTCTTAATCGCTCACTCATTCACTAATACATTTTGATTTTCATCTTTTATGCATTTCACTTGATTTAAATCCCTTGTTTTTCTTTCTCTTGTTTTAGCTAATTTATATATATCCCTTTCTCCATCTTTTGTATCAAGTCGTTTATATAGATTCTCGTATGCTTTTGACCTTGCTTCACTAACAGCTTTTTTTGCTGCTTTTTTTTATTCTTTATAATTTTTTGATTTTCTTTATTGTTGTACTGATATACAGCCTTATAGCAATTTTTCTTATTTTTAATTTTCAATTATACTTCTTCATTCCACCACCAAGACTCCTTAAGGTTAGGGGCTCTACCATTAGCCATTTCTCTCCACATTTGGTTTGTCTGTCTTTCTCTATTCCATTCTCTTCTACCCCTTAATTTTTCTTTGAAGATTAGTTATTTCTCCCCTTTTAAATCCCACTACCTGATTCTTGGATTTTGTTTTATGTGATTTTTTTCTCTTCCAATTTCTTACTTGGACGTCAAGTACTAGAAGTCTATGTTGAGTAGTCAAACACTCTCCCGGTATCACCTTACAATCCCTACAACATACCCGGTCCTCTTGTCTCATGAGGAAGTAATCTATTTGGGTGCTTGATGTGACATTTTTATATGTGATTAAGTGTTCGTCCCATTTTTTGAACCTAGTATTGGTTATGATGAGCCCATATGCCATTGCAAAATCTAGAATAAACTTACCCTCATTATTAATTTCCCCGAATCCATACCCTCCATGTACCTCTCTATAGCCGTTTTCGTCTCTACCCACGTGACCATTTAAGTCACTTCCTATAATCACTCTCTCCTCTTGGTATCATTTGTATGAGTCCCTCTAGGTCCTCCAGAATTTTGTTTTTATCTCCTCATCTAACCCCGCTTGTGGTGCATATGTACTAAAGATATTCATAATCATTCTTCCTAGAATAACCTTCACCATAATAATCCTATCCCCTATTCTCTTTACATCCACTACCTCATCTACTAAACTTTTATCCATAATAATCCCTACTCCATTTTTTGCTCGATCATTTCCTGTGTACCATATTTTATATCCATTTTCTGACAAAGTTTTTGCTTTTTTCCCAACTCATCTCGTCTCTTGAAGGCACATAATATTAATCTTTCTCCTAATCATCACATCTATCACTTCCATAGCTTTGCATGTTAATGTTCCTATGTTCCATGACCCAATCCTTAATCTATGATTTTGTTTTTGGCTTTGACTTTGAATTTGCTTTTGTTTTTTATTTTGATTTTGTTTTTGGTTTTGGTTTTGATTTTGATTTTGATTTTGGACTAACTTCTTTATCCACATCCGTCCAAGCAAATGCGAGAACCCTTGCTCATTATATTGACAGCTAGAAAACATCTTTTAAGATTCTTTCTACTATTTTCTCCAAAGAGGGAAATATTTTCCTCGTATTTTCGAAATAGAGAACTTGAGTTCCTAGTCCAATCAAAATCAATACTAATTGTTTTTACATTAGTATCTATAAAAAAAATATGTTAACATTAATTGTCTATTAATAACTACATTAATATTAATTGCATTTATATTTCAAAATTGAGTAATAATAAATAATATTATAATATATAAAAATATTAACAATATTAGTGTTCCGAACAGTAAAAACATTAATAAATAGCAAAATTGAATAACAACATACCAAGTTCTTCTCACTATATGAGATCGACTATATGAATTCTAGCTCTCTTCATTTTTATCCGTTACTTGATCTTTTGTAAAGTCCATATACTTAATATCAAACCTAAGTGCCTCCCATCAAGTTTTTTTGTCTTCCTCTATCTCTTTTGCTAACTACTTTTTCCATTCCATCAACTACAACTCTCTTCACAAGAGCCTATATTGATCTTTTTCTCAATTGACCCAACCATCTTAATTGCATCTCCAACCTTACAATTCTTACAACATAATTGGTCCTTGTCTCATAACAAAGTAGTCTATTTGGGTGGTTGATATGCCATTTTGTATGTGACCAAGTATTCCTCCCATTTCTTAAACCTAGTGTTAAGATGAGCTCATAAAACAACAACAAAAAGTGTCAATTCCCTTCTCTACCCACATGATCATTTATGTAACACCACAAGTCCTCCCAAAAAGTGCTAACTAAAATGACTAACAAGCTCACGACACCAATTAATACACCCCCCCTCACGACACCAATTAATACACCCCCCCCAACAATCGATGTGAGATTGGGTCATGACAAACTCTAACTCCCCTCTCTTAATACCTAAAGTCCTCACCAAGCTAGAAATCCCATATCAATCAATCTGACCCAAGTCAAATTCTGAACACATTCCTAGCCAACACCCATGAAATAGTGGTCCTAGGTTGGCTCTGATACTACTTGTAATACCACGAGTTGTCACCCAAAAGTGCTAGCTAAATGTGACTTATGGGCTCCTAGGACCAAGTAATATACCCAAACCTCCCTAATAGACAACAATGTGAAGTTGGGTCTTGACAATTTAAGTTCCCTCCTATAATGATATTCTCAACCCTTGGTATCCCTTTTACGAACACCTCTAGTCTTCTCAAAATTTTGCCTTTATATCTCCTCTTCTAACCCAACTTTTGGCAACATGTACTAATAATATTCACAGTTACTTCTCCTATAACAACTTTAACTACAATAATCCTAACAACAATACTCCTATTCTTTAAAGTCTTCTCCATAATAGTAAATAGCATTATAATAATAGTCATATCAACAATAGATGATTAACAAGCTAGAATTTGTATAGCTGCCCCAACTAAGTGAAATTAAGGATTCAGATGTTGTTGTAGCAATATCAACAATATTAATATTATAAATAGTAAAAATATAGTAAATAATAAAAACATTAAGAACAACAATATCAATAATATAACATTTTTAAAATTCTGGAATAGAATGAAAATTATAATCAATATCGTTAATAATAATTATTTTTATTACTACAATATTAAAAATATGATAACATTGTATTGAATTTTTGTTAAACATGCCCAAATGCTAAATCTATATGACATCTAAAAATGGCATTTTGATGTATGAGCACATAATATTTATAAGATGGCACCTTATCTTCATTCATAACTCTCCAATTTTGTATGAAGGAGTCCCTAGATTTCTTGTTAAAAATTTCATTCTTAAGTTGTTAAGAATATGTGAACAAGATTCTTTAGTACAAAAAGTCTTAACTTGTTCCTAGCCCTTACCTTCCTTAAACGAGGACTTTAATCAAGCGAGCATAGACTAGCAAAAACTTTTATTACTTTGATTAGTACGAGACATCACTAATAACGAGTGGTGAGTCACATGCCACAAAACATAAGATGCTAATAGTAATCATATGGGTGGTTGTTGGTTGAACAATGCACCGAGTTAATAACAAATCACATGGCAAAGTGGATTAATGATTTGTTATTAGTTGTGATTATGTAACTGACTCTCTAAGTTGAAGCATCACAGTTGTCTTATGTATTGGTGTGTGAGATTCGTTAGTGATGTGGACTCGGAGTCACCCAAATGCAAGGTGGGAATGTTCACTGTGGGGTCTCATTAGACTAATATATGAAGACAGGTGTTTACCCGATAGGATCCATTATCTCTGACATAAGGTAAACGTCCTATGTCATCTTTTGTTAATTTGTAATACGAGAAGTCATTGACTTGGCCAAGGCATGATTGATTGAAAAGAAATTATCAATGTGTCATTTCATCACACAATTCACACCAACTAAGATCTATCACATAGTATCAAGTTAGTTTAATCACCCCATGGTTCTCACTTAGTCGAAACATTAGTAATGAAAGGACTGAATTATATGGTAATCGTCAACGAAATAGATTCCCTCTGAATTTACTGCATTACCATTTACGTTATCTTGATATGTTGCTAGACGTCACTCAAGATTGTCAGGATAATTTGAGAACATGGAGAGATTCTCAAAATAGATCAAAGAGTTTGATTGACATCAAAGAAGGTTGATGTTTCCTAATTGCTATTTGGAAAGTCACACATCCAAAAGCAGATAAGAATTATGGGGTTTGTATCATGTTAATGGAGGGTCTAATTGTCATTACGAGTTCATGACAGATTTGTATGCAATCGAGTAACAACAAACACCAAACCATCAACTTCTTTTTATAAACCATCGTTGTTTTTCAAAAGTTGAAAAACTATCAATCACTTAATGAAAACTATCAACAGTTTCTATTTGACAGACTCAGGGTGGAATGTTCAAGAGTCAGTGGAAAGTCCACCAACTCTCATGCCACTTGTCATGCTCTTATGCTATATGGGCTATAAGTAGATTTATCCAGAAATCCACTGATCCCTTCCACTTCTGCATATAAAAAGTGAGATTGAAGAAGAAGAAGAAGAACATGGTTTTTTTGGTTATTGCTCTCTCGACAACTCTTTCTTCTTCTCCTTCCTTCTCTCAATTTGCTCATGTGATGAGCCTTGTTTTTTTAAAACAAGAATAGGTTCAAGCCCACACATTCCCTTGTAGTCTTCAGCTAGCACTAAAGGAGTTTCAAGGGTTTTGGAAGCTTGCTTAGTGTGGACAAGCTAGGCCCTCCACACTTGAGGAGGAAAAGGTTAGTTTGTTAAGCATCTTTTGCTTCAAACATTGGTTCTTCAAGGAGGTAACATCTACTGAAAAGTTCAGTTTTTTTGCATGGTTATTGCATATTGCGAAAACACCAAAGCTTTATATGAGTCTTGTGTTTCTTTCCGCTATACGCATGAGATGTGAAAAGTTTTAAAATCCAACAAACTCATATGAGATCCCCCAACATTTTTTAATAATTTACCTCAACTTTTTAAAAATTATTAAAATATCACTATTCTGAAAATATTTACTGAATACTGTAATTCTCCCCACCTCACATGCCACAGCTGGAAGATGACCAGGTGGCTGTAGGAGATAAGGAACCATTTGTCAAATAGGCAGTCTGTGTCAACCCTTAAGAGGATTGTGAAATATTTCTGGGACCTTAAAAGAGCCAATGGTGCAACCAGAGGCTCTTGAATGATTACTCTTCCAAGAATAGTAAACCAATAATCTTGTTTGTTCTTTGCCCTTCAACTCTCTCAATCTTTCTACTTTCTTTTCTTTTTCCTCCTCTTAATTTGAATGAACAACACAACAACAACAACATATCCAGCCTTTATCCCACTATGTGGGGTTGGCTACATGAATTCTAGATTTCTATGTGGATTACGCCCCAACAGATAATTTGTCTAGAATTCATATTTGGATCCGACTAGGTTTTATGCTGGCTGTCGGCTACCTAACGCAACCCCCCTCTTTAATTTGAATGAACCTCATATTAAAATTGTATCATCAAATACTACAAGTTAATCTTTTTTAAGGAGAAATTTAACAGTTAACAATCACAAATTTTGGCATTTTATCAATAACCAATAAAACAATCCAAAAGCAACACTTTGAAGATATAAATAGTCAAAATGGAGGAATCAACAAAATATGAAATACCTTCAATAGGCAAAAGTCTTTTTCCTGGCCAAGGGACAAACGCATGCCCCATCCAAAACTCAGTCTTGGTTCATCCAATTCCAATCAGCCATAAAGTTCCATCCTTGCTGTCTGTTCCACTAAGTTCACAAAGCTATAACAAACAATTTTTATCTTCACATCCAAATCTTCAATTAGCATCACCCTCTTTCTTCTCCAAAGCATCACCAAGTGCCTTCTGTGCAGCTCTCCGTTTGGATTGAATTTGCCGGACATATTCCGCAACTACGACATGGAACTTCGGAGCAAGTTTACTTGTAGAAGTAACATTAAGACCTGCCTTCCTCAGTGCCCTCGTCACATGTTTTTCAGCCTTTTGTAGATGAACAGAGCAGAGAGAAGGAACAGCAGCTCTCAATATTGGTTTCATGCAAAAAGTAGGACCGGTAGTTGAACTGTGAAATAAACAACTATGCAATTAGAAAATCACAACAATCCATTTTTACGAATTAGCAACAAACCTGTGCTTTGCATGGAATCCAATTAAAAAACAAATACAAGTTCTGTTTGAGGTATGCTTGCTTTTAGAATTCTTTGTCATATTCTCAAGAAGTCATACAAATTATATTTATTCTTTTAAGTGGCTAAGTAACATTAAAAACATTTCATACTATAAAGTATATTTTGTACTATACAAGGGATATAATTTAGTGATAAACAGCCATGTTATCAGACAAACATGAAAATTAAATTTTGAAATTTATTTGATAAACATTTCAGACTGTACAATCGTTTTACTTTCAAAAGCATTCACCTTTGAGCTCAATCTACCTCTAATGCTAGATCTTGGGTTTTACCATCCAAGAAGAAGAAGATTCAAGCAATGCTTCATTGACATATACTCTTTCTATCTCTTCTTGTAAATCATTAATCAGTAGAGATGTGAGGTTATATCTTGTATTATCACCTTATGTACGAGGGATTGTTCCAGCTTGAGAGCTAGGGGCTGCTTGTGACAAGATTAGCACCTACTCAAGCTAAGAGAGATGGACTACCACCTACTAAAACTAGGGGATTGCAAGGTTCTATAGCACCCGCAAGCTGTAGGGACTTCTTGCTTGTAGTGCCCCCTTTTTGGTGTGTTATCGTTGAAAAATTGGGGATTTTTTCCTTTTCTTGGAAATTGCACCCAAACCCCAAAAATATATTTTATTTTCACAAAATCCCCTAATCACTCTTAATCTGACAATTTAAACAAAACTCTAGAAAATAAGTGATAAATACATGGTATAGCATGGAACAAAGTCTAAATTGAACCTAATTGACATGTAATAACTACAAATTTACCATTGAATTAAAAGTATTACATGTCCAAATCTGATCCAATCAAATGAAGGAAACTAACAAGAATTCCTAGGAAATTTAAGGTGCAAAAAAGCAAAATTAAACAAACTATCTTCTCCCCTGACATCTCCTGTCCATTCAATGTGCTTGGATCACTTGTTGGCACGTTTGAATGTGTTGAATTAAATGATAAAACCTAGTGACACCTACAAAACAGTTTTTCATGCATATGAACAAATCCATGATATGCATAGACTTCCTACACCAATTATGACAAACGAGGTGATAATCATTGTGCATTGTTTATCAAGTGAACCTATGTCATTTGACTCGGGGTAAAACGCCAATCACCCCCTTGATAACAATGTACCCCCTTATTTATTTGCCAAGTCATAAAAGGTGGTGATGGCCATATATGCATGTGTCATGATTGTAATAGAGAGAAGAAATATTCTGTTTTTTATATCATTGCAGAGGCACATTACACCATTATATATACATTCTAGATCCTAGGATTATGCTTAGGATATTCTACTTTCTATATTTACAGAGTTGATATTCCTATACCTTCTATATTTACAACAGTGAATGCTCTAGATCTGGTTTCTATATATATACTTTCTATAACACTCTCCTTCAAGCTAGAGCATAGATATTAATCATGCTCAACTAGTTACATAGATAATCAATTCTAGAACCATTCAATGCCTTTGTGAATATATCACCTAGTTGTTTGCTTGTCTTGACATAACCAGTTGATATGATGTTTTGTTGGATTTTTCCTCATATGAAATGACAATCAACTATAATATGTTTGGTTCTCTCGTGCAAAACTGAATTTGATGCAATATGAAGAGTAGCTTGATTATCACACCATAATTTCAAAGGTAGAGGATTGCCCAATCCAATTTCACTCCTCAATTGATGGATCCACATAAGTTCACATGTTGACTATGCCATTGCTCAATATTTTGATTCTGCACTAGACCAAGACACCACATTCTGCTTCTTACTCTTCCATGAGACCAAATTGCCACCAACGAAAAGACAGTATTCCATTGTCGATCTCCTGTCAACCTTAAAAGAAACCCAATTTGCATCCGTGAAACATTCAATATTAGAGTACCCATGATTTTTATATAATATGCCATGTCCTAGGGCTCCTTTTAGATAACACAACATCTGCTCTAAAGCAATCCAATAAGCCATTCCGAGAGAGGACATAAATTGACTTACGATGCTAACAAGATAAGTAATATCAGGACAACTAACGATTAGATAGTTCAGTTTCCCAACCAACCTTTTATACATTTCAGGATTTTCAAACAACTCTCCCTCATTAGTTGTAAGTTGCAAGTTTGTAATCATTGGCGCACTACATGGTTTGACCCCTAGCTACCTTGTTTCAGTCAAAATATCAAGGACATATTTATGTTTGGAGAGAAAGATACCTTTTTTTAGATCTTGTTACTTCAATTCCCAAGAAATATTTCAACTCTCCCAAGTCCTTGGTCTGAAATCTCAATTGGATGAAGAACTTAAGAGCTGCAATGACTACATTGCCACTCCTTGTGACAACAATATTTTCAACATATACAATTAATAATATTATACTAGCCTTCGATTTTTGATAGAACGCAAAATGATCACAAGAACTTTTTTTAAGTCCAAACTCTTGAACAACCTCACTAAACTACCCAAACCAAGCACGAGAACTCTATTTTAGACCATATAGAGATTTTCAAAATTTACAAACCTTGCCCGACTCCCCTTGAACAACAAACCCAGATGGTTGCTCCATATAAACCTCCTCCTGTAAGTCACTATGAAGAAAAGAATTCTTGACATCAACTTGATAAAGGGGCCAATCATTAGTAGCAGCCAAAGAGAAAAACAAGCGAACAAAAGCAAGTTTAGCCATTGGAGAACGTGTATCAGAATAATCAACACCATAGGTCTGAGCATATCCTTTTGCAATAAACAAGCTTTAAGCCGAGCCACAAAACCATCAGGATTAACCTTGATAACAAAGACCCATCTGCATCCAATAACCGTCTTCCCAGAAGGTGAAGGAACAAGATCCCAAGTACCATTCTCATCCAAGGCCCACATCTCATCAACCATAGCCACACGCCAACTATGGTGAGAGAGAGCTTCAAATAAACATTTAGGAACCGAGACCGAATCTAAAGATGAAATAAAGCACTGAAGGGAGGGTGATAAATGTGTGTAAGATGCAAAAGAAGATATAGGATGAATACATTAACGTTTACCTCTGTAAAGAGTGATGGGAAGGTCAAGGTTCAAATTAAGAGATGAAAGAACTAGGGTAGTCATGATGGTAGGAGGATCCGTAGACGAAGAAGAAGCCAACGAAGGATGTGAAGTCGGAGCCCAATGAGAATACACTTGAAGAATAGGTGGGCTAGGAGAGACGGGTGGGGCAACATGAGTGGTCATTGTGGAGACCAAAATGTCATCATCCTCGTGGGCATATTCATGATCAATGGAGATAGGAAAGAAAGATGTGGTCTCAAAGAAGGTAACATTAACAGAAACCAAGTACCGACCAAGGGTAGGAGAAAAACAACGATACCCTTTTTGAGTACAGGAGAATCCAAGAAAAGCACATTTAAGAGATTTTGGATCCAACTTAGACAAGTGAGTGCAAACATCACGAACAAAACAAGTGCAATTTGTGAAACCCTCAAATTGCAATTTGTGTAGAAATGATGTAGGCTTCGTTATAAGCCAAACCTCTATAAATCAATTTAGATCCATCTTTCCTTTTCTCTTTACCTTATATTCGCTCTACATTGCTTATATTTGTTCTATATAAAGCAAGCAATCACACACACATATATATATCATGTTCCTAAGGTTTGCCTATGGTTTGAATAGGAAAATTGGAACGAATAAAGAAGATAGAATCAAAACAAAGAGAATTGGAAGAGGAATTAGACTAAGAGAGAGAGATAACATAAAGAATAAAGGGGGAAATGTAAACAGAACACACACACATAGTCAAAGGGAAATGAGAGAGATCAAAGGAGTTGAGGGAGAACCAAAAATTCAATTATCATTCAACTATATCATTCTCTAGTTGATCTAACCTATTTATAAGCTACTCTACTAAAAGGTACAATCGTTGAAACAACAAAGAACAACAACTACCAAATTCATATAATACATAATTACAATTACATCCTTGGGGATCCTTGAGTAAGTTCTTGTCCCCCTAGAACTTGCAACGATTGGCCCTATTCTTCATCCAATCCCTACTTTCACTATCTAATTTTTCCTTCTTTCCTTCTTTCTCTGTCTAGGCCTATTCCTCTTCACTTTTATGTTTCATCTCTTTTGTTGTTCCTGCAATTGTAAAATGTAGTCCTCTACTAAGATCAGGTCAACTGCCAAGATATTTGCAATATCCCGCAAATGCAGCAATTGAGAAGCATTGACTCACTTTGCTAGATCCTCCTTTGATAAAACCAGCACGAGAAACTTAGAACCTTCTCCAAGGTTCCATTTCTGGACATTAGCCGTTCTTCTAACATTAGACTAGGCACAAAGGGTAATGCAATGGACTTTACTTCCTTCATCAATCCATCGAATAATCCTCATTTTTCTCTTGCAACCTCTAAATAGGCACATCTTGATTTATCAGCTCTTCTTCTAGTTTCTTGACAACTATAATGTTGAAGTTTGCCTCGAGTTTTGTCCTAGAAGATAGCAGAACCGGAAGGAGTATAAAAGAGTAGTTTTGGCTGAAGAAATTAGCCAGCTTGGGGTTAAGTGTAATTAGTACATTTTGTTGGGGTTAATATGTAATTTCCCTAAGTTAGTTAGTTGCTTAAGTGTGTCCGCCTCCTCTATAAATAAGAGGGCAAGGCGGCAGTCTAATTCGGCTACTCTTGTCAAGTTCTCTTCTTCTATTGTGAGTATTCTTTGTTCTAGAGATAGTGAGGCATGTGTATTGTGTTCTTGAACTTTCTTGGAGTGAACAAGGGTTGTACTTGAGCGATAGGATTGAGAGAGAGCTTGGGTTTTTTGTACTGATCTTCTGTCTGGAAATAAAGACTGCTTCAAGGGTGTTTGAAGACTGGATGTAGGATTGCCAAAGGCATTCCAGACCAGGATAACTTCTGTCTCCGTTTGGTTTGTTGTTTATCTTTCTGTATTTCTTGTTTACATTCTGATTTTGTCTGGCTTATATTCTGTTCTTTCATTTACACTGCATCCGAGAGTTTATGTGAGGGTTTTCTCGCCTAAGGTTGTAATCTAAGAGTCCTAAGGTTAACATATAACCAAATTCAATTCAACAGATATCTCTTCCAACAAAGCCGCAATACCTTCTCAGGTAATTGAAATTCCTTTCTTGTCATCCTGAATCGTTTGGTCCAATTCAAGTCTTCCCTCACTTCCTCCAGCTACCATTCCTAATCTTAGGATCTCAACAGCCTTAGAAGTACCTCCAATCTGTAGGATGCACATAATATAACTATTAGGCTGCAAATTATGCTTTCTGTAAATAGCTTCCAGCTCCACTTCTTGCAACCTAGCCTTCTCAACCGCTTGTTTTATCGTGGCAGGATACATCATTTTTACAATAGGCCAAGCTTGGCTCATCGCAAAGACCACTGATGAATCTCAATATAAAGTAGGACTCATTCAATTTCGAATGGTAATTGAGCATCATCGCTTTCAATTCCTCATACCTATCCTGGTAATCCAAAACTGAGCCTATTTGTCGTAGTTTATTGAACTCTTTATTGCAACTCTCATCTCCAACCTAATTTATATCCACACATGTGACTAATCTTCCAGCCGGAGTTGTTGATCCAATGCAGCTGATTCATCAACTTCTTGTTGCAAACCAGAGGTCTTAGATAGGACTCCAACTCCTGCTGGAATCAATTCTACAGAGGATCTAAAAAAGCATTCCTCTGGTATACTGACCCGAAACTTCTTTGAAAGCAAAAGCAGGTCGTCCAGCTTTTGGTAGAGGTTATCGACTATTTCTTTAACTCCTGTATCCATCTCCACAGTCCAACTTCTTTGAACTTACTCGACTCACCTCTTGATCAGTTTCTAAGGACTTTCACGGAAACTTATTCCAACACTAAAGTTCAGCAAACCCAAGCCGCCTCTGAAACAGCAATCACCGACGTTTAACAATCACCGAAACAACGCTTTTGAATTCGCCTTCTATTAGCTAACAAGCAGTGAACTAAAACGTGACCTAGGCGGAGCCGAGGCGCTAGGCGGCCACTGGCCACCGCGATTATGGCCAAATCAGCCACCTTAGGCGCCGGCCCAGCTAATCGGTACCGAGCGGCGCCTAGGCGGCCAAGGCGGACACCTAGCCGCGTGAACCGCCTAGCCAAGGCGAACGCCAAGGCGGCCAAATTGGCCGCCTGGGCCGCGTGAAGCATTTAGTATAAATTTTTAGGGTTTTGTTTCCCCTTACCCATTACCCCTTTCTCTCGTCGATTTCCCCTTCTCTCTCGCGCACACCGCCACTGACAGTCTATTGCTGAATCGCCGTCGCCTCTCTCGTGCTCGCACGCCGCCGCCGTCTCTTGTAGTTACAGAGTCGCCGTCGGCCCGTCACCGCCATCTCGTGCTCGCACACCGCCACGCCACACTCTGGTTGTCTCTTGCTCTTGCAGCTTCACCTTCTTCACTCGCCGTCGCCACCGTCTCGTGCTCGCTGCTCGCACACCGCCACACTCTGGTTGTCTCTTGTTGCTCTTGTAGCTTCAGCCTTCATCTTCTTCACTCACCCTTCGAGCCTCCGCCTCCTTCGATAAGCAGTAGCCAGCAGTAAGCAAGCAACAGTTGCTACTTGCTGTTGCTTCTCCCTCTTTGTTTTCTTTTATTTTTTTGTTATTTAATTTAGTATTTATATTAATATTTGATTATTTGTTATTCAAATATTTATTCATTATTATTATTAATGTTTTTAAAAAATTAATATTTGCAACTTGCAAGCAAGCAACAAATGTAGCAAGCTGCCTTTGTTGCTGCTTGCTGTTGCTGGTGCTGCTTGGGGCTATTGTTAGTTCAATGAATTTGATTTTAAGTCTAATAAAGATCATGTATTGGAAGAATATGGAGAGGAAGAATTCCAATTAGATAGTTAGATACTTAGATTCTTAAAGTATGGTTTATGTTGCATTATTGTTGCTTGTCTTATTAAAGTTTGAACCTAGAACTGATCTACAACAATTGTTTTCTCATGCTTAATTCTATATTTCACTTGTCATTCCATTATTGTTGTATTATTGGTTTATGTTGCATTATTGATGCTTTTCAACTTTGATTTAATTGAAAATAACATCAAATAACATCACAAAGTTAAAAAAAAAAAAAAAAAAAAACAGCAGTTTTCCGAGGCCCCCTAGGCGCTAGGCCCCAGCCTGGCACCCGACTAGCGCCTAGCGCCTTTTAGAACACTGCTAACAAGTCAACAACCTAGGATTGGCTTCCTTCAACAAACCTGAATTCGCCTCTGAAACTGTTTCTAGGAGTCGCCTAGATCTATAGTTACTACTTGTCAATAATTCAATTCACATAGAATTCGCTGGAATCACATTCGAAAATTACCTAGCTATGCTTCGCTATTAGCTTCCAACACTCACCTTCTTGCTTCACCTCAATCGCACCTCAACAACCAAGAGCCAACAGCTCTAGCGCAACAGCCTAAAATCGCCTAGAGCTGCTTTACCTTCAAGATATGCTTCACCTAAAATTGCAGGACTCACAGCCGAGAATCGATCGGGAGTCAATTTTCTATGGCTCAATAGGCTTTACAACCTCTTAGAAGTCAGCTCTGTATCAGCTTCAATGATTGGCCTTTCTCACTATGCACCAACCGAGGATCAGTTGCTAAGAATTTCCAGAATCAGCTAAGAATTGTTGGCTCTAATACCACTTGTCATGTTCCTAGGGTTTGCCTAGGGTTTGAATAGAAATATTGGAAGGAATTGGGAAGATAGAATCAAAACAAAGAGAATTGGAGAGAGAATTAGACTAAGAGAGGGAGATAACAACAAGAATAGAAGGGGAAATGCAAACAGAACAGAGAGAATAAGAGGGAAACGAGAGAGATCAGAAGAGTCGAGGGAGAATCAAAAATTCAATTATCATTCAACTATATCATTCTCTAGTTGATCTAACTTATTTATAGGCTACTCTACTGAAAGGTACAATCACTGAAACAGCAAAATACAACAACTAGCTAATTCATATAATACATAATTGCGATTACATCCTTGGGGTCATGACAACTTGGACCTATTAAAGCAAAGGGATGGAAACGTTCTCTAGCCATCTAGTAAGCTAGAAGGATTATTTCCTTAGTGAAACCCTCAAATTACAATTTGTGCATAAATGATGTAGGCTTCGTTATAAGCCAAACCTCTATAAATCAATTTACATCCATCTTTCCTTTTCTCTTTTGTCAAGCCCTTGAATTAGAGTTGGCCAATTATAGTAATTACACAGAATGCAAAAACGAGAGAGAGATAGAAAGTTAGAAAGAGAGAGAGAAAAAAGGCATGTCATTTATTCATTCCATGGCCCTCCACCCTACCGAAAGTCTCTATTATAAAGCCTCTAGCTACATCATCATCTATTATCAATCACCTAACTAACCTAACAGCCATGCTAGCTATTGTACAAATTAGTTATTCCCTCTTCCCACCTAACCTCTTAATCCCTTTCAATTAGCCCCCTAACAACTTACACTAACATGAATTTTCCCGAATTACAATCATACCCCTAGGGTCGTGACAATCCCCTCCCTTCAAACAATCCTTGTCCCCAAGAATTGACAGGGACGACTATGGTTCAACCAATCCCTGCCTTCAATACCTGTTGCCTCCTCTCTTTCTTTCTGTTTTTCCTTTCCCCTTTGAGTAGTGTCAGCAACTAGGGTTTCCCTAGGTAACAGGAAACAGCACCAAAAGTATTGTTTCTGTATTGGGAAAGATGGCAACTGGTATGAATAAGTGATTCAATCATTAATTGGTGATTGATTATATATGTCTCCTAGATTGATTGGTTGTATATATTGTTTCCTAAAAGTAAAATTGTATCTTCCAGATTAGTTTATGTTTCCTATCTTGGTTGTATTCTAAATTGTATAGATCCTAGGATTCTTTCCTAAAGTCAGTTGTTTCCTAATTTTGTAAAGAAGCTTGTATAAAGCAAGCTTTTCTTGTGAATAATAAAGTGAGACAGTAAGGTTATTTTTTCCAGTATTCGAAAATTTGGCCTAGGCACTAAGCGGCAGCCCTATGCACCATGCCCGACTAATCGGGCCGCGGCGCTGCCTAGGCGGACCAGGCGACGCCTAACCACCTAGGCGGCCGCCTGGGTCACGCACGACCTAGGCCACCTAGGTCGTGCGCGTCTTGGGCCGACCTTATTGGCCGACCTTATTTCCCCCTCCCTTTCTCTATTTCCCCTTTCCCTTTCTCTCTGGTTGTGTTCATCGCAGCTCCTCTCCCTCTCTCTCGCCTTCGATCTCCTCTTGGTCGTTCGTCGCCGTCATCGATCTCTTCTCTTGGTCCTGCTCTCTCGTTGCCGCCGACCTCACTTGTTGGTCGTTCTCTCTCCTCGCTGATCGCGTCCTGCTGCGGTAAGTATCCAACTACCCATCTTCCTCCGCCAACGCAAGCTTGCGTTGCTACTTGTTGCAGCAGCAAGCAGCAACGCAAAGCTGCTCGTTGCTCGCTTGAGTATTGCCTGAAGCAGCAACGCAAAGCTGCTCGTTGCTCGCTTGCGTATTGCCTGCTTGCTATTTGCTGCTACAACAAGCAGCAACACAAGCTTGTTGTGCTGCTTGCTGCAGCAAGCAAGCAGCAAGTTGCCGCTGCTTGCTGCTTGTTGAAGCTTGCTGCTTCGTTGCTGCAGCAGCTGTTGATTTCTTTAGATGACTTTTAATTAAATTTCAATGTCAATTATTCAATACTCAAGGAAAAAAAAGAAAACAGGAAGTGAAATGAATGATTCGGATAGGACTGGAAGTACGAGAGCATCGTCCAAGGCCTCCTCAATTCTTAAAAGGAAGTCAAATGATGTCGGATGAAAGTATGGAATGTTAATTGATCCGAAGAATATAGATAAAATTGAATGTAAGTTGTGTGATAAAATTATGTCTGGAGGTGTTTACAGAGTAAAAGAACACATTGGCCACATTTCGGGAAATGTTTCTGCATGTCCAAAATTAATGCGGTCACCAATCAAGACTCGGCCCAAAGCCAACCCGACCATGCCGGAACAATATTTTAATACTTCTTAAGTTTTTAAAATTCTACTTAATTTAGGATTTTATTTCAGGTTTCTACTTGATTTAGGATTTACTTCATGTTTGATTAGGATTTATTTCTATTAGAATTCTAGTTGAATTTTGTTTTCCAAATATTAGATAGATTTGGATTAGCCAAATACTATAAATATGCCTAGGCTCTAGAGTTTGTAATCAAGTTTTAATCAATCAAATTTCAGCAACCTATTTGGGTTTTCTTAGCAAAACAGTCTTGTTTTTGCGTCTTCTTGAAAGCCAAGCTTCGGCCATTGAAGTTTGCTCTTTCAAGGGTTTATTTTGGTGTGTTTTCTTCACACTCGCGCTACACGTTGCGTCAGGTGGTATCAGAGCAGTTAATCAACCAATCAGATGGCCAATCTTGAAGGTAACGGTGGCAACCAGCCTTGTGACGGTGATCAGGGGTTGTCCGCAGTTTGGAGAGCAATTGAAGAACAGCGGAAAGTAACTCGTACTATCCAACAGCGATTGGAGCAACATAGCAACCAATTGGGCACCTTACTACGAGTTGATGATGACAGAGACCTGAATAATGGGGTGAATCAAGCCGGAGCGGGAAGACCACCCATTAATCATGTCCTTGTTAATCCTAGAAATTCACTGATTGAAGATAGCGATGAAGATGATGATTTTGGTCGAGCAAGCTAACCCTGGTGGTAGAGGGGTTAGGAGGAATGCGCATCAGCACAACCACTGGGACAACGATGAGTATAAACTAAAAGTTAATATTCCTACCTTTAGTGGAGATCTTGATATTGAGGGGTTCCTGGATTGGATCACTGAGGTTGACCGTTTTTTCGAATACATGGAGATCCCAGATGAACGACAAGTAAAGTTAGTGGCTTACAGGTTGAAAGGCGGTGCATCTGTTTGGTGGGAGCGATTAAGAGAAACGAGATTGAGGGAAGGCCAACAGCCAGTTCAGACATGGAGATGAATTAAGCAGCTGTTAAGAGGTAGGTTTTTGCCCCCTGACTATGAACAATATATGTTTGAAGCTTATCAAAGATGTGCACAGGGAATGAAGAGTGTGAATGAATATATCTCTAAGTTTCTGCGATTGGCGGAGAGAAACCAATTGTCAGAAAGTGATAATCAACAAGCAGCTCGTTACTTGAATGGATTGAAGCCTGTTATTTGTGATAAAATTGGGGTTCAGATGGTTCTGAGTGTGCAAGAACCAAGGAACTTAGCTTTAAAGGCTGAGTTAATGTTGAGTGAGAGATCTCGTAATGATAACTATCGTCGGTATAGTGGGAATGAAAATAAACAACCAGCTTTTGATAAAGGCAAGTCGGTTCAAGGAGCGCAACCCTCCAATCCACCCCATACAGTCAACCCTAATAAGGCTACAACGGGGGGAAACATTCGAGGTACTACTTCTAATCTTCCAAAATCCCCTAATCCTTATGCAAAGCCTATTCTTTTAAAATGTTTCAAGTGCAATGAGGTTGGGCATCGATCTAGTGATTGTCCAAGGAGGAAAACAGTTAACATTGTAGAAAATGAACAGGAAGATGTTGCTGAAGAGGAAGTATATTGCAGGCCTGATGGGGAGGATGACGAAGAAGATTATGGACATGGGCAATATACCTGTGTAGTGAGGAAGTTAATGTTATCTCAAAAGAATGAAGATACTACTCAACCGCATAAGATTTTTCACACGAGATGTACGGTGAAAGGAAAAATCTTTGAGTTGATTATTGATAGTGGAAGTCAGGAGAACATCATAGGAAGAGACGTGGTGGCAAAGATGCAGTTAACTCCTGAAAAACATCCAAGCCCTTACATGATTGGATGGATCAAAGAAGTTGGTGGCACAAATGTGGATGAACGTTGCAGGGTGCCTTTCTCTATTGGTAAGTACTCCGACGAAGTCTATTGTGATATTGTTGATATGGATGCTTGCCATATTTTATTTGGGAGGTCTTGGCAATTTGATGTGGATGCTAAGCACTCGGGTAGGAAGAACATATATCAGCTTGAGAAAGAAGGTGTGCGTTATACTTTGTTACCCATAGTGGAAAAGAATCAAACCAAAGCTTCTAAAGTGGAGGGGCGAAATTTTCTTACTATTACACATAAACACACTGAGTTTGTGAGGGAGTGTAAGAATACTCGAGAAGTTCACTTATTGGTTATCAAGGGAGAGAGTGTGAGTGAGCCACTGAAGGTGAATCAAATTCCAGTGGAGGTGCAGGGATTGTTGGAGGAATTTCATGATGTGGTTCCTAAGGAGTTACCTAATGAGCTACCTCCTATGAGAGACATTCAACACCACATTGACTTGGTTCCTGGTGCTAGCTTGCCTAACCTACCACACTACAGGATGAGTCCTAGGGAGAATGAGATTTTGCGTGGACAGGTAGAGGAATTGTTGAGAAAATGGTACATTCAGACTAGCATGAGTCCATGTGTAGTGCCAGCATTATTGACACCAAAGAAAGATGGGAGTTGGAGGATGTGTGTTGACAGTAGAGCCATCAACAAAATTACTATTGGGTACAAATTTCCAATTCCTAGGCTCGACGACATGCTTGATCAACTTGATGGGGCTGTGATTTTTACCAAAATTGATCTTAGAAGTGGTTATCATCAAATCAGAATTCGATCTAGAGATGAGTGGAAGATAGCTTTCAAGAAGAGAGATGGGTTGTTTGAGTGGTTAGTCATGCCCTTTGGACTAACCAATGCACCAAGCACTTTCATGAGACTAATGAACCAAGTATTATGCCCTTTCATTGGTAAATTCGTTGTGGTGTATTTTGATGATATTTTGATATACAGTAAGTCTATTAATGAGCATGAGGGGCATATTCGGGAGGTGTTGAGTGTGTTGAGGGAAAACAAACTTTATGCTAATTTGAAGAAGTGTACTTTTATGAGTAAGAGCTTGTTGTTCTTGGACCTTGTTATAAGCAAAGAAGGCGTAAAGGTAGATGAGGAAAAAGTGCGAGCTATTAGAGAGTGGCCAACCCCTAAAAATGTTAGTGATGTGCGAAGTTTCCATGGGTTAGCAACTTTCTATAGGCGGTTTATCAAACACTTTAGTAGTATTGTGGCTCCAATTACTGAGTGTTTAAAGAAAGGAAAGTTCCAATGGGGTGAAGAATAAGAGCAAAGTTTCACCTTGATAAAAGAGAAATTATGTACCGCTCATGTCTTAGCTTTGCCAAGCTTTGACAAATTGTTTGAGGTTGAGTGTGTTGCGAGTGGAGTGGGTATAGGTGCTGTGTTGTCCCAAGAGAAGATACCAATTGCATTTTTCAATGAGAAGTTGTGTGAAGCCAAAAGAAAGTGGTCTACTTATGATAAGGAGTTTTATGCAGTAGTGAGGGCTCTTAAGACATGGGAACATTACTTGATTGCCAAAGAATTTGTTCTTTACACGGATCACCAAGCTCTTAAGTGCTTGAGTAGCCAAAGGCAATTGAGGAGTGATATGCATGCTAGATGGTCTGCTTTTATTGATAAATTTCCATATAAAATTGTACATAAGTCGGGACAGCATAATCGAGTGGCGGACGCTTTGAGTAGGCGTGTGGATTTGATCAAGACCCTTAGTGTTGAGATTGTTGGATTTGAGTGCTTGAAAGAATTATATGCGACAGACGATTTCAAACATGTGTGGGAACAATGCATGTCTCAACAACCATCAGGAGATTTCTATGTGCATGATGGGTTTCTCATGAAGGGAAATCAGTTGTGCATCCTTTGCACATCTCTTCGTGAGAAAATTATTCGGGATTTGCATGGTGGTGGCTTAGCAGGGCATCTTGGCAAAGACAAGACTATTGAAGCTGTTATGGGAAGGTATTATTGGCCAAGAGCAAGGAGAGATGTTTCTATTATTGTGGCAAGGTGTTATATATGTCAAACAGCTAAGGGGCACTCTTCTAATGCTGGTCTCTACATGCCATTGCCTGTTCCCAATGTTATTTGGGAAGATTTGTCTATAAACTTCGTGTTGGGTCTACCGTGAACCCAATGAGGTATGGATTCTGTTTTTGTAGTGGTTGACAGGTTTTCCAAGATGGCACACTTTCTCCCATGCAAGAAGACGGCAGATGCAGTAGCTACAGCCAAACTGTTTTTCAAGAAGATTGTTAGACTACATGGAGTCCCTAAAACTATTACTTCGAATCGTGATACAAGGTTTTTGAGTCACTTCTGGATTACCTTGTGGAGAATGTTTAATTCATCTTTGAATTTCAGTAGCACAGCACATCCCCAGACTGATGGACAGACAGAGGTGGTGAATCGTACCTTAGGAAATCTGATTC
Organism: Diospyros lotus; assembly: GCF_014633365.1. NCBI lineage: Eukaryota > Viridiplantae > Streptophyta > Magnoliopsida > Ericales > Ebenaceae > Diospyros > Diospyros lotus. The sequence goes on from NC_068344.1 coordinate 16,175,311, forward strand.
GCAGTGTTTGCAAAGACAAGCCAAAACAATGGGACCTAGTCATAGCTCAAGCGGAATTTGCCTACAACAACGCCGTGCATAACTCAACAAGAAGATCACCATTCTCTATCGTATACATGAAAGTTCCTAATCCTGCATTGGATTTGGTAAAATTGCCAAAGGTACCAGGTTTCAGTGCTGCAGCTAGTGACTTAGCTGAACACGTTCAAGCAGTTCAAGAAGATGTCAAGCAAAAGTTGCACGAGGCGAATAAGAAGTACAAGGCAGCAGCTGACAAGCATAGGAAGCACAAAGTATTTGCGGTTGGAGATGAAGTCATGATATTCTTAAAGAAGGAACGGATTCCTACAGGACAACAGAACAAGGTCAAGCCAAAGAAGTATGGTCCTTACAAGATTACAAAGAAGATCAATGATAATGCTTATGTTGTGGATTTGCCAAATCATATGGGTATTTCCAAAACATTCAATGTTGCTGATCTTTCTTTGTATTTGCCAGACGTTGAGTTATCATACCCACATCATAATTCGAGGACGAATTCTTCTCAAGTGGAGGTGAATGATGCAGTCACCAATCAAGACCCGGCCCAAAGCTAACCTGATCATGTCGGAACAATATTTTAATACTTCTTAAGTTTTTAAAATTCTACTTGATTTAGGATTTTATTTCATGTTTCTACTTGATTTAAGATTCTACTTCATGTTTGATTAGAATTTATTTCTATTAGGATTCTAGTTGGATTTTGTTTTCCAAATATTAGATGAATTTGGATTAGCCAAATACTATAAATATGCATAGGATCTAAAATTTGTAATCAAGTTTTAATCAATCAAATTTCAGCTACCTATTTGGGTTTTCTTAGCAAAATAGTCTTGTTTTTGCGTCTTTTTGAAAGCCAAGCTTCGGCCATTGAAGTTTGCTCTTTCAAGGGTTTATTTTGGTGTGTTTTATTCACACTCGCGCTACACGCTGCGTCAAAAATCTTCTCCGACTGATCAAGCCAAATATAAGAATGCTATTGCCAAGGCAAAGAATAAGAGGAAAAATAAGGAGGAAGATTTGATGAGATCAACTGTTAATATCTCTGAAAGAGTGGAAGGGGATGATGAAGATGAATTCCAAGAGTTAGGTAGCAGAAAAATGTCCCGTACTCTTGGCCCTATGGATAAGTTTGCTAGCTCCATCAGCCCTGAAACTTGTTTGAGTGCGAGAATGACCCAAAGGCAACAAACTATTAGTGAAGCACTATTTAAAGAGAGAACACAGTCTGTTCGTGAATATTGTGCTAGATTGGTGTATGAAGCTGGTATACCTTTCAATGCTATGGACAATGATAGCTTCAAATTGTTTGTTGAGGCAGTTGGTCAATTTGGGCCGAGCTTCAAACCTCCCAGTCAATACCAATTGAAGGAACCGCTATTAAAGGGGGAAGTTGACAGAATAAAAGAGTTATTGAATAAGCATGAAGAAGAGTGGGCACGAACTGGGTGCTCCATTATGACAGATGCTTGGACAGATAGAAAAATGAGGAGCATCATGAACATATGTGTTAATTCTAATGCAGGTACTGCTTTCCTTTCTTCTAGAGAGTCTTCAGATGAAGCACATACAAGTAAACTTATCTTTGAGTATGTGGATAAGTGCATTGAGCAAGTTGGGCCACAAAACGTCATCCAAATAATAACCAACAATGTTGCCAATAATATGGGAGCGGCAAAATTATTGAAGGTGAAGAGGCCAAATATCTTTTGGACCTTATGTGCTACTCACACCATCAATTTGATGCTTGAAAGTATTGGAAAACTGCCGAAATATAAGAAAGTCATTGATCAGGCCAAGAGTTTCACAATCTTCATTTATGCACACCATAAAACCTTGTCCTTAATGAGGTCATTTACGAAGAAGAGGGACATAGTGAGACCAGGAGTCACTAGACTCGCTTCTGCTTTCTTGACTTTATAGAGTTTGATGAAGAAAAAGGCCCAACTGAGGGCAATGTTTACCAGCTCTGAATGGGAGGAGTGCAAATGGTCGAAGATTGTTAAAGGGAAAGCAACCTATGCTACTGTGATGAGCATTGCTTTTTGGAATAGTGTGACTATATGCCTTAAAGTTTTTGCACCTTTGGTGAAGGTGCTTCGAATTGTTGATGCGGATAGAAAGCCTTCTATGGGCTTTTTATGTGGAGAGATTAAGCAAGCAAAGGAAGATATTAAGGAGGCCTTAAATAATCTTGAAAAGAACTATAAGCCTATTATGGAGATTATTGAAGCAAGGGTAAAAGATAGGCTAGATAGTCCACTACATTTTGCAGCTTACTTTTTGAATCCCTACTACTTTTTCAAAGATATGGATATACAACTTGATAATGAAGTGATGGATGGGCTTTTTAACTGTGTGGAGATGTTTTATCATTATGATGGTGAATTGCAAGGCCATGTTATAAATGTTGAGTTGCCAAAGTATACTCATAAAGATGGAGCTTTAGGAAAATCGTGGGCAACTCAAGGGTGTGCGAAAAATGATGACAATTATAATCCAGGTATAAAATTCCTTTAATCCTTTCTATTGTGTATTAGTGTATAAATTAAATTTGTTTACTTTATACTTGTTTGACCTATGTAGTTACATGGTGGATGACTTATGGAAATCAAACTCCAAACTTGCAACGAATGGCGAGAAAGATTCTCTTGTTAACCACTAGTTTATCCGGTTGTGAAAGAAATTGGAGCACTTTTGAAGGGGTTAGTGTATATATGAATTATATTTATTTACTATCAATTAGTTATCCTTATTTAGTTATCATTTATATTGATATTGCTTTTATTTTATTTATGTAGATACATACAAAGAAAAGAAATAGACTAGACGTGAATCGATTGAACAATCTAGTCTATGTTCAATTTAATGCGAAATTGATGAACAAGCACAAAAGGGAGAAGGAAAGAAATGTTGATGTGCTACTTGCTAGTGATGCTAGTAATGCACAAGGATGGATCGTTGATGGAGAAGATGATGAAGAAGTTGAGCCTAATACGGGGCTCACTTGGGAAGTGGTTGGTGAAGCATCGGGAGCAAACGAGATACTTCAAGTTCGAAGAAGTTCTAGGATGAGAGAGCTTCATGAAAATGATTTTCAATCAGAAGAAGAAGATGAGCAAGAAATCAATGAATTTGATTTTGAGTCCAATGAAGATCATGTATTGGAAGAATATGGAGAGGAAGAAGACAAATTAGATAGTTAGACTTAAATTCTTCGGATATGGTTTATGTTGTATTATTGCTACTTCTACCTTCTTGAACTTATAACTAATATAATAGTTTATTTTCTGAGTCTTAATTCCATTATTTCACTTGTCTTTTCAACTTTGATTTACCTGAAAATAATATCAAATTACATCAAAAGGTTTTTAGAAAAAAAAAATATATCATTTTTCCTAGTCGCCGCCTAGGCGCCCTAGGCACTAGGCCCCAGCCTGGCGCCCGACTAGCGCCTAGCGCGTTTTTGAACACTGATTTTTTCCAAAACTTAACAAGTAGTAGAAGTGTAGCAGTGTTCACTGCCTCTAACTGTTCCGCCGTTGTCTCTGCTTTCCCTTCAAACACTTCAATCTGTATAAAATGTAGCTGTGATCCCTCCCCAATGATCACCCTGCACTCACATGTTTCCTCATGGGAACCTTCCTTTTCCCCATCAAAACCCACCAGATTCATCAGCTGCCTCTTACATTGATGGTTGGGGCTATATTTGTCTCCACACCTAAAGCACAACCCTAGTTGTCTACTCTGCTCTATTAGATTACCCTTGGTGCCATTATTATAGGAAGGTGCTTTGGTTGCCTCTTGATTAGGCCCCGTAAGCAAAAGCCTAGAGTTACCACCCTCATACTGCCCGACCAATAAACTTAGCTCATAGGGAACATTATGCTTCTTAAAAATGGCTTCTAATGTTAGCTTTTGTACTCTAGTTTTTCTACTGGTTGCCTCACTGATGTGGGCATCATCATCTTTACCATGGACCGTAATTCTTCCCTCAATGCGCTAATGAAGCTAGTCACCAAATATTCTTCCCTCAATCCGTAACTCTTTCTGTTTCTTTTTATTTTCTTTTTTTTTTATGGTTGTTTCTTTTTATTTTCAACTAATTCATATTTCAGTATTAAATTGAAAATATACAAGTGTTCAGTTCCTCTTTTTCTGTTTCAACTAGTTCCTTTTTTGTTTCAACTCTGTTTCTTTTTTATTTTTTCTGTTTCTTCAGAATAGATATGTGTGTTTATTTTTAGTTTTAAATTGAAAATAATAGTTTCCCCTTGCACCTCGGGCTCAGCCCCCAAGCATTCTTTGCACCTCAGTGAATGTTGCACCTTCAACAACTATGATTTTAATCGGAATGGAATTTATCATGTTTTCACCAAATTTACTCTAGTGCAGAGAAGATCCTACAACTACAGTTTGTAAGAGTCACTTCCACCTTGTCCTCCCTCATCAAAACAGACAAGGAAATGTATTGATTTGACGTTCTCCTTAAACCTGCCTCAACTCATTACATTTCCTAAGCCCCCCACCATAGAAAGAGTTAAAATATATATCACAAGTGTCTTGATGCCCAATCCTACAAGAGCAACTGATTGGGACTTTGGGCTGTAACACCAGTTTAGATAAGATATATGGCATCTTAAGGTGAGGCCACAACTCAATATCCAAGGATTTTCCTCACAAGGTTGCTGTGAAATTAAAGAAACCTCCAAGAATGGCTCCAAGGAGAAGATGAATAGTTTATACACCAGGAAGGCATTTTACAAACATTGCAGCAGAGACAGTTACCACCTCTTTCAGTAGAGATTGCTTGGATTGGACTATCATCAACTTCAAGCCAATATCTTAAACAAAAAGAGAAATTCCAGTAAGTTGTTGATGTCATTAACAATTCTAATTCCATAAATCACTACACCAAAGCCATCTTAACCAATTTACCAATGAAACCTTAACACTCAAAATTGGCTGTCCTATCCTTTTCTGATGATTTTTACTTGAGGTGTTCTATAGGAATACTGGATGTTGATTGATGTTATAAATTGTAATGATGACTTGAGTTTTTCTAGAGTTATTTCTATAGACTTAACTAATAAATATAGTCCTCACCATTTCCATATTCAAAGCATCTATATGGCAATAAACTGGAAAGCATGGTTTGTGACGGACAAAGCATAATTGTCACTCTCCCCCTCCTCTTCTTAACAGAACCATAAATAATAAGTTTTATAATTTCAAACTTGGATCAATCTTATTAAGCGTTCCAGATAATTCAACTCATTCTTATCACGAAATTAAAGCAAACAAGTCAAGAGAAATAACTTTTCAGAAAACGATAACAGAAGAACAGACGGAGACAGATAGCAAACCTTTTGGTGACATAGGTGCAGCCCTTGTAAAGCTTCTGCTTGGCATCGGATAATATATGGGCGTGACAAAACCTGGTGAGAGCCATGGCCTTCATCTTGCACCCATGTACCTCACACGTATTCCCACTGCCGGTCCCCAACCCCGATCCCGACCCCAATTTGCTATTCTGATTGTCCTCTGGTGCCAGTGTTGCTGTTCCAGGAACAGAGTTGTTGCCCATGTCCCTATGGTGGTGGTCATCGTCTTCTTCCTGAACGAAGGGGCTTTTACCGTAGTCCCAATAGTACTCTCTATACTTGAGCTTAAGCTCCTCCATCAAAGCCCAGTAGTACTCTTTGTAGATCTCCACCAGTTGCTTAAGCCGGCGAGTTCGCCGCTTCAGGACCTCTTCCCGACTCAGGAACTGGGAACCCGACAAAACCGAGTCCTCCTCCGATCCGTCAATCGCCATTACTATAGCCGTGGCCATATCAGCATCAGCGGCGGCCGCAACAGAAGAAGACGCATTCATGTGGTTGTTTTTGTGGTGCTCGGCCATATGTGATCAAAGAGGATTAGGGTTTTTGTGGTCTGACGAGCTGCTGTGGAGGCTAAGGCTAGCGCTAGGGTTAGGTTTTGCGAGATTGGTGAGTCGGGAACGAAGAGAGAAACGGTTACTGGGAAAGGTCACCTCCGTGTTCGAATTACACTTGGAGGCGAAGAGCGAGAACCAGGATCCCATAGCACAATCAAACCAAACGTGACCAATTTGTTTTATTTTTCTTTCTTTTTTTCTTTTTTCTTTTTTCTTTTTTCTTTTTTTTTGTAAAATACAATCACCTCCCCATAACTAAAGCCACGTGACATTCTATGTATTTGGTGGATGACTGACATTACTATTTCTTTATTTTCATGCAATTAGAAGACAAGACAAAGAATGAATAGGAGGCCCTAAAATGGTCATTTATTATTTTTTTATTAACAAATGAGATAATCTTAATTTCAATTCCAGCAATACTTAGTCGAATAAAAGCTATAAGTCCCTAAACAAAAAAATTACAAATTAAAACTCGCAAGGCACAGGTTAAATAGTTAGACTATGATAAATTAGAATTCACACCAGTAAGTCGTGAGTTCAATTCTTTATTCTACGTAATAAATTAAAATCTTCACTTATAATTTATCTCTTTTATCAAAATTGAATGCACCAACGACAGGAGACGGGAGATCGCACGAAAGTAATAATCACAAAAATTATAAATTAAAGGTACACTCCAATTTATTGAACACAAAAGTTTAGTCAAATGAAATCTTTACTCCCTAATTTGCCTAATCAAAAGAAAAAATACAATCACCACCAAAAACATAGTCTTTTGTGGAGGTTCTTTCGATGCGATTTGAAGAATCATTATTAATAAATTATTTTACGACAATTTAAATAATCATCGCGAAATGAAATATTATATTACTTGTAGTTTAAAAATGGTTGCTAATAAACTGTTTGGTGACAATTTTTCTACAATGGTTATTTTGACTATTATGAATTCACATATTCTGCCATGATATTGAAATCATAGCTAATTAATTAGAGAATAATATAAAATAAAATAAAAATTACCCTTCCTCCTCCTGCCATTCCAGCTCCCCTCCTCCTCCCTCCTCTCTAGGATGCTTGACATGCCATTCTATCTCTTCTGTCGGCTGCCTCTCCTCTATCATCACTGTTTAGAGGTCATTGCAAGCACCGCCACTGCCTCTCTCCCATTGCAAGCAGAGCCATTGTTGCGACCACTAACTCCACTGCTGCATCACCACCACTACAACAAGAAATCAAGGTTTCTCTAAAATTAATAATTATATTTACAATGAATTTGAAATATTCTTGAAATTTAAAAAAATTACTATTATTTGTTTATAAAAATAAAAAATTAAACCCTATGATTTTTTAAAATTATTAATTATATTCATTAAGAATTTAAAATATTATTAAAATTAACTAAAACTACTATTATTTGCTTATAATAATAAAAATAATTAATTCCAAAACAATATATATAATAATAAAAATAATAACTAGATTTTAATTCATTAATTAAAAGAAATGAATGCACTAAGTGAGTGAGCGAACGAGGGGCATTCTCCTCAAAGAGGATTTTTCCATTAGACTAGCAACCTTTATTTTGTGCATCCTTTGGATATTTATAGGTGCTTGAATTTGAATTTCAAGACACCTACAATCTCCAATAGCTCTTTTGAAAAAGCTTTCAAATCTAATCGGCTTTTTTAATATATTAATATATATGTATATGAAGAACATTCTTTTTCTTGTCTATACCAATGACTAATATATAATTTGAAACTCAAATATAGATAATTTTAATGAAAGAATGTTTAGATAGTATTTAATAAAAATTTGTTTGTTTGAAAATGCAGAATAGTCTCACTTAATATAGTCTTAGTGGCTATATTTTTCAAATTTTTGAAACTGCTAGTCGAGTAAAATCAAAGATTACTCAAGCGGCTTTAACATTTAGTTATAATAATTTCTACCATGTTCTTATGTGGTGTTTAGCCAATTACAATAATTTGTATTTAGGTTGTTAAACAATTGTCTTAGGATGCTTATTTGGGCTTTGAATTGTATTCCTAATTTTGGGAAATTAACATTTACCGATTCTTGGTCTCATGTTGTGATAAATTGAATCAATCTGATTTCTCAATATGGATATAATGTACTATTTAAAATTAAATTTTTTATTACATTTAATTTATTTGTTCAATCTCTACAGATGGCATGGATTATTGTACGAAAAAAACAAAAACCTCTACTCCGACAAGTGGTCTTCATGCTACCAATACAATGGTCTATTTTCAAAAAGTTTGGATTCATCTTCAAGATTGCCTCTAAGTGATATTACAAACGGTATTAGTTTCGTTACTTTATCTTTTTTCTTTTTTTCTTTTTTGCACATCTATTCATTTATTTATAGTTTTAATTGGAGGTTATTTAATAAAAATTAATTATATTGCCAAACCAGTGGGGCCGAGTTGATTAACTACCAATGTGACTTCCAAAAGGATCGGAGTGAAAAGTACTTTTGTCGACAAATGTTTAAGCACTCCAACTAGCTTGACAACCACTATTGGACTATTGTCTAATCACTCAACCCTAATTGGTTCGACATAAGCAATTTAAAATCATCTCAGTGCTATAACTGATAGTAGCCATAACAATAAACTAGGGGATACAAATGTCTGCATAGGTTACAGTTAGCATTTGTTTTTTATGATAAAATTATCCATATTATTATTTAATTTAATCTATTCAATTGTATAATTTTTTTTTTAAAATGAATGTTTCCATGATTGTATAATTATAATTTTTTCCTTCGTTGTTTCTAAATGACGCAACCAAAGATGATTGTGAGCTTGATGGTATATGATTACTAGACTCATTTTACATATTAATATTGTTGATTACATGTTGCCACTTGAAAATATTTTTTAATTGTTTTAAATGTTTTTTTTTTTTTTGTGAGATAAGATACAGAGTGCGCTACGGGTGATCAAAGTACAGGTATGTTGAACTTTTTAATTTATTTAATTGCATTGTGATTTGAACTAGGAATTTCATGTTTAAATCGATATGTTTTATCATTAACTCTATTATTATGTATCAAGATGTGAGTTTTTAACAAGGATTTATATTCGTATCCACATTCCCTCACAATAAATATATTAATAGTTATTCCCAAATATGTTAGTCTTAGGAATATAGTGTTCATGATCTAATTTTAATGTTCAACAAAGTGATTGTCGTTGGAATTCGATGTAGAATATTGGGATATTGGAGAACCAACACATAAATGTGAGTTCTGTGGTGCCATTTTTTAGTACAAAGAGAAGGTAAGATGCTATTACAACACTGCAAATCCAAAGTTTTCCCTATGTTGTATGCATAGAAAGATTAAATTGCCTGCGATGCAACGTCCTCCTAATGTGCTTACCAGTTTGCTATTCGAGGACAAGAGTAGAAGTAAAAATTTTGTCGAAAATATAAGATCATATAACTATAATTATCTATTAGATTAATTGCATTTATTGTAATTATCTTTAGTATAATTGTCATTATGTGGTCCTATTTATCTGAGAAATATCTTTTAAACCATTAGGCAATTATCTCCTATAGTATTTATCCACTAGATAAAGAGTGATAATTGTCTTTTAAATTGAATCAAACTAATTTGATGGGATTAGTTTGAATGAAGATAGACATTAAATAGTCTATAAATAGAGGGTTCCTCTATTGGAAAAATAACACAGTCATACAGACAATGGCAAGTAGTTTGGGTCCCCAATCAAGTCCAAATCTAAGGGCATACACCATCGTTGTGCATTTGGCTGATTAATTGGAAGCATCTAACTCAATTGCAATCAGGTTTTTCATACAAATAATGGCTGAAGGTAAGAGCGTTTATTTTAATTTTTCTTACAGTTGGTATCAGAGCCAAGTTGTATCTCTGCCTTATTTCCTGAAAATATTGTTGTATAATGATTTTTGATTGGGGAAATATATTGTTACTTTCTGCAATATTTTTTGGCATGTTATTGCTTGTATTTCAACAGTAAAAGAACATCGCCAGTACCTGCGTATGTCACGACCATTCATGGGTCACAGATGATTTTAGATCATCGCTGATGGACGCCATGGGTCTTCGTTTCTATTTCGCCAGACGCCATGGACGCCCCTCTCACTACAGTTATGCGATTATTTGTCCATCTCCAAACAGCCATGGTGGACGACCAAAGCTTTTCATCGTGGCCGACTCATCCTGGGTTAACCGTGAGGCATGGCTCATTGTCTTCAATTTGCCATGGCCGACGATGACTCACCGTGGGAGCAGCCATGGCCGATGGGTCTCTGTTTGGCTGTGTGCGTTCTGCCATAACCGGATGCGTGGATGACGTGGGTCATCATTTTGGATGGGTAATTGCAAGCTACCGCCATGGGTATGGGCTAATGGAGGCGATGACAAAAAGAGCAAACGGCAGCGGTCATGGCGGCATCGCTGTGATGCGCGTCGCTGGCTTGCGCGACGTTCATCGTCGCTAATGGCGGTCGACGGCGGCTGCGTTAGCAGCGATGGCGGTCGGTGGCGGCTTCGTTGGTAGCGAAGACGATCAACAATGGCAGGGATGGCGATGGCATTTCCAGAGGCAGCAGCAGTAAGGGTCTGAAAACCCTTGCTGTTTGTTGGGGAAGAAGAAGGCGGGTCGGCCCATGTAACATCCCGAAAATTTGAGAAATAAATAATGATTAATAATTTTGGCATTTGATGTCATTTTGGAGTATTAGAGAAATTAAGAGAAAATATTTACTTATGTTATTTTGAGAAAATAAGTAAATAAGATAATTATTAATTCTTGCATTTATGGAAATTATTAATTTATTTGGGAATTTGGAGATATAAGAAAAAATAAATTAATTTAATGGATTTTTGAAAGTTTTCGGGTGTAAGTGCAATAAAGGAAATTGGAGTCTGGGGTGTGTGTGCCAATAATGAAAGTTCTGGGTGCTGAAATGTGATTTGCCGAAGTGGCCGCAAATTACCTTAAATATAAGTGAAGGCATTATATGGTTAAAGGAGTCGGCTAGCGCGGGCGTTCGCGAGTGCTCGTGTGCTGGGTGAGGTCGCGGGTTCGAGCCCTCGGGTGTGCGCGCACGCTGGAGAATTTTGGCTGATTTTTTAGCCAAAATCCTTGCCCAAAACGGCGTCGTTTTGGGCAAGGCGGTGGCAGCCATGTGCGGCTGCTGGGCGCGCCACGTGGCGCGCTGTGGGTCGCCCAATTTGCCAGCAGCATTTTTGCTGCGATTTTAAGGCCGATTTCGGCCAAATTCGAAGCAGAATTAGAGGAAAAAAAAGAGGAAGAAGAAGAAGCAGCACGCAGGGCTATTTTTGTGGGAGAAATCTCAGATTAAAAGAAGTTTAATCGCAGTTTAATTATTCCGGTAAGTAAATAAATGTGTATAAATCATTTTGTACGGTTGGAATTTAATTTTGGGCCCAATTTTGTTAATTTTGGGAGTTTAATCTAATTTACAGTGTGTATTAATCTGGTGATGTTTAAGCGTGGAAACGCTATAATCAGCTGAACGAGGCAAGTTCTCCTCTACCCTTGCGATCTATTTCCATTTGGTGAACCCCTTGTCTTCCCTTAATTCGGTTTGGTTTTACGTATTAATTATACGAATTAGGGATGTTTTGGACATGATTTAATTTAAAAGAAATATGAGATTTATTGGGATTTTAATTACGAGGTGCCTATGTAGAATTTAGATGGCTAAATTAATTATATTATACGGTTAGATTTAATTAATGTGAGCCACGAGTTTTATTAATAGTTATTAAACGTTTTACTTCGCAGCGGGAGTGCAAGAAAGGGAAGAAACGGCCGTGTAAAGGCAAGCTCTTAACCCTCTCTTCTTGATCTTTAATTCCCGTGAAACACCCCGTGATTTTCTGTACTTTATTCTCTCCCTTACTCTAATTCGGCTCCTAACCTTATTTGTTATTCTTATTCATTTGTTTTAATTTAAATTAAATCTGAGACTTCTAGAGTTTTATTTGTTGTGAGCTTATGGGGGTTTGTACCGCCCCCACTCCCTTTGGGAATGATGCCGAACCAGCCTGGGAATTAGGTTCCTAGACGGGCGGATTTATTTATGATTTTATCAGGATTATTTACAGTTTTTCTCTAATTTAAAAGAAATATGAGATTTATTGGGATTTTAATTACGAGGTGCCTATGTAGAATTTAGATGGCTAAATTAATTATATTATACGGTTAGATTTAATTAATGTGAGCCACGAGTTTTATTAATAGTTATTAAACGTTTTACTTCGCAGCGGGAGTGCAAGAAAGGGAAGAAACGGCCGTGTAAAGGCAAGCTCTTAACCCTCTCTTCTTGATCTTTAATTCCCGTGAAACACCCCGTGATTTTCTGTACTTTATTCTCTCCCTTACTCTAATTCGGCTCCTAACCTTATTTGTTATTCTTATTCATTTGTTTTAATTTAAATTAAATCCGAGACTTCTAGAGTTTTATTTGTTGTGAGCTTATGGGGGTTTATACCGCCCCCACTCCCTTTGGGAATGATGCCGAACCAGCCTGGGAATTAGGTTCCTAGACGGGCGGATTTATTTATAATTTTATCAGGATTATTTACAGTTTGTCTCAAATTTATTTATGGTTCGGTTAGAGCTATCGAGCAGTAGGGCAGGGGTCGGTTGTTGGTGACGTTGGGGTAGTCTATTGTACGGCCCTGATGTGGACCGTCGGGTGGACACTCCTTGTCACTGACTGTAGATCGGTACCGAGCACTGCTGACTAGCTCTGCCGGTATGTGATTTACTGCATGATTAGATACCTTGTATTACTATTCATGATTTGATATGCACATGGGTACGGGATGCATGTTGGGATATTCATTTATTGAGTATGCTTGGACACGGACATTCTAGCTTGGTTAGATTGCATCCAGCGCGGCATATGCATGGCGTGTGGTTTACAATGTGGGTGGAGCATGGCCTGATGCCTGGATGTATGGGCGCCTTGTATCACGTTGATGCTCACTACGCCATTGCATTTTTATGTGCATTGCATGGCTACTGGTAGTATTTAGTTCTCGGACGGGAGTATCGTTCCAAGGGAGCCTATGGCTCGGTTGTTGGGAGTACCGACGGATACAGGTGACGGGAGTACCGGCCTGGGACAGCGCGCGCAGGTTTGTGGAGACATTTGTTGCCTTTCAGGGCAGCGGCAGGTTGGTATGGGACTTGGGTGCCAAGTGTCTTATGTGGGCCCCAAGGACCGGTATGTGTTTTTATTTTATTATGCTATTGAGCTGTTGTGATGTAGCGTCTCATGGCTTGTGTGTACCTGGGGGTTTATTATGGGGTGAGATTTCTGATTTTGTGTAGCCTTCAGCCTTTTCTTCCTTATGCTTGCTGAGTCTCTCGACTCACCTTGCTTTCCATCATTCCAGGTAGTTGCGGCGTGGGCCATAGCAAAGGAGTCAGCTTTAACGACAGAGTCGGTATGATGTACAGGCAGTCCCGTCAATCCTTGTCAACTCTGATGTTCGAGTAGGATTTACTCTTTTATTTTGTACTGTGCTAGGTCTTTTCTCGAGTCTCGTGTGTGTCGGCACAGGAGTTTGTATTCTTTTATTTATGTTGTGACCGCTGTGTTAGCGGGGTTACCCGTAGTGCATGCATGTCTTGAGCTTTGCTTCCGCTGTTCTTATCTTTGTGTATGCATGCTGGGGTTGTCTTTGTCTCGTGTTTCATTATTTTTCTCCTCTCGTAGGCGTTCCCGTTCGGGTAGTCCGGGTGGTCGGGGATATCCGGGCGGGGGTGCTTACAGCCCATTATGTTGCCGGGTCGACCCACGGAGTCAGATCTGAGTCGCGCATTAGGCTCATGATTCACACGCCATGGGCGCGCATATGGCTCACGCACCCATGCCACTGCTGTGCATTAGCACAGCCACGCGCCTTGGAATTTAATTTTTTTTTTACAGCTTATAATAATTTAATTTTTATGCAATTGTTTACGTTAATTTCGTCTTTAATTGTTAAATTGCATGTTTAATTAAATTATTTATATTTGGTCGTGATAATGTTTATGCATATGCAATTAATTATATCCTCATGTTAATGTTAATGTTAATTTTTAATACATGATTAAGTGAATTGATATTGTTTATGCATAACTATTGGTGTTATATATGCATAAATTAATTTCTTGCTTATGCATGATTTATTGTGATTAAATTATTTAAATGTCATGTGATTAATATAATTTTGATTAATTAGAGACTAGCCACAACATCTTTAATTAATTAAAATTATATATTGAGTTGCAAAGATCACATAAGGTTAAATGACATTAATTGTGATTAATCATATTGAATACAATAAATTTTATCCCACAGGAATTTTTGTTGTATTTGAGTGATTAATTAGGATGTGATAATAAATTATTTTTCTTGATTTACCCACAGGAATTAAGAAAGAGACTATAATTTGTTAGTCACATTATAAAGTTTATATTATGAATCAATTTAAATGTAGTAGCTTAGCCCACAGGCAATTGTTATATGTTAGTGATTCATAATTGTTACATGCTTTACATTGGTAAAACATGACATTAAGTTATAGTAGCCTCACATTCAATTACATGAGTATGATTATATGTTTATTTTTTGCAGTTACTTTACCTGTGAATTTATCTGATATGAAGTGTGACGCTCCTGATTTGAATGGTGATAACTATAAGGAGTGGAAGGACATGATTCTTTTGCAATTAGGGTGCATGGACTTCGACTATGCAATCTAAAAATCTAAACCACCTGTAGTCAATCCTACTAACACTAAGGCTCAAACTGTTGAGCATGAGAAATGAGAGTGATCTAATCGCCTCAGTATGATGTTCATTCGAACTAAGATTCCTACTAGTATTCGTGGTTCAATTCCAGAATGCAAGATAGTTAATGAATTGTTGAAGGCGATTGATGAACAGTTTGAGTCTTCAGATAAAGCACTTGCCAGCACCCTAATGACGAAGTTATCATCAATGAGGCTCACCGGTATTAAAGGTGTGCGTGAGCACATCATGAAGATGAGGGACATTGCAGCTCAACTGAAATCCCTGGAGGTTAAAATGTCTGATTCTTTTCTTGTGCATTTCATTCTAAATTCTCTCCCACAGCAGTATGGTCCCTTTAAAATTTCTTATAACACACATAAAAATAAATGATTTATTAATGAATTATTGACCATGTGTGTTCAAGAAGAAGGGAGGCTAATTATGGAAATGGGAGAGAGTGCATATATGGCCACTCAAGGAAAGAATAAGTCTACTCAAGCAAGGTGTAAAGGAAAAGGTAAAATACCCATCCAGCCTAATGTAAAGAAGGAATCCAAGTGCTTCTTTTGCAAAAAGAAAGGACACCTGAAGAATGATTGCCTCAAATTTAAGGCATGGCTTGAGAAGAAAGGTAATCTAACCTCACTTGTATGTTATGAATCTAATATGATTGATGTTTATCATAACACATGGTGGATTGATTCTGGTTTTATAATCCATGTTGCAAATACCTTGCAGGGCTTTCTAAACCAGAGGAAACCAGTGGGAAGTGAACAAAGCATCTATTCAGGCAACAAGATGCGTTCACATGTGGAGACAATTGGGACATGCAGACTGATTTTACATTCTGGTTTTGTTTTAGATTTAGAAAAGACTTTTTATATTCCTAGTTTCTTTAGGAATTTAATTTCAGTTTCCAGACTCGTACCCTTTGGATATTCCTTTAATTTTATGAAAAACTCATTTGATTTGTTTTATAAATCTGAGCTTGTTGGGAATGGTACATTGTCTGATGGTCTTTTCAAAATTAATTTACAAAATAATGTCACTTATAATGTAATGCATTCCCAAATCAATGCATGTATTAAAAGATGTGTAATGAATGAGGATTCCTCTATGTTGTGGCACAGGAAATTGGGACATATCTCCATTGAGAGACTTAGAAGATTAGTAAATGATGGACTACTCAATGCTCTTGATTTTAATGATTTTCATACTTGTGTAGACTGCATAAAGGGAAAGTAGACAAACAAGTCAAAGAAAGGTGCCAAGAGGAGTACAAAAATATTGGAGATCATATATACGGATATTTGTAGTCCAGATATGGACGCGTATGGTCAGAAATACTTCATCTCATTTATTGATAACTAGTCACGATATATGTATCTCTACTTGCTTCATAACAAAAACGAAGCATTAGATACCTTTAAGGTTTTCAAGGAAGAAGTTGAGAAACAGTGTGATAAGCACATTAAGATCGTGAGGTCAGATAGAGGTGGAGAGTATTATGGAAGATACATTGAGGATGGACAGGCACCTGGTCCGTTTGCTAGGTTTCTCAAGAAAATTGGGATTGTGGCCTAATACACTATGCCAGGGTCTCCAGACCAGAATGACGTAGCTAAAAGGAGAAACCGAACATTATTGGACATGGTGAAGAGTATGCTTAGCAGCTCCAAGCTTCCTAAATCTTTGTGGATTGAAGCTCTTAAAACGACAGCGTATATATTAAACCGGGTTCCAACCAAGGCTGTCCCTAAGACGCCATTCGAGTTATTTAAGGTTGGAAACCGAGTTTGCGACATATACCACTTGGGCATGTCCGTCTGAAGTAAGAGTTTACAATCCACAAGAAGGAAACTAGATCCAAGGACTGTAAGTGGGAATTTCATTGGATATGCAGAAAAATCCAAGGGATATAGATTCTATTGTCCATCTCACATCACTAGGATTGTGGAATCAAGAAATGCAAAATTTCTTGAGAATGACTTGATTAATGGGAGTAATCAATCTCAAAATTTGGATTCTTCTGAGAAAGATTATTCAAATATTCTAACTCCTATTCCAAGTGAAAGACTGACTGAAGTTCATAGTACCCCTCAAGATCAAATGGGTGTTCTACAACTAGTCTTTGATATTCCACAAGCTGCTGCTAGCAATCTAGAAGATCCAGTTGTGCAATATACTCCTCATGAAGATATTGACACAACATTAAGAAAATCAACTAGAATAAAGAAATCGGCCATACCTAGTGACTATGTTGTGTATCTTCAAGAATCTGACTATAACATTAGAGCTGAAAATGATCTTGAAACGTTTTCACAAGCCATGAGTTGCAATGAATCCAAATTGTGGTATGATGCTATGAAAGATGAGATGAATTCCATGGCAATTAATGGAGTCTGGGATCTTGTTGAGTTTCCTAATGGGGCTAGGGCCATTGGCTGTAAATGGGTCTTTAAGACTAAGAAAGACTCATTAGGCAACATTGAAAGATATAAAGCAAGACTCGTTGCTAAAGGATTCACTCAAAGAGAGGGAATCGATTACACGGAGACATTTTCGCATGTATCCAAGAAAGATTCTTTCCATATTATAATGGCATTTGTAGCACATTTTGATTTGGAATTGCATCAAATGGATGTGAAAACTGTGTTCCTTAATGGAGAACTAGAGGAAGAGCTTTATATGAAACAACCAGAAGGATTCTCCTCTAGTGATGGTGAACACTTGGTATGTAAGCTTAAGAAATCCATATATGGATTGAAACAAGCCTCCCGACAATGGTACTTAAAATTTCATGATATTATCTCTTCATTTGGTTTTATAGAGAATGTCATGGATCAGTGTATATACCAGAAGGTTAGTGGGAGCAAAATATGTTTCCTTGTCTTATATGTGGATGATATCCTACTTGTAACCAATAATAAGGTTTGCTATATGAGGTGAAACAATTTCTTTCTAAACACTTTGATATGAAAGATATGGGTGAGGCATCTTATGTCATTGGCATAAAGATCCATAGGGAAAGATCTTGAGGCATTTTGGGACTGTCTAAAGAGACCTATATCAACAAAGTGTTAGAGAGATTTCGAATGAAAGATTGTGCACCTAGTGTAGCACCCATTATGAAGGGTGACAAGTTAAATTTGGATCAATGCCCTAAAAATGAACTTGAAAAGGAACAAATGCACAACATTCCATATGCTTCAGCTGTTGGAAGCCTAATGTATGCTCAAGTTTGCATAAGACCTGACATTGCATTTGCAATAGGAATGTTGGGAAGATATCAAAGTAATCCAAGTTTGGACCATTGAAGGGCTGCTAAAAAGGTTATAAGGTACCTTCAAGGGACTAAGGACTACATGTTGTGTATAAACGGACTGATCATTTGGAGGTGGAAGGTTACTCGGATTCAGACTTTGTTGGTTGCGTTGATTCTCGAAAATCAACATCTGGATACATTTTTATGTTAGCCGGCAGAGCCATGTCTTGGAAGAGTGCCAAACAGAGTTTAGTTGCTACATCCACTATGGAAGCTAAGTTCGTTGCTTGTTTTGAGGCTACATCACACGGTGTATGGTTGAAGAGTTTTGTTTCAGGGCTTAGAATTATTGATTCTATATCTAGGCCACTTAAGTTATATTGTGACAATTTTGCTGCTGTTTTCTTGGCTAAAAAACACAAGAGTGGTAGTTGAAGTAAACATATCGACATTAAGTATTTAGCCATAAGGAACATGTGAAGGAAAATAAAGTGGTCATAGAACACATTAGCACTAAATTGATGATAGCTGATCCTTTAACTAAAGGCATGCAAATTAAGGGTTTTAAGGATCACGTAGAACGAATGGGAATTGGTCTCATGATATGATTTAGTTGTATGAACAACTATTGATGTAATGAAACTCTTATTTAGTTGTTTGTTGATTTCTCATTTTGGGTGTACACATTTACGTTTGAGAATAACAAACTGTTTTGGACCCGAATAAACATAGGGTTTATTCATAAAGTTGTGTTATCACATTGGGACTAGTGGGAAGGAAATTAGATGCATTTTGATACATGGAAGGTAATACTTAATTGTAGAGGACTTATCACCATGATTCATGTATTTGATTCTTTCTTAAGAATAAGGAGATATGGATATAAGGTGTTTAATTGGTCAGATAAAATGTACGGACTAAGTGGGAGACTGTAATTATCTATTAGATTAATTGCATTTATTGTAATTATCTTTAGTATAATTGTCATTAGGTGGTCCTATTTATTTGAGAAATATCTTTTAAACCATTAGGCAATTATCTCCTATAGTATTTATCCACTTGATAAAGAGTGATAATTGTCTTTTAAATTGAATCAAACTAATTTGATGGGATTAGTTTGAATGAAGATAGACATTAAATAGTCTATAAATAGAGGGTTCCTCTATTAGAAAAATAATATAGTCATACAGACAGTGGAAAGTAGTTTGGGTCCCCAATCAAGTTCAAATTTGAGGGCATACACCATCGTTGTGCATTTGGCTGATTGATTGGAAGCATCCAACTGAATTGCAGTCAGGTTTTTCATACAAATAATGGCTGGAGGTAAGAGTGTTTATTTTAATTTTTCTTACAATAATAATATGTTTTGCTTTACATTGATGAGAGGAAAAATTGACTCGAGTTTAAACAGATAGGCCTCACCACCTATATTCAGATTGCATGGACAAAACTACCATCTGATAGGTAGTATTTTTCCGCCTGAAGGAGATGTGCCGAAGTTTGCTCAATTGTATATTTATGACACTGAAAATGAAATGATGAATGATACGATCTGTGAGGTGATTATCTCTACTTTTTAGCTTTCAACATGTTTAGCACTTGTGAAGTTTTTTCAACTAATGGCATGTTCCTTTATTCTGTATTGGTTATGATAAGAAAAATAGTGACATCAACACTCTTCATGCGAAAATTGTCCCCGACTTGAAGTCGATGCTAGACCAAAGTAATGTGTTGGTTAAGTCGTTCATAATGGTTAGAGATAAAATGCATGAATAAGACATTTCTGATGTTAGGCTCAATTTAATTGGTAGAAGGGGTCACGATGTAAGGACATACAATATGCCATCCACAAATGAAGTTGCGGCACTTATCATAGGGGATTTCGATTTGGCTATTGGTGAAAGAGATATTTTAGTTAAAACTCAATCTGGAGAACTGAAACGAATAAATGAGCTCAATGCTTCATACCTATCTCTTCAATATCCATTGCTTTTGCCATACGGGGAAGATGGTTATAGGGAGGATATTCCATTAGCAGATTCAAAATCAATTGCGTCTGCTCGAAGAAAAAAAGTTAGTATGAGGGAGTACTTCACCTATAGATTGCAAGAAAGAGACTGTGAATCACCACATATTCTATTCTCTAGGAAACTTTTCCAACAGTTTGTGGTCAATGCTTACACGATGGTTGAATCGTCAAGCTTGGCTTATTTACGAACTCATCAAAAAGAGTTGAGATTAGAAATGTACAGTGGCTTGATAGATGCAGTATTACGAGGAGAGACTAACCCTTCAACGTAGGGTAGGTGTGTGGTTTTTCCATCTTCTTTCACTGGCGGTGCATGGTACATGATACAGAACTATCAGGACGCAATGGCGATATGTAGGTGGGTTAGTTATCCAGACCTGTTCATTACATTTACATGTAATCCGAAGTGGCCGGAGATAGTTCGTTTCGTTGAGAATAGACAATTGAGACCTAGTGATCGTCTGGACATAATTTGTCAAATTTTTAAGATCAAATTAGATCACTTGATTAAAGATCTTCATCACAATAAGATTTTTGGTACAGTCAAAGCAGGTATTCTATTTAAGATTAGCAAAAAATGTGATTATCATTTGCTATTATTTATAGCCTAACATGCAATTATTTTTCCAACTTAGCTATGTATACAGTGGAATTCCAAAGCGTGGACTGCCACATGCGCACATTTTGATATTTTTGTCTAAGAAAGACAAGTATCTAACCGGAACTGACATTGATTGAATAGTATTAGCTGAGATTCTAGACAAAGATTCTAGGGCTGGCAATTTTGGACACGACACGACACGAAGTTAAGTGGGTTAGGGTTGGAGTTAATCGGGTTCGGGTCATAAACGGGTCACCCGTTTATGACAAGATTATTTTCGTATCTTAGGCGGTCAACCTGTCTAACCCATTTAGACACGAAATGACATGTTTAATTAAACGTGTTAACGGGTTGACCCGAACACGTTAACACGATTATATACGAAATGACACGTTTAATTAAAAGGGTTAGTGGGTTGATCTGAACACGTTAACATGATTATATACGAAATAACACGTTTAAAACTAAATAACACGTTTAACAGGTGACACAACACGATCCATTTAAATTAAACAGGTTAAATTGGTTAACAAGTCACACGAGACGACATGACACGTTTAGTTAAAGGGGTTAAACGAGTCGTGTCGTGTTACACTTTTAATAAACGTGTCATGTTCGAGTTTAAGGAATTTGACACAATTATTAAACGGGTCGTGTTTAGGTTAGCCTGATACGTGTTATACGTGTGTCTCGACACGACACGATTACGACCCGCCAACACGAATTGCCATCCCTAAAAGATTCTGACCCAAGATACTATTCAGCAGTTCATGATTTCATGGTGCACGGCCCATGCGGCAGTTTGAGAAACAATTCTCCTTACATGTCTAACGGCCGGTGTACAAAAAATTTTCAAAGAAGTTCGTAGAATCTACTAATGTTCACGATGATGGTTATCTAATGTACTGAAGAAGAAATGACGGTAAAACTGTGTTGAAGAACAGTGTTGAGCTTGACAATAGATATGTCGTGCCCCATAATAGATATATGTTGTTGAAATATGGTGCTCATTTGAATGTAAAGTGGTGTAACCAATCCAAATCTATCAAATATTTGTTCAAATATGTTAACAAAGGACATGATCGAGTTATTGTAGCTTTTTACAAAAGCAGTGAGGATAATGATGTGGGTAAAAATGTTGATGAAATAAATATGTACTATGATTGTAGGTACATTTCACCATGTGAGGTAGCCTGGAGAATTTTTGGGTTCGAGATCCAATACAAAGATCCTCTTGTTGAGCGTTTGAGTTTTCATCTTCCAAACCAACAAAATGTTGTGTTTTCCGATTCTGATCTGATTGATCAAGTTGTAAATCGACCTTCTGTGAACTAGAGCGTGTTCCTTGCGTTGATGGATGCTAATAAAATATACCCTAAAGCAAGAGAACTAACTTATGCAGAATTTCCCAACAAATTTGTTTGGAGGCAATCAATCAAAGAATGGCACCCGAGGAAACGCGGATTCTCTATTGGACATATATTCTACCTACCTCCGGGTTGTGGAGAAATGTATTACTTGAGAAGCCTTCTAAATATAGTTCATGGGCTAACAAGCTTTGACGAATTGAAATGTATTGGCGTTGTTCAATACAGTTCTTATAGAGATGCTTGCTACCCACTTGGATTGCTAAATGATGACAAAGAATATGTTGATGGTATCATCGAGGCAAGTCATTAGGGATCTGCACATTGTTTGATAAGTCTTTTTGCGACTTTGTTGTTGTCTAATTCTCTATCTCGACCTGAAATTGTGTGGGAAAAATGTTGGCAATACCTCTCCGATGATATACTTTACAACTGACGAAACATATTGCAACATGAAGGTATTCAATTATATTTTAATATTTGTTGCTACATAATTTAGCATTCAATAGTATTATGACAACGTTTCCAATATTTTTTAATTGTGTCCACAATATGCAGAATTGGAATTGACTGAAGAAGAAATAAAGGGTTATACTCTTGTGGAGATAGAAAAGATACTAAGAAGCAGTGGAAAGAGTCTGCGAGATTTTCAATCAATGTCGTTCCCAGATGTTGAATATTTTTCCTGCTATCAAAATAGACTTATGCAACATGAATTACGATACAACAAAAATTCTATGTCCCAAGAGCACATTAAATTGGTATCTAATCTGAATGATGAGCAACGACATGTCTATGACATTGTAATGAATGCGGTGAGGTTGAATAGTTGGTACTTTTTTGTATACGGATATGGAGGAACTAGTAAGACCTTTGCGTGGAAAACTCTATTCGCAGCTCTAAGATCGAAGGGAGAAATCGTGTTGAATGTAGCATAGAGTGGAATAGCATCTCTCATTCTACCCAGTGGTAGGACTACTTACTCTAGATTTGCAATTCCACTAAATTCGAATGAAGATTCAACTTGCAACATTAAATAAGGAAGTCCTCTTGTAGAGTTAATAATCAGAAGCAGTCTTATCATTTGGGACGAGGCTCCTATGATGAATAAATATTGTTTTGAGGCTTTGGATAGGAACATGAGAGATATTTTAAGATTCAGTAACCCCAATGAGTTTAGAATTACCATTTGAAGGGAAGGTAGTCATCCTCGAAGGGGACTTTCGACAAATATTACTTGTGATTCCAAAATGTACTAGACAAGATATCGTGCTTGCAACCATCAATTCATCGTACCTATGGAGAAATTGTAAGGTATTGAGATTGATAAAGAACATGAGGCTCCAAAATGTTGAATCTGATGAAGACTTGATCAACTTAAAGTCTTTTTTCTGAATGGATAACAAGCATAGGGGATGGAACAATTGGTCGTCCGAACGATGGTAATGCGGTTATTAATATACCGGATGACCTGTTGTTGAATGCATCAGATGATCCTGTTGCATCAATTGTAAATATCACGTATCCAAACTTTACTTTTAATGTCAATGAAACTGAATATCTTTAAGGTAGAGCTATACTAGCACTGACTCTTGATGTTATGGAGACTGTCAATCAGTACATCATTTCACTTAATGTAGCTGAGGCAAATACATACTTAAGTTCAGACACAACTTGCAGATCATATTACAATGTTGATCTTTTACAAGCCTTCACACGCCTGAATTTTTAAATGAAATTAGGTGCTCTGGCATGCCGAACCATGAATTGAAGCTAAAGGTTGGCACTCCGGTTATGCTGTTGAGAAACATAGATCATTATGTGGGGTTATGCAATGGTACTAGGTTGGTTATCACAAGAACTGGAAATCACGTTCTTGAGGCAAAAATTCTGACAGGTAGCAATGTTGGATATAAGGTTTTTATTCCAAGGATGACATTGACCCCATCTGACCCTAAGCTGCCTTTCAGATTACGAAAGAGGCAATTCCCTCTTATTGTGTCGTATGCAATGACAATCAACAAAAGTCAAGGTCAATCACTGTCTCATATTGGATTGTACTTGAAGAAACCAGTTTTCAGTCACGAACAATTATACGTAGTTATTTCTAGAGTTACAAATCGCAAAGGATTGAAAATTTTGATTTGTGACAAAGATGGGAGCCAGACAAATTCAACAACAAATGTAGTTTTTAAAGAGATTTTCCAAAATTTATAATAGTTCTCTCAAGATGTATTAACTTTTAAAACAAATGTATCACATTACCATATTGACTTCTTAAAATTTTATTATTGTCGTCTTTATTTACACATACAAAAATTATGGTTGTCAATTTTAAATAAATTCAATGCATAAGAACTTCCATGCATCGCACGGGTGATAAACTAGTTCATTAATTAAAAGAAATGAATGCACTAAGTGAGTGAGAGAACGAGGGGCATTCTCCTCAAGAGGATTTTTCCATCAGACTAGCAACCTCTATTTTGTGCATCTTTTGGATATTTATAGGTGCTTGAATTTGAATTTTAAGACACCTACAACCTTCGAAAACTCTTATGAAAAAGTTTTCAAATCTAATCGGCTTTTTTTATATATTTATATATGTATATATGAAGAACATGATAGAATTGAACAAATATAGCACACACCAAGAGGGGGGATGAATTGGTATAAATAAAAAAAATTCTTTTGAGAAGAGAAAATACTTTTGTAAAGTAAAGAATAAAAATAAAATCTTATTAATAAATAAGCAAAGTCAATAGAGCAAGGATGCAATCATAAACGAGAAAAGATGAAGAACAGTGAAGACACAGATTTATAGTGGTTCAGCCTTCCAAGCTTAGTCCACTACCTTAACTATCCACTAAGGATTTTTAAAACCACTTTCACTATCAAACCCCCTACTCAATACGAGCAGGTCCTCTAGTCCTTGACTAGGCAGTGTACAACCTCCCAATTTAATGGTCCCTTTAGCTACTGCTAGGAAAAATACAGAAATTGAAATAGAGATTCTAAGAGTACAATTCTTAGTTACAAACTCTCTCTTTAAATGAATGATCGAGGCTTAAAAGTAATGGAACAGTTAAATATCAAAGCCTCTTAAATGAAAATACAGAGAGAAAAAGTTAAGAGCTCGATGTAACAGTGAAAGCACGATGATTCAAAATATTCAATATTTCTAACAGCTTTCAATGCGTCTTCAACCACCTATTTATAGTTGATGGTGGGCAAGATTGAATTTTGGACCGTTGTGGGTAGTTGGGCGAGCATTTAATGCACCAAAAACTAGCCGTTATAAGTTTCTGTGAAACACATAGTCGACAGAGAAAATAGCTTAGTCAACTATTTTATCAAATAAAACTGACCATAGTCGACAGATACAAAATCATAGTCGACTATTTCTAACACAAATTTTTCATAGTCGACAGATACAAAGGCATAGTCGACAGATGATAAAATATGAAGAGAATTTTGAATTTAAAGAACAAAAATAGTCGACAGATGAAAAGTCATAGTCGACTATCCTTACTTGATAGTCGACAGATGCCTTAAATAGTCGACAGATCAAAAAAACATAGTCGACTATCCTCATAACATAATCGACTATTTTTAGGCATAGTCAACAGTATTAAACCACATAGTCGATTATCCTTTTAAAAACATTAAAAACCTAACAAATCCTCATTTTGATTCTTTTGAAAGCAAGTTGAGATTATCAAAAGATGTCTATTTTTAAATGAACCACACTCAACTATACTCAAAATTCTTCTATAGGATTTTATACCTTGCTTCAAAATTTACATATTAAAAATTTATTTTCTCATTCATATAATCCATATTGTAGAGATTGATTTTCATATAGTCATTATCAAAATCATTTTATTACTAAGAGTAAAATATCAGAACATTCTTTTTCTTGTCTATACGAACGACTAATATATAATTTGAAGCTAAAAATATAGATAATTTTAATGAAAGAATGTTTAGATAGTATTTAATAAAAATTTGTTTGTTTGAAAATGCAGAATAGTCTCACTTAATACAATCTCAGTGGCTATATTTTTCAAATTTTTGAAACTGTTAATCGAGTAAAATCAAGATTACTCAAGTGGTTTTAACATTTAGTCGATCAAACGACTTATTACTTGAGTACTAAATAATCTTACTCAAATAAGATTATCATACAGATATTTCATTACTCGACTATTCAACTTAGTTACTCAACTAAAGGAAATAATACTCGTTTAATTAACAAATGTCTCTTAGTCAATTAACTTTTTAACTAATTTATTACTCTAGGAATGTTACTCAATTATATAAATATGTTACTTGACTAAAAATATATTACTCGATTAAAAAAAATCTCTTAGTTGATTAACACTTTTAATTACCTTATTATTCTAAAAATGTTACTCAATCATATGAATATGTTACTCGACTAAAAAGATATCATTCGCTTAAAAAAGATCCCTTAGTTGATTGATTTTTTTTTTAAGTACTTTTGCTGCTTAAGAATGTTGCTTGATTACTCAAATATGTTACTCGCCTAAAGCAAATATTATTCAATTAAAAATAATATCATAGCCGATTAAATTTTTAAATACTTTTACTGCTTGAAAATATTACTCAATTACTCGAATATGTTACTCAATTACAATAGATAGTAATCGATTAAAAAAACATCTCTTAGTCAATTAACTTTTTAAGTGCAGAAAAGTAATACTTGATTGACACACATAATACTTGATTAAAATAACTCTTAATTGATTAAATCTTTTAGTACTACATTTTCAGTATACTTTACTTCACTAATTAATGTTCATTACTCTTGTAATATTTGAATGTGAGTTAAAACTTGAGTAATGCAGAGTATTACTTAACTAACTTTTTCCTGATGTTTTGTAACTTTAATTACTTGATTATTGATTTCAAAACTCAATTTCTTAACATTAAATACTCGAGAATTAATCATTCAACAGTCAACTATCATGTTTTAAATCCTTCATACACTCGAATGATTTGCTTATCAAGTAATAAGTACTTAACCTTTAATTCTTTCACAACATAATTAAATTTTAAAATATTTGAATGAATTTATTAGAACATTAAAAACCTTTAGCACTTGATGTTTTTCTTTCTAAACATCAAATAGATTTGAACTGCTTAAAGAATTTTCAAATGATTTTTCAGAACTCAAGTATCATTATATTGAATAAATATATCAAAATCATTTTTACTTGAGTTTGTACTTCAAAACCTTGAAGGAATGTATAATCATACATTCATTCATTCTTAAAGAATTTTATATCAAAATGATTTTTGCTCAAATATTTAAAGTATTCAAACCTTAAGTGTTAATCCTTCAAATTTCCAAAACATTTGAGTGAATGTATAATTTTCACTTATCCATTCTTTTTGAATGGATGTATCAAGGATTGAGAATTCAAGGACTTGATTGTATCTCTTAAACATCAAGTACGCAATTTGAACATTCACATTATTTGAAACACATTTCTTTAACACTTCCAAATGCATTTCTTTTAAACCTTAAGTTTTAAGATGATTACTCAAGCAATACTATTTTGATACTTGAATAATGCTTTAATTTAAGCTTACTCTACATGTTACTTGATTAACACATGTTTGAATACTTAGGATATCATTTTTAAGTCATTCAAATATATTCAAGTATACTCTAAGCACAAGTCATTTGATTTCACTTATATGTTATGGACACTTAGGTTAATCCTTGAAAATCTAGAGTAACATATTAAAATTAATCCTATTGAAGCTCATGTCTTCCAAGTATTTATTAGGTAACGGAGAGAGTTCATTAAACTTTTGCATTTTTCTCATCATCAAAACATCCTCAAAATCAAACTCAACAATCTCATTCAAAAACCTTATTGGAAGCTGCGGATGAAACCAAACAAGAAGTTAGAATTATAAAGAAAATTTCATAACCAAATCCAAGTTAAGAAAGAATGGTGGCTGTTATTTGGTGTCACAAGAAAGGTCACACAAAGAAACACTATTACAAGTGGAAAAACTCCTAGAAGAAGAAATGTGACAAGAATATAGAAAACAGTGACAAAGAGACAGTTGCATCTACATTTGAAAAGGTTATTATTATTATTGACAAGAACTTGGTAGGTTTCTCAAGTTGTTGTTGTCTGGATACAATAATTAAAATTTGTTTGTTTTGAAAAAACTCAACAAAAGGTTAACAATGCCAGGGAGAGAACAAGGTCGTCTAGGAGAGTGTCGTGAGAAGATCGATCCATTGTTTGAAAGAAGCCAACTATCCTAGAAAAGACAGTGTACAAGACAAAAATAGGTTAGAAGGCAAGTGGGGATTTCTCCCGTGCAAGACCTTCAATACTTAAGTCAAAATGTGACATGGTGAAGTTCGAATGTAACAAAAGTATGTAGAAGGATGTTAGGTAGTCCAGTGAGTGGTTCTCAGGAGAAAGGGATTTCTTCCAGGAGAAGTTGAGTTACTAGGGTGTCCAAAATAAGAAAGGTTAGGCTAGCTGGAAATGATCCCCCATATGTGAAGGGTGTAGGGGTATTTATAACCTTTGTGATTGGGATATGTGGCATGCATGCAGGATGTGGTGTTTTTTCAATCGCAAGCCGCGATATTGTCTCGGCCACACATGGTTGTCCTGGAGTTAAGCTTGGAATAGTGTTTTCATTAAAAATCCCCCTAGAGGACTGCTCCCCTAAAGGAAGGAGAATATGTTTCAGGCAGGCCATGTTGTGCGAGATAATGTTGGGCAAAGTTATAATATTCCAGATTTTCTAAAAGTCTCAAGTGTAATTTAACCTGGGCCATAAGTGAAATTTTTAGATAAATTCGGGTTATAGTATAATTTCTACAATTATCAGTACTAAATCAACTGTGGGGAATGCCCTACAGCTTAGATAAATAAGGAAATGGATATGGGATTGACGAGAGTTTCGAGATGTGAATTATAGCATAAAAAAATTAAATCAGAAACGATTTTCAGTACAGCTAAAATACAACTATGATTTGGGCTGAAAAACTGAATTATCGTAAGAGACTTTTGGGAAGTCAATAGAACACCGAGGGGGCTCTGATTTTATGCAAGGATCAACCCTGAAGTGGTTTCGAGATGAAACAAATGTCCGGTGAGGGCACAAGGATGAAATCGTCCTTATCAAGTAAGCCTTGAGTTATTAATTGTAGATTTTCAATATTGTAATGCAAATTAAATTGACGTTTGAGGGCATATTTGCAATTAGGGAATTGCTCAAGTGAAATAGAGATGAAATTACAGTTTAAATGTATAATTTCTTATATATATTGATGTAATATATACTATTATATATGTATATATATAGTTGTCCCCGTGAGAGGCCATGCCTCTACATCTTCATAGCCGAGATTTGCGCAAGATTTGGAGAGATTTGGCAACGAGATTTGAAAAGAGAAATCCATGGGAGATCTGGGGTAGTTGAAGCAAAGGAGCAGGGAGCAAGATTATGATGTATAATTTATACATATATATATATTAACGTTTCATGGAAACCAAGCAACAGCTTGCCTAAAAATTGGCAGGGGCTTTGTCTGATCAAGAGAAGCAGCAAGCAAATGGGAGGAGATTGAGAAAGAGAGAGAGAGAGAGAGAGAGAGCTGGGGCTGATGGCAGCCAAAGGAGACAGCCATGGTTGCAGGCGGTAAGCGGTAAGCTGCCATGGCAGCAAAGCTGCTGTTACAACAACCGCGAGTGGAGTAGGCGCGGCAGCGGCAGCCAGCAATGGCCGTGACGAAGGACGGCAAGGGTGTGGGCAACAGCCGACGAGGCCGTGGTGGCATTAGGTGCGAGAAGGAAGGCCGACGAAGCTGGGCTGTGTGCGCACGGCATTATGTTACAGGAAGAAGAAGAAGGAGAAGAAAAGAATGAAAAAAAGAAAGGAAAAGGAAACAAGAAATAAAATAAAAATAGAAAAAGTGAAGAAAATAGGGGAAAAGTCTCCGAAAAATCTCAAAAATATACAGAAATTAATTTGGAGCTAGGAGAGCATACCCGAGGCCAAGAAATTATCCGAGCGTGCATTTCAAGATTAGGGCACACATATAGAGGAAGCCTGATATGCTAAGTTAAGGTAAATAAAATTTCCTATAAAATTCTAAAAAATCAGGAAAGTTATTTTATGAATTGTTATAGAGAAATATTTATTTTAGATTTATTGAAGAAAAATAGGAAGAAATAGAGGAAATTCATGAAAAATTAGGAAAAATAGAATATTGATATCCTTGAATAAATATGATGAGGTTATGAATTAAGAACATTAGAAGCTTGGCATGAGAATCAAAATATTTTATGACACATTTGAGGCAAGTGGTTTGATCCAAAACCCAATTTCATGTAAATGATTTGATCATGTTGTCATGCCTTAATGTGAATATATATATGTATAATGCATTTACATTCTATGATGAAATGTACATATGTACACGATAATATTATTAATCATGCATTCGCATAAGGGTTTGAGAGTACGGGCCGGTACTGCTGCTCTTCCAAGGATGCACCCATACATCTCGGCATGTGGCAGAAAGCCGTAAAAATGGGGAATAGCATTAAGGTACAATCGGCTCAAACTGAAATGAAAGGAAAATACATTTTACATATTGCATACATGCATAAAACAGGTTTATTATACCCTTACTTAGATGATTCATCATCTAACTTGGGTTTTGCCCTTGGAATATTTAAACGTTCCAAATGAATATTGTAATAAAAACAAGGATGAATGATGCATGAAATAGCACTTAGCAAAGTGCATGATGAATTGATTGTATGTTATGTAGCCCATGTATTTAAGTTCTACTATTTTGAATTCTGAATATTTTAAGGAATGATGATGTATAACCTTATTTATGGTTAATATTAAAGTTAAGGTTCGATTTTACCTTTCGTATTTGATGTTATGATGATTTCATTTGAAATAGATGAATGAAAATTTTGGGATGGATATGAGAAATGATATGGTTCAGCTGTAGTTTGAATAGAAATAAAATTTATTATCCCAGAATTGTCCTAAGTTATAACACGCCTGAGAAAGTGGGGTGTTACAAAAGTTGTGAGAGAGTAGGTTCTCTCTTAATTTTTCCCAAGAGAATGGCTTGACTGAGTGGATCCTAATGTGCGAGGTTTTTCTTTGAGAATATTGACCCAAAGAATACTGTATGTCCTGAAGTCCTTCGGGAGAACTTCCTCTCCCTAGGAAACTCTTTTGAGAGAATGACTTTTTCTAGGATAATGCCTTCTTCGGGATAACTCCTCCTCAAAAGATATGCTATAACAATGGCTCCCCACTCTTGTCTTTGACTGAAAGTCAAAAGGAAGAGTACCCTAAGAGTGGTAGAGTTGCCCCGGAGCGGCCAAGACTTGCTCAAATTTAGTGCTTCGATTAGCTAGAAGAAAAAATGAGTTGCCTAGGAAAAGAGTGCATGTTGCTAATATGAGAGAGACACATTTCTAGTCTAGAAAAGGCACAGACATAATGATTGCACATCATTTTTCTTTTTGGGTAAGGGGTTTATAAATTGCAGAGGGCCCCCCTGTGGGTCCTTACTTTATGCCCTTGCTAAAATTCTAGTGCATTAAACTCACCTTAGAGAACTTCGTTTCCCGAAGAATGTCCACACTAGTTCCCAAAGAAGTTATTAACCAGTTGCCTAGAAGAATTTCACCTAGAGGAGTTGTCTAGGAGAATCATTCTAGAGGATTTTCTTGTTTCTCAAATAACCTCAACTCTTGATTCTTGTTAGGAAATAGATAATTTAAGGGCAATGGTTTAGGTAAGGATTGCTGAAAATGAAAGGTTGGTTTGTGAAGCTTGAGAGCGTAACAACAATAGCAGTTGTAGGAGCAGCAGCAACAACATCAACAATAAGAAGAAGCTGATGAAAGCTAAGGGGAGGCTGAAATCCCCTTAGCAAGAAGTAAGAGGGTGAGGGACAAAGCTGTTGTTAATGATGTGTCCTAATGCTAGATTTAGATGACGTCTAGTGGACTTGTAATAAAATACATTTGATGTATCTTTATATATAATTAATAAAATATAAGTTTATTATCATTCATAAACTCTCTAGTTTCTTGTATAAATGAGTCATCGGATCTCCTATATTGAGAGTCTTATTCTTACAGTGTTAAGAATCTGTGATGAGATTATTTAATAACATAATTTCTTAAATATTTATGGTCCTTAGATTAATCGGATGGGAACTTTGATTAGTTGAGTATGGATTTATTCTAATCTACCTTGAAATTTTTGTGATATTCATTGTGGAGTTATAAACAATTGTTATTTAATTATTGTGAGGTCATTTTGAGTATAACTTTTTGTATTTGTTAATTCTAAATAGTGGATTTTAGTCAAAGTTTTCCTTGTTATTTTTTGCTTTTTTTTTGCGTTAAATCTTAATTTGTATTTTATTGTGTGATTATTTAATATCACAGTTTTACTCATTTAATTTCATAACTATTACTCTTTTATTAATTATCTTCTTTATTCTATTTTAAAAAATATTTCTCATTTTCATTTTCTTTCTTTTTTTCATAGAGTTGTCTTTTAAACTTTTTTCTTCCTTTTTCTTGTTTTTTCAATTATAAATATAGATTTAACTTATCCATTTTTTTTTCTCCACATGTGTAAAACTCTAAAAATTTGGGATAATTTACAATTTTTAAAACATATTTTTTTATGAGACAAATCAGTAAAATAAATAAATTAGAAATTTTATTTATTTGTTTTATGTGAAATTTCATTTATGGTATTGACAATTAAATAAGGGGGTAAGTACAATAAATTGAATAAATAAAAAATAAAAAATTAATTATTTAATTTATTAAAGGGTAAATTGCATTGACAACTCCTAGGTTTGATATAATTATAAAAACACATCTCATATTTCAAAATTTATAGAGACTAACTCTACCATTGCAGTTAAAGAAAAATGGACAATTTTACCCTCATTTTCTTTCCCAACTCTCATCCGTTGTCGTCTCCCTCGTCTTCCTCTTCTATCTCACAAAATATATTTTTTATTTAGATTTTATTCTTATAATTGAAAAATGCTTTTTGTAAAATTTGAAAAAAAAAAAATTCTAATAGCAAAAAATATATAATTGAAATTGAAAATATATAATTAAATATTACAAGAATAAGTAAATAATAGAAAAAAAATATTCTAGATCACAAAAAAATCATTTCTAAATATTTATATATAAACTAAATATATATAATATTTTCTTTTTTAATGAAATATGTATAATATTTTCAAAAAAATGTCTTTAATTTATAAACAATTTTAAATTGTAATAAAGTTACACAAAAAATGTACTAGATTCCATTGACAACAGGGTTATATTTTGAAATTTATTGTTGATTGAATTGTAGCCAAGA
This sequence comes from Diospyros lotus, assembly GCF_014633365.1. NCBI lineage: Eukaryota > Viridiplantae > Streptophyta > Magnoliopsida > Ericales > Ebenaceae > Diospyros > Diospyros lotus. Next base: position 16,208,832 of record NC_068344.1, read on the forward strand.
GAAAGAAAGAGAACTAGGTTCAATGCTTAGCATAACTAATGGTGTGGCTTGAAAAAAAAAGAGAGGGTGGAATAGACAACTCCTAAAAATTGGAAACCCCAACACCAAACGAAAATTAACACTTGAAACCCTAGCTAGCTGAAGCAATTGGAATCCCAAACATCGAGCAAAAATTAACACTTAAACCACAATTAGAGTTTACTATGTACCACTAGTAACAAAATGGAACAAACCCTAGCAATTTTGCTGACTTGGGTTTCCATTGTTAGAAATAAATGGGCAAAGAAAAGGAAGAGAATAGGAATATTAAGAAGATGATGATAAAAAACAACAATTCACCTATCAAATTAGTCGATGACGACCTTCTCTCTGTTGGAAAAGAAACCTTTTTTGCACACAAGAAGAGAAAGGCCAGGAACCACCAGAAGAGATTGGTAGTAAGGGGCTCGACTCACGAGCCGAATGAGCTGAAGGGCAGAGTACCAGATGAGTAGTTTGCAAGACAGAAGATAGTTAGGGGGCCCATAGGTATTTCTCCCATGCGGGCCTTCCGATGCCTAAATCAGTACATGTCACAAAGAAATAAAAATATAATAGGATGTAGTATGCACTGTGAGGAGGTGCATAGGTGAGCTGTATGAGTAAACTGTGTAGATGGACTCCTCATGTAAGTGATAAAGAAAGATATAGAGATAGATTGGACAACCGATATGGCATGAGTAGGGCACGTGGTCGGCACATAACACGCAGATACTGGGAGTGTGAGACTCTTCTACTACACCCGATGGTCCCAGATATAGGGAGTGTGAGACTCTTCTACTGCACCCAATGGTCCCAAGGTTAGGCATTCATAGAGGGCCTTGGTGAGAAAACCCCAATCGGGAAGGGTCCCAAGAGGAAGGAAAGCCTTGTGAGGCTAGCCTGATCACGACAAGAGGTTAGATCTTTGTGGGCCTTTGGGTTACCCGGGGGGTTACTGTAGACTTGACCAAATGCTTACGTAGATAACCTAAGGTCATTTGCGGGTACTTGTGAAGGAGATGCATGTGGGTGCGGTGAGGGTCGCGTGGTCCTACTAGGGAATGATTAGTGTGTGGTAAGGGGTCGCGTAAATCTTAGCATGGCATGGTTGGCGCGATGTAGGGCATATGAGAGCAAGCTAGCATGCTTGGTGTGGCATGGGCCACATGTGGGGCTTCTTAGGGCGCGAATGGGAATGGCTAAGGTCTCGAGAGAATCTTCAGGGCTCGGGTCTTTGGGTGACTTGGGTGAGTCTTCAGGCCATGCGCGGGTCTTCGGATGACCCACACATGGATTGTTGTTGGTGTGCGTGTGCGACCGAGGCTTATGCTCACCATGCACACAACTAGAAGGCTCTCGTGGCCTGACTCTCCCTCTAGGTCTTTTTCGAAGGGTTTTTGGAGTCTTCTGATGACTTCTTTTCTAAAGGGTCTAAGTCTCCCAGAAAAGCTGAAGACTCATTACAGCTAAGAGGCCAAAAGACCCCCTGCAAGGCCATGGTCACCCTATTTATAGGGCTGATCACCTCGCATTCTTCTTTTTCCTTATTTATTTTACATTTTTGATTACTTTGGCATTTTCCCTTGGCTCTGAAGGCAGTGCCCCGATGAATGTTTGGCCATGGGCATGTTTCTCGAGGGATTTTCTAGGGACTTGTCTAGGAGAAACTATCCTGGGGGCTATGCTACAACATAAAGAAAGAAAAGAAAAGTAAAGAAAAAGAAGGCAACGACTAATGCTAATAATGGGTTGCAATTGGAAATAAGTTGGAATGAGAAAAAAAAGTAAAAAGAGAAAAAGAAAGAAGAAAAAGGGAGAGATCAATCAAGATTGACAATTCAATCATTACTAGGCCTGGACCTATAGTGAGGCCTAAAAGGCAGTTGTATAATGACTAGAAATTCTCCTTAATTTTTCTTTTATTCAACTGAAGCATGACATAGCATAATTCCCAAATCTTGTACACATCACTCGGGCCCATCTACCCATAAGACACAAATAGAACAATATGATTCAACAAGATATGACAATGCCCTCCAAGGACACAAGACAAGCACAATCACCCAAGAATCTTTCAATCGGAGGATCTCTGTACACACCATTTTTCCATGAAGGATTAAACTCAGTTGGACCCACCCTTAACGATCGCTTTGCCCTTACCTGGAATGATTTAAAGTAAGGGTGAGTCACAAAACTCAGCAAGCATAAATATTGAAAAGGTAAGAGAGCTGGGGAAATAACCCAAACCACCTGCACGACATGTGCATATACATATACACATCCAAACCATGGGCATCCAACCATCTAGTATACGCATAAGTAAACATGCACATGATGGTCCTCCGGGCCCACATAAGACACACTAGCACTCAAGTCCCTAAATCCAAACCTGCCTGCTTGTGACGACCCAAATTTTCCTCAACTTTTATTTACAAACACTAATATCTCAAATACATGGGCTAAAATCTTGCCCCACAATTTTACAATAGCGGAAGCAAATTAATTAAAAATACACATTTCAGGGGCATTTCCTTACATAACAAGCCATGAATCAATCAAATATAACAAACCACAATATCTGAGCCATTGACCACAACTCACCCTCAAAGATCTTTTCTGTCGAGATTGCCTTGTACACATAGCCACCTAAGACCAACACCCCAAAGAACCCATCCTCGACATCAGCTCCCATACCTGGAATGATGTTAAAACAAGGTGAGCCATAAGGCTCAACAAGCATAATAGAAGAATAAAGATAAGGTTGGGAACAAATCTCTTACATTGGATACTGTAACGCCCCGGTCCCACTCGCGGGTGTTACCGACGATAATCTCCTGGATTCCTCGCCCCAAAGCCCGGATTTGAAGGGTAAACTATGTTTCATGACGAAACGTCCTAGGTGGGAACTAGGCTTCGTCTGGCCCTTCGCTTACCCAGGATCCATAAACACCCTAGGACCTCGCGAGTTTCTTATGAATGAAGAAATAACCCGCTACACCTCCTAAGGGCCTCAAGATGCTTCTTAACACCGGGCTAGACTAAGGGGAAACTCATACTCAAAAAATCCTTCAATTTTCCAACATTTCATCACTCGGGGACTCCTTCGAGGAATTTTATAAATTCTTCTATAGCCCAAAATCTCCCAAAATTGGGCCCTATTATTCCCCCTTTTATTCCCCTAATTTTTTTTTTCGCGCGGGCCCCACGGCCGGCTGGGCCCTCCCTAGGCCCGGCCGCACGCTGCCTGGGGCGGCCGCAGCCCGCGGTCGCGTGGGCTGGCCCCACCAGTGGCCACGCGGCCGGCCGTGCGGCTGGCCGCGTGCACCTGCGCGGGCCCGTGCTTGCCGCACGCGCGCGCGCCCCTGCTGCTGCTGCCCTGGCCTGCTGCTCCAAAAATCCAGCAGCCTCCTTTTTTTTGAATTTCCAATTTTCCACCACCCCAAAAAACTCCCAAATTCTCCAGATTTTTCTTTCCATATATACACATCAAAATGTACCCCTTGGGCTTAAAGAAACCCTTACACAAGGCATATACAAATTAGGCAAAAATTACACCATTTGGAAAAATATTCAAATTTCTTCATGCTCAAGCCTCTTTCTCTTGCCAAACCCTTCCATAGCATGCTTTAATACCTACAAGAGGTCAAAATAAACCTCATGAGCTCCAAGAGCTCAGTAAGGGTGCAATGACATAAAGTATGAAAATTAACAATATAGATGCCAATGCCATATGCAAGTGCCTAGGGTTCCAATACCTCAACCCTCAAGGTTAAAGGCTTCAACATACCCACCCCAACACACAACTTCATGGCCATGAGTCTCATACACACAAGCATATGCAAAGCAAGCACAAAAATGTTAAAATGCATACAAGAGTCTTGCTAGCCACCATCCACTTGGGGCTTTCCCCTTACCTCAATACTCCATGGATCTTCAAGTTTCCAACAACTTCAAGCCTCCAAAATCACTTCCCTTAATTTCCTCAAACTCCTTCATGAAAAACAAGCCTAGGATCATAAAGAGATCCTTTAAAAATGAGAAATACAAGAAGATTATATAACCTTTACCTCTAGGCTTCTTGGACTTCTTCTTCTTCTCTTTTTTCTTCTTCTTCTTTCTCTCTTCTTCTTTCACTTGAATGGGAGAACTCTCCCACCCCTATACCTCTCTCATATATATATATATATATATCTTACACCTTTCTCCCAACCTCCAAGGTTTAATATGAACCTTTGGATCTCTCTTGAAATGAGAGAATTAATCCCCACCTCTCATTAAAATCCTTATTCTTCCATTTACATAACACACCACATATATATGTATGCATATATATCTTGAAAGTCAAGCCTCCCAACACCATCATCACACTCTTTAATGGCTTGAGTGACTAAAATCACATAATATCTCTTTAAATTAATCCCTCATTTTCACTCATAAATGCTTGACCATTTTCTTTTCTTTTTGCATTTTTCTTTTAGGCAACATAATGATTGCCCTTAATAAATGCTTGAAAGACCACTTTACTTTCCTTTTTGAATTATCTTAATTCACTTTATCTTCTCCCAACATCCACATATATATGATCATGTATGGCTCCACCCATGCACATACACATACATACATGATCTTTCTTCCCAAGACTATGCCAAGTGTCATCACTAGACACCTACTTGGCCTCCAATCCTTAATCTTGGCCATTGGATAATGTCTTCCATCTCAAGACACAATTTTTCTTTTCCAATTAATTTTCTTTTCTCTTCCAACATCATAAAGGCCTTCATTAATGGTGAGAGACATAAATATTTTCTTTTGGAATTAAAGAAAAGCCACCATCATTGCCTCATTAAATGCTTGAGTGACTAATAATCTTTTTCCTTTAAAATTTCTTTAATCACTCATATATTCTCAAAATACCTACACAATACTCATGCCCATAGATACACTTATGCACAACCCTTTACACATGCACATATATACATGCATGCCTCCCATGACCAAAACCTTGTCAAAATCACCATTAAGACTCCCTTGCTTGATTTATTTACCAAAATTAATTTCTAACCTTTCACTTCAAGGTCAGATTCATCCCGGCACCTAGCTGGGACTTCTGTCCATACCAGAGCCGCTTCCATCATGCTAGCCTCACAACACCTGACCACCCTTCAGGCTCCAGCACTTTGTCTGAGGCTATCGGCAAAACCTGCGTCCCATTCAATTTTTTCGTTGTATTATAGCGATACCGAAAACTGTCTCTAGTCCAATTTCTCTTGACACAAAAAATCATATCTCGGGACGCTCACTCGTCCCATGCCTTTTTTCCCCATTTGAAGAGAAAGAAGAAAGAAAGCAATGAAGAAGTCTTCCATTGAGAAGAAAGAATAAAGAAGAAAGAAAGGTAAGAAAGTATGTGTCTTGGCCATTTTAAGGCTAAATTTCCTTTCTTGAAATTTCTTTAATACTTTGTGATCCATTATATGGCTAGATTCTTTCGATGGGAAGAGTTAGAAGTGAAGCTAGGAAATTCTTAAAGCTTCAAAAGAAATGGAAAAGGTAAGGGATGGCCCCATGGGATGGTGGCCTTGCATGGTTGTAAGTATGTTTATAAACTTTTCATGTTGAATTAAGCATGCTCCTCATGTACATAATAGCTATGGCCATAGGGATTGTTAAGATACATGGTGGAAATGGGTAGGTTAAGGCTTCAAACCTTGAGAGGTTGTGAGAGCATGGAAGACCTAACTACATTTGCATGCACATGCCATTACATGATTTATGTTTATGTTCATACTTATTGCATAAGCACCCTTATTGAGCTTAATGGCTCATGAGGTTTTTACCCTCATATGTAGATTGTGAAAGCATGGTAAAGTCAAGACAAGGTGAAATGGCATGGGAAAGCATGGAAGAAGATTCGAGTGTATATTTTAGCTTGTGGAAACTTATGTGTTTGATGTGTGTAATGTAAATTTGTTGTTAGTTGAAGTCTATGTTGTATTTATACAATGAGATAGTGGCTTATGGCACGTTGGTGCCTAGGTCGAGTGAGGTCTCATTTGGTGTGTATGGTGGGAAGCACTAAGAAGTTAAATCCTATGATTTATGGTTGGAAAATAGTGGGTGTTTGATGTATGTTGTGGAGATATCAAGTATATTGTTTAGGCCTTAATTATGGAGAATTAAAGGCAAAATTTGGATGAAAGTGAGGCATTTTAATTAATTTATTTTTCTGGAAAGTTTGGGTTTAAATGCCTAAGAAAAAAAAAATGCAGAAGCAGCAAAAGGGGCAGCCAGCAGCAGCAGGCTGCTGGGCGGGCGTGCGCGGGCGGGCGGCTGCATGGCCTCGCGCGGGCAGGCGCGGCCAGCACCAGTAGGGCCCCAGGGCACGCCGTGGGCCCCGCCGGCCAAATTTTAAAAAAAAATTGAGAAATTTGGGGCGTTTCTTAATTGAATTTGGGCCCCGGAGGAATTTTCAAAGTAAAGGGATTTTTCGGGCATTTTTGAAGAAAATGCCAAAATCTTGGAAATTTGAAAATGATGAGTTTTTCCTCCAAAATTGGTGATCCATCAATGGATTGGTTTAAATGGTGGTTTTTGGAGCCCGGTAAAATTCTTGGTCGAAAAAGAATTAAATTCAAATGAGAAAATAATGATTGGGCGTCTTCGCGAGATTTCTTTTAACCAAACGCGGTGTGGTTTAAAGCCCAATCCTGCTAGAAAATCCTAGGGTTTAAGGGAAGGGAAGGACGAGCCTTAGTTCCCACCTAGGGCGTTTCTTCTTGAAACATAGTCCGCCCTTCATCTCAGACCGGGCAGGTGGATAATTCGGGTAATTGTTCACGAGTAACACCCGTAAGTGGGAGCGGGGCGTTACAGATACACCCTACTAAATGTCGTGCAAAACATTAACATACACCCCGCCAAATGTCATGCATGAATACAACAATGAATTTAGTTAACTGGAAACATCACCATTAAGCCGCCTGAATCTGCAAAATTAAGAAAATAATTAGAGGGCACAAGGAGGTTTTTACGCAAACACTCTGATGCTTAAGTCAGACACTAAGTATGATGAAATAAACTGTATTGAAATCAGTATTAGAAACATTATTGTCCTTTTTCATGAATCAGTGCCTGGTTATTTATAGAGAAATATAGAGTGATATAAAGTGTAACAAAATTTGGATTTTTATAGATAACACTTATCTTGATTAATCATAATTTAACTAAGATTAGATTTGTTATAGATGGCATCTATCTTTTATAGATGATATTTATCTTGATTAATCCTAATCTGGTTGAGATTAAGATTATTATGGATGATATTTGTCTTTTATAGATGATGTTTATTTTGCCCTTTTTTGAGGATGAAATTTCATAGAGATGATATTTATCCCAATATTTCAAAATCAATTCAGAATTATAATTTTTTTTATAGATAATTGATTATCCTCTCAGAGAAATTTGCGAATCTTGGAGTTATCTTGTTTGTGTGTTTTTGTGGGACCCCTCCCCCCGACACGTATGGGAAATTTATACCTTTCAACCCAAAAGATCGTTTTGGGCTCTTGGACTTTTGATAGGTATTTACTTATAACACAATACCATGTAACCAGATATCCAGTGTTTAAAATAAATATACCAATGCACATAACGATCCTTGGGGCCCACATAAGAAATGCACATCCTAGCACCCAAGTCTCAGTATAGAAACTTGTCGCACCCATAACTGGCTAACATAAAACACATGAGCCCAAGGCCCTCACAACATAATCCACATGAGCTCAAGGCCCTCACGACATAATCGACATGAGCCCAAGGCCTTCACAACATAATCCACATGAGCCCAAGGCTCTCATAACATAATTCACATGCCAGAGTTCCAGAGCCATAGCTACCCAAAGCCTAGTTCCACTCATAGTTATTGAGGGTCAACTCTATACCACATCATAACGAAACCATGCAATAACTACCCGGAGCCCAGCTCGACTCATAGCTATCGAAGGCAACTCCATGCCACATCATAACGAAACCATGCAATAACTACGCAGAGCCCAGCTCGACTCATAGCTATCGAACGCAACTCCATGCCACATCATAACGGAACCATGCAATGCAACAAATAATAAATGCAATGGCATAGTAAGCATTAATGTTACATTGACCCACTATAAGCCAAGCATTAGATCATGCTTCGCCCACGTAGGAATAAGCATCCAATGCAATGCTAATGTACCTAATCATTCTAAAGTGTTCGTGTCCAAGCATTCACGGCTTATGTACCCCCAATGATGCAAGCCAAATCCCATGCACTGCAATGCCAGGCAGTATGTCACATAACGAGTGCGCAATCGAAAGTGACAAAGCACTCATCGACAGTCCATGACTAAGAATAACTGGTCGATGGTCGTCCTTGACTCGGTCGATGGTTCGCTCTAGTGTCACCAAATGGTCAACACGTCACCTCACCGGTCAACAACTCATGTGCCCCGCTACCACGACTCACACATGTGGGAATCCGTAACCACAATCAAATTTTATCTACCCTCTAGGAACCTAATCCCAAATTGGTTCAGCATTATTGCAAAGGAAATAAGAGCTGTATAATATCTCGTAAGCTTTTACCCATAAAATCCTAGAAGTCTCTTCTTAAATTTAATTTAAATTACACTGAAGAAATCCATAATTCAAATAAATAATTCTCAGAAGTGAATCGGATTAAGGAAGGAATTGAAATTCGTAAATCAAAAGAAACTCGCAAAGGAAGTAAAGAGCTTGCACAACAAGATTAAGAGGATAGAACTTTCCTTTTTACAGAATATACCAATTGTTCTGGTCAGACGTTGCAAAATAATATTTTTACCTAAAGTAATCAAGTTACGGTCCAACAATTAAATCTAACTATACCAAAATCCAAATAAATATTTTCCCCACTTACCTGCGTTGCCTCCCTTAAACTTTAGTTGTACAATTTTACCTCATTTTTTCCCTTGATTACCCCCTTATTCGCGTTATTGTTCATGGCTTTCTTCTCCCATTTTCCCCCCAAAATGTCTCTATTTCTGCCGACTTACTGCTCTGTATAATATTTATATATATTTATCACACATGGATTTTAAATGGACACCACAAGCCCAGAAGAGGAGAAAAGAATTGGCGGCGGATAAGAAGACCCCCTACGCATCCCACGTGCTCGAGGATTCTACCAGCTTCATTTTCTTCCAAATTTTCGCCACCTCTAGCTTCCTTGCTTTCAACTTCATATAATATATATATATATATATTCCTAATGGGCTGCATATGGACAACAAGAGAAAAAGAATGAAAAAGAGACTCTATATATAAATGATATATAATCCATCATACATTCAATAATAATATAATATTATATACATATGTCCACTTACCTTGCACTTTAGCAGTTTCCTCACTTCACTTTCACTTCTGCTAGCTAATATATATAATATTTCCACATAATACAATATAAAATGTAATATTTTTATAAATCTTAATATAACATTGTTGTGCCATAAATTTTTCAAAAAACATCTTTGGACTGTTTTTAATTAATAAATATAAGTGGGTGTGTTTCTAAAAAATAATTCCAAGTGAGAGTATTTTTTTCAATAATTAATCATGAATAAACAGTAAGAAAATAATTAATAAGGCTTATAATGTAAATATTCATGATTTTGGGGGTAAAATGGTCCAAGGCAAAATATAGCACTGTTCCCTATAAATAGCACAGTAAAAAAGAAAACGTGACTTTTGGAGCATTTCCCAATGACACATTTTCTTTCGAAGAGGCATCTTAAAGAATCCTTTAAAGAAGACATTTTCTTTTGGGAAGACATACTAAAGAATTCTTTCGGAGAAGCATCCTAGAGAATCCTTTAGAAAAGACATTTTCTTTCAAGGAGGCATCCTAAAGAATTCTTTCGAGAAAGCATCCCAGAGAATCCTTTAGGGAATCATTTCTTCAGGAAAACTCACTCCTTTAGGGAGATTCATTTCTTCGGGGAAACTCATTCCTTTAGGAAGACTCATTTCTTTAGGGACTCATTTCTTCAAGGAGAGTTATTTCTTCATAGAAGTTAAGCTATCATATCAGTACTAGTACACCATATCCTATCAGAACTTTGAAGTTAAGCATGGTTGGGGAGAGTTTTTTTTTTTCAATAATTAATCATGAATAAATAGTAAGAAAATAATTATAAGGCTTATAATGTAAATATTCATGATTTGGGGGGTAAAATGGTCCAAGGCAAAATATAGCACTATTCCCTATAGATAGCACAGTAAAAAAAGAAAATGTGACTTTTGGAGCGTTTCCCAATGACACATTTTCTTTCAAAGAGACATCTTAAAGAATCCTTTAGGGAACACATTTTCTTTTGGGAAGACATACTAAAGAATTCTTTCGGGGATGCATCCTAGAGAATCCTTTAGGGAAGACATTTTCTTTCGGGAAGGCATCCTAAAGAATCCTTTCGAGGAAGCATCCTAGAGAATCCTTTAGGGAATCATTTCTTCAAGAAAACTCACTCCTTTAGGGATATTCATTTCTTCGGGGAAACTCATTTATTTAGGAAGACTTATTTCTCTAGGGACTCATTTCTTCGGGGAGAGTCACTTCTTCATAGAAGTTAAGCGATCATATCAGTACTAGTACACCATATCCTATCATAACTTTAAAGTTAAGCATGCTTGGGCGAGAGTAGTCCTAGGATGGGTGACTCCCTGGGAGTCTTAGTGTTACAGACCCATTTCTCTCTTAAAGGAGACTCATTTTTCCATGAAAACTCATTTCTTCAAAAATAATATACTACATTAGGAAACATCCCTCACCAACCCAGAATATCGCCCGAGTAGGCCCCCTAGAGGCCAAGAACCTGCTTTGATAACTCTCCATAAGGCCTACCTTCTCCCGAAGGACTCCCTAGGACATTTAGTCCTCCGAGGGGGATTGCACTTAAATCCATCCGAGTTCTCATGACATGTAAGTTCATATCCAATATTTGGTAAAAGTACTATAATTTGTTGTTGCATCCTTTATTTATTGCACCATTTTTCTTCATGTATTGACTTAAACATCGGAGGGCATACGCGAATAAGGAATCCCTGTGTGCCTTCTAACTTATTCTTGTGAGCACTATTATGCACCGAACGTATAGAAGGCTACTCTCGGATGGATTAATTCACTACTAAAAATACCCTTGAGGGCTTGTTTGAGACCCTGGTAGGATAATTAGAGACCGAAACTACCCCGATGCATATTTCCATAAGAAGACACCTTCCAGCTGTTCACCTCGCTTCGTCGCGACTCCAACTTTCTTGCCTCATAAATTCTGATTATTCTAATATGGCAACAACAAACATAATATACAATTTATAATTTTTGCCCGTGCTTAATATTCCACATTAATATAATATTTGATAGTATAATATATACCTTATATATTTGCATTGACTTTCCTAACTTCCATCAGCCTTTCTTACCTTCTCATTATCCATATATAACATAATATATAATATTTGGTAATGCATGTTCCCACCATTTACAAATTATACACGTCACCCTCCAATTTCCTAATTACCTTCCTTTACTTGGTCTTCTAATTATTTTTCTCCTTTTTAATATCTTACGAATTCCTCCACCTTTAGCCCATAATGATAATTTAATTCCTGTTAAATTATTCAAATTCACAAAACTCCAATAAATTATAAATCACTTCGAAAACAGAAATTATTAATTATTCCTGAAATACCAAGATGTTACAGTCTTCCCCCTTAACAAAATTTTGTTCCCGAAATTCTCATTGATTCATTCAACCCACTGAGGGAGACACACCTCAACTCTTTTCTAACTCCCAAAGTCTAACAATTCCTAACTTATCAAACTTCTCGTCCACAATAATTTTAAATGACCTCGACTTTCCTTGACTCCCAAGCTTGTTCAAAATCCTTTTTGCACATTAAGTATAGCTAACCTAACCACTTATTCCACACTTCGAGATATAATTACATTCAATGACGATATTAGGGACAACAAACCCTAATCCGATGTCATGTTCACATTCTAGATTTCAACAAGTTCGGGCCCATTAAATGTATCGCTTGACTTTTCATTCTAACACATCTCCCTAATTTATTACCTAATGTATGCCACATTATAACCACTAGCATCATGATCAACTCAAGGGATATCATCAATCACATGAATAGACATCAACAAGAGTTTCTCATTATAATTTCCCAACTTAAATGGCATCCTAAGGTGAACTCGTGCCCACATCACACCTTTAATTGGCAATATCTCAACCACACATTAATCTAGGGACATATTTAGAACATGAGGGCATCTATTCTTAGTGACAACTTTATTCATAGCACAATGCTCAATGAACATATTAAATTCACACTTGCATCCATTCACAAATAGCTTAGGGACACAACAAGGAACACTCTTGGACAAGCTAAACAGTTAATGGATTCAAGCAACAGTTCTCTGCTAGCCTCAACTTTTGTTTTAGAAGGTAACTCTCCCAGAAATACGCTTGGGTATTCTTTCCTATCTTAACATACTCTCCACACTTGTCCATACCCAACACTTTTGAGGTTATATTATTGTTATAACCTCCAATGACTGTCTTGATTGGGCAGCCTAGAGCTCATTCATCAGTCTCGTTCACCTAATTGCCTGTTTTCCCCAAAATCTAACTATACTTGCCACTAGAATGATAACTTCCCTTTCAGAATTACGCTGGTATTCCAAATCTTTAACGATTGCGAGTTTATCAATAACACAATTGGGCCTCATCGCCTACACAGTGCCTATTCCACATTCGAGTAAATGCCAAAGTGTCACATGACAATCATCCTCAAATCGCATTTAGGCTATTCAGACACAAAACTTTCAATTCATTACATCTTCATACCCAACGACTAGATTTCAATGTCCACATATTTACACAGCCAGTAACTGCATGTGAGAACAATTTGCTCTTGACTATCCAAGTTCACTGACTTTTCCTCTCGTCCATTCCTTTCAACATTGTGGCAACCTGTAACCCTTTGACTACTCTACTCCATCACATTCCATTTATTCAAATCTTTAAGCATACACCAATTCTCATCTATCATGTATTTTTTTTCCATTACTTCACATAGTAGTTACTGGGCCCCCAACAAGAATGACCAGCAAATGGAAAGAGAACGAGTGACTATTCGCGATCAACCAACAGCTCCCTTACCCACGGTCAACTAGCTGTTGTGTTTCGCTACTGCCTCACCCTTTCCTTTATGGTTACCCATAACTATACACGCGTACACGCCTACCAATAATAAGAACCAAGCAAGTTAACAATAATATGACAAACCACTTTCACCCACATGTGGTCATATGACCTAACCATTTTATAAAATATTTATATTCAATCATACCTTACTCTCATCATCATGCTCATTAGAACCTTCCACACATTTATGATTTCTTATATTAACCATCTTATCATCTCATCACAAGGACGAACCTCCTACCACGCGTTGGAACCACACCAGATGAGCATCATGAGCCATAACTCCACACGCACTGATTTCTCCAGGTGAATACCCCATGCCCTGGATTGCGCTAAGCATGCATCATGAACGTATGCCATATATCATTTCAAAACATTGTTCTACACTATTACATGCTAGTACTTCACCCAACTCATACACATTGGGCATTTCATACACATTTAATACAATCATAGCATATTACAAATATAATGTATAAGGCCCATACCTTACCAATTCCTATACACATTCCAAAACAATCGCACATGCCCGAAGTGAGTCGATACAAAACTTCCATTTCATTATTTCACATGCACTATACAATAACTATTTACATCCATGCCATCAGCTATAACAAAATGCACACTCATACCATTCTTAACGATTAACTTATTATCTCATTTTTTTTACTAGCATAAGCACATTCTTGTTAGGTGGTGCTCTTCTCGTCTCTCTTTGCTCAGGATGTGGCCTCATCCTCTAGAAATGCCAAGCCCTCGCTACTCCCTACACTAGAAATGGGTCCTACTAGTTCATGTCCCAAGAGAGTAGGACTTCACACCACGGCTTCTAGTGGATGTCATGCAGAGGACACTCGAAGTCTCCCTGAATCACTCAAGTCCCAAATCTCTGCTTAGCGCTCTACCATTTGGGCAAACTGCTCATAATGAAATCGAAGGGTCATATCCTGCATCAGGATCTGTGTGTGGCACATGAGATGTAACACCCCACTTTCTCGGGCGTGTTATAACTTGAGATAATTCTGGGATAATAAATTTTCTATGCAAAACTACTGCTAAACCATATCATTCCTCATATCCATCCCAAAATTTTCATTCATTTATCTCGAAAGAGAATCATCATAAACATGAAATGCAGAAGTTAAAATCGAACCTTAACTTTAACATTAACCATAAATAAGGTTATACATCATCATTTCTCAAAACGTTCGGAATTCAAAGTAGCAGAAGTTAAATACATGGGCTACATAACATTTAATCATTACATCATGCACTTTGCTAAGTGTCATTTCATACCTCATTCATCCTCGTTTCTGCTACAATCTCTATCTAGAACGTTTGAATACTCCAGGGGCAAATACCAAGTTAGATGATGAATCATTTAAGTAAGGGTACAATAAACATATTTCGTGCATTGATGCAATATGCAAAATGTCATCATTCTTTTAGTTTGAGTCAATCACACCCAACTGCTGCTCCCCATTATTACAACCTCCTTATTAGGTCGAGGTGTATGGGTGCACCTTGGGAAGAGTAGCGGTGCCAGTCTATAATCCAAAACCCTATGCAATGCATGGCCAATAACATCATCATGAATGTATGCACATTTTATCATAGCATGTAAATGCATTCTACATGGCATATTCACATTAAGACATGGCAACATGATAAACCATTTACATAAAATCGGATTTTGGGTCTAACCATTTACCTTGAATGTATCTCAAAATATTTTGATTCTTGTGTCAGGATTCTAACGAACTCAATTCGGAACCTCAACGTACCCTGACCATCATATTTATTCAAGAATATCAATATTCTATTTTTCCTAAATTTCTCATAATTTTCCTCTAATTTTCTCCATTTTTTTCCTTTATAAATCCAAACTAAATATTCCTTAAATATTTTCTCAAATAT
Source organism: Diospyros lotus (assembly GCF_014633365.1). Classification (NCBI taxonomy): domain Eukaryota; kingdom Viridiplantae; phylum Streptophyta; class Magnoliopsida; order Ericales; family Ebenaceae; genus Diospyros; species Diospyros lotus. The sequence goes on from NC_068344.1 coordinate 16,224,065, forward strand.
TTCTCTATAACAATTCATAAAGTAACTTTCCTGATTTTTTGAAATTTTTTAAGAAATTTTACTCACCTTAACTTTGTCTCTCATGCTTTCTTGGTATGCGTGTTATGACCTCGAAACGTATGCCTGAATAATTTATTGGCTCCAAGCATGCTTCTCTAGCCCCAAATTAATGCCTAGAATATTCTGGAATTTTTCAAATTTTTCTATTTCTTTTCTTTTCTTTTTTCTTTTCTTCTTCTTCTTCTTCTTCCTCCCCTGCTCTTGGATGACCAGCCTTGCGGCCACTCGCCACTTGCATACTATATATATATATATATATATATATATTACCTCTCACATTTAGTTAATCAAGCCCTCAAATCTTTTTCCCTTACCTATTCCATGATTTTTTTAGATTGATTCCTTAAATCACGCTGTCCACATTTGCTTTGTGCCTCCAATTTGCACAATCTGTAGCCACTGCTTCACGCATGTGGATACACACACACACACACACACATATATATATATATTTAACATATTTCTATATAAATGAAAAAATTACACTTTTTAAATCCCACATTCCTACGTATTACATTTGGGTAATCCTCAAATCGCAAATACATCCTCAATCATCAAATTAATTTGCATTAGGATATTAAAAATCCAAAATTAATAATTCAAGATTTACTTGATAAGAACGATTTCGCTCCTATGCGGTCATTGGACCTTTGTTTCATCCCGAAACCATTTTAGGGTTGATCCTTACACAAAACCGGAGACTCCTCAGGGTTCCGTTGACTTCCCAAGAGTCTCCTACGACAATTCAATTTTTCAGCCCAAATTATAGTTGTATTTTAACTGTACCGAAAACTATCTCCGATCTGACCGCTTTCAGTTTCATAAATTACGTATCGAAATATTCGTCAGTACCATATCATTTTCCTTAAACATCTACGTTCCAGGCATTTCCTGCAGTTGATTCGAAACTGATAACTGTAAGAAATTATACTTAAATCTTAATTCTTTTGATAATTTCCTCTATGACCCACGTTAAAAGTACTCTTGAGTCCTTTAGAAAATTTGGAATATTGCATGAGAACTCGATCCTTCCCATGTGGAGTGATTCCCAACCTACACACAAAACCAAAAATCAGATCTTTATTCACGGTAAGAAGAGGAAGGCAACGTGATGGGGAGCATGTGATGAGTTTCTTGTGGCACATAGATCAAGTGTTTCGATTGACCATGCATGAGCACTTATGGGGGCATTCTAAAAAGCAAGTACTCTTTGTGAGAAAATATATGAATGAGAACTGGTTCCCGAAATACCGAGACGTTATAATGCTGCAATGAACTAGGAAGCAAATCAACATGAGTCGCTGCTCCAAAATCCACACCAAGTGCCCTAGTCCTCATACCAACATCCTGAGCCAAAGCTCCCATAACAACAACTGAGCCGAAGCTCCTTTAGGACGATCCTCCTATCACTCGAGCCTGTTGATGTACATCCTGCAGATAAAACCGTTGCACGCGTCAGTTGCCATACAATGCAACACATAAGAAATGCAACGAAGTAGTAAGCATAAACGTTGATACGAGACCCCCATAAAATCAGACATCAAGCTATGCTTTGCCCACATAGTAATACACACGCAATGCAATGCTTGTGCATAACCCTTGTTATTCTAACATGTCCATGCCCAAGCATCCATAGGATGTGCCCCCCCCCCCCCCCCAGATTCAAAGTTAACCCCCAACATTGCATTAACACAATTAAAGGCTGTAAAATACAAATAAGATAGGATCGATCAACCGACTCTCGAGTATCGGTCGACAGTTTGTGTCTCAGGGGCAATCGGTCAATAGCTTGCCCGAACCAGTCAACAGTTTCCTCCTACAACACCAAACGGTTGACAACCATGCCTAATCAGTCGATAGCCCCTGCATCTAGTAATCTGAACAACAACATAAATGACCCAAATCACTTGAACTAGCATGCATGCACCCATCTAGAACCTACCCTAACAAGGTTAGGCATCATTTCATGAAGAAACATAGGAAAAACCAAGCCTTATTTAAGCTCTTGGAAGAAATACAACAAGATTGCCCATTAAAGGAGCTCACAACTCTAGAGACCCAAAGGAAACTAGAAAATAGAGAATTCAAACCGTTGAGAGAGTAAGAAGGAAGAGGAACTTGCATCCGAAGGAAAAAAAGATATATAACTTGCATCTGAAGACAAAAGAGATATAGAATAAAACTTGTTGTTGAAAGAGAAAATGAATATGAAACTTGCCTTAGTATTTCCCTTTAAATCCCTCAAAGTATCAGGGCTCTCAATGTCACAGCTTAAGCCTCTTCTTAACAAAATTAATCTTCATAAGGAAAAAGAAGTATTTAAATTAAATATTACCAAGACCACATTTTTTTTAATTTCAGATATTTTACACTTTCCTTGCCCATTTTCCCCCAATTTTTTTCTTAATTTCTTTTCTTCACGCTACCAGCACTCCTTATTTCTTCTTATTTCCTCTCTACTTTACTTTTCTATTTATAGCCATTCCATCCCACTGTTTCCCTCAATTTTACTGCTTAATCCAATTGATTTCACCCACAGATTTTGGCACTTAATTGCATGCATTCTGCCCACAAAAATCACTTAGTTGGGAGGCTTCACGCGTGGCTAGAGGTAGATAACAACAGGGTAGCTCCAATAGGCGACACATGGTGTCTCGCATGGCTTTTGCAAGGTTATCGCATAGCGCCTCCCTCAGCTGGAATTAATCCAGCCTTTCCTACAAAAATTTATCATGTGCACCCCCCCCCCCAAGGAATCGAAGCTGTGGCCTTCTCCTTCAAGGCTCCTATGCAAGGGTGACTAGCCGAACAACAAGCATCTTCACTATTATATATGCGCTACTTATATTTATTCTAATCCTAGATCCCTTCACTGGAAATAAATGATGTTGCACATTTTTGTATATTAGTTTTGATGATGAAAAACATCTATTGGCTTAATCTCTAAGTCATGAGTCAAGGTTGTGGTTTTCAACATATATCAATTTCAATATCAAGTATTATTTTGTCCAAATGAAAACCAAGTTAAGTTCATTCTTATACATATGGAGCTTTGCAAAAACAAATATTATAATTTAAAAGAATCTCCTAAACTGGTTTTCAAAATTAGCCTTGAAATCGTTGGTCAACATAAAGTTAAAATTGTTCTTAGGCAAAAGACTAACTAGAACATGTTTTTGAAAATATTTTCTTTTTAGAAAACTATCTCCCGGTATTTTGATATCTAATATTCATTGGTGTTAAAATGATTTTTAACGAATTTTTCAAGAAATAGAAAGTATATATTTTGGAGGTGGTAAAATCGCAAAATCCTGACTTTGTACTAAAACCCAAATTCTACTTTCTTATTCTTATGGATTTTGATTTTCTAGATATTTTTATTGAATCCAACTAGGGGTACTTTCTTATTTACATTTATGTATTAAAGTAAATGGAATGTAAAATATAAATAAAAGAAAATGTGAACATTTATGTAAATAAGTTGTGATATATACATGCTGTGGATTGTGCTTTCAAGTATATCCTTATGAGAATCTGTCATGTTTCCATGCATGTTTCGAAACCCCTTTGAAAAGATTTTCATGTTTTCTAAAGTGTGTATGCTATTTCGAAACATCTATGTATTAGCATTTGTTTCAGGTTTTGGACTATGTTTCGAAACCTCATTTCTAGATAAGTATGTTTCAAAACACATATATATCATTTTTCGAAACCTCTGACATTCTGTCAGCAGATTATTTAAAAAATCGAGATGCATTTGTTTTACAATTTTGTTTTTATCAAAATTATTTGTTTAATGCTTTCTCCATGCTCTAAGGATTCAAATTCAAATTTGAATTGGAGATTATTATTAATCATAGCGGGCATAAGATCTTGTTTCCCACTCAATACTGTCTCTAAGTGCAAGTAAAGCTGGAAAGGCTATATGTTTTTAAACATGAGGAGTATGTTTTGAAACCTAAGTGTCAAATTATGATGTTTCGAAACCTGTATTCTATGTTTTGAAACCTACTTTTCTGTCTTGTCTCTAACAGCTATAAAATGGCTAGATTTGTATCTCTTGATATAAATAGCAAGTGTTTGAAGACAAGAACAAGGAAGAACAAGTGAGCACACACTAGAGACACACACTCAAGCACAAGTGGTGATCCAAATGTTTGATTGAGCTTTCAAAGAAGATCCACACACATCTTTCTCTTGTGCATTGAAAGTGAGAAAGAGAAGCAAGCTGAAACAAGAAGTCTCATCCTTCTAGCTCTCCTCATCTTAAGCCGGTACAAAGGTTTGTACATCATCTAGTAAGGTATCTATTGCTCATTAGGCTGTAAAAGATAATTTTATTTATCTTGTTAATGTTGTAAGATTTGAGTTGAGCCTAAAACTCATTGTGTCAAAGGTTCGAGTTTAGTCTTAAAACTCATTTGGTGTAAAGTTTGAGTTAAGTCCGTAAAAACTCACTTGGTGCTAGGTTTGAGTTAAGCCTGTAAAAACTCATTTTGTAAGGTTTTAGAGTGAACCGTGGTAAAACCCTTGTTGTGGTTGATCACTAATAAAAAGTGATTGGAATTGAAAAATCCTTAAGTGGGTAAGCTTGAAGTTAGTGGACTAGACGGGGTGCCAAGCCACTATATATCTTGTGTGCAAGTGTTCTTTAGCTTTCGTTTATCATTTTCGCCTATTGCACATGCTTTCATAAGTTTTGTTATCAAACTCTAAAACAAAGTTTTCTTGAGCATCAGTTTATACATATACATATAAAACATATCTTTAATATAAAAACATCTTTGGTATACTCTTACTTATGTAAATCATCTTTGCCAAAGATCATTATTTTGAAAAACAAGTAAAAAGATTTCGAATCAAGCAAATCAGTAAAGTGGATTTCGAAACATACATTTCATATTTCGAAACTTGTAAAACATAAAGGTTTATTTCGAAACATAACCCCTATATTTCGAAACCTAGTTTTCTATCATCAATAAAAGTTTTAAATTATCGAAAATTTATACAAATCTCAATTCACCCCCCTCTTGGGATATATTTGCCATAATTAGGAATCAACAATAAAATAATACATTTACCTTACAGGGTTCGAACCCAAGACCTGCCTTGCCCAAGCTCCTTCCTTGCATGTAAATGTCCACCGAGCCACTAGCTCTCTCATAATATGCATTCGCAATAATTAATTTTATACCAGTTCCCAGAATTATGTTCAACCCCAAAATTCCATAAATTTTCAATCACTTTCCCGTACAAATATACAATAAATTATAATTTTATCATATCCTCAAATATTCAATAAACACATCATTATAGGTTGTCTCAGCCCAAAATTCTATCATTTTTTGGGGGCCCATAAATTTGGAAATTTTTTGCTAAGTTATATGAGCTAATTTTAAGAGTTAACTAATGGTTGATTATGTGATTCATTTAATCCCAATTCCCAACCCAAGTTTGTAAGCCCAATACAAGCCTAAATCTAACAAAATGACCAAACCAAATTTGGACCCATTAATCCATTATTCTTTCACTGAAGCCAAATAGGTTCATCTTTGACTCTCTCTTCCTCTCAGCCTCTTTAGTCTTTCCCACTCATCTCTCTCTCTCTCTCTCTTCCCTTTAGTTTATAGTTCAATTTCCCCCTATTTCAATACTTTATTTTCTCATCAAGGGATAACTGTGCTCAGCTCCTCAAGTGACAGTGCCCTAATTTGTAAGATTGAAAATTTTTATTTTAATTTTTTGTTAATAGCATTTTTATATATATTTCTTTTGAGTGAATAGAATTAATTTTATTATTTTTGTGTAGAATTTGAGTGGATAAGTGAGATTTCTTGTTTTTTTTTTTTGCAAGAACAAGAGTTGTCTGCCTCTTCTCCTTTTCAACTGTTATGATTGATACTTGAATTTCAAAGGTAATATTATCTTTTTACTTTTCTAATTTGATCATTGTTTTTAATTTTGGATTGTTAAATAAAGTAATATTTGTTCTTGGATTTATGCATTTTTTTTAGATTGTTGTTGTCTTGTTGCTTTGTCAGCATATAAATGAATGGTGTTGCCTTGTCGACTTTTATGCTCTAGTTTTGAGATTGTTGGTAACTTATTACCTTGTCGGCAAATTATTAAATCGTTGTTGACATATTTTTTGAATTTGTGAATTGTTCTTCACTTGTTGGATTATTGATGAATTTTTACTTTTTTTTTATGGTTTTTAGAATTTAGAAATTAGGTTTAACGTTATTATTGTTTAAGCATGCTGTGTATTATCATAATATTTTTTTTTCTTTTGTTAGGCTTAAGCAATAGTCGCAAATTATTTCTTTTAAACATATGTTAGGAGCTCAAAAAAAAAGAAGAAGGAAACAGATGGAAAAATCATTAGTTTAATGTCAAGTCGGTGATATGCTTAAATACTTTAATAGCAATAAAATAACAGAGATGGAAGAAATAGTTAAAAACTTGAATGAAACTTTGGTGGAGGAACAAGAAACTTGGAATAACAATGTCAATAAACAATGCGAAAAGGTTAATGAATTGAATGAAGACAAAGATGATCACGTTGATGTCAATGAATTGAACGAGGAAGAAGAAGAAGAAAATGTTGATGTGAATCAATTGAATGAGTAAGAAGAAGATGATGTTCAACATGAAGATTTGTTGATTAATTTTTATGATCCTGGGTGTTGGGATAAAGTTGACCAAAATATGAGAGATTTCTTAGTAAAGAGGGGTCCAAAAAGAGCTAATAGAGTGTTGTATCCTAAAGATAGTACTGGTAGGCATTTTGAATTATCACAATATAAGCGAGTACTGCCTAATGGAGAAACAAATGATAGGAGATGGCTAGTATATTTAGTTCATTTGGATAGAATTTTTTTCTTTTGCTGCAAGTTGTAAAAGACTTAAAAAACAATGAGTATAATCGGTGAAGGATTATTGGCATAATATGAGTAGGAGTCTTAAAAATCAGGAAGTAAGTAAGAAGCATATAAATTGCATGCTTAGTTGGATTGAATTAAAAACAAAACTATGGAAAAACAAAACAATTGATTAAAGTGTGCAAATTGAAATCAATAAAGAAATAGAACATAAGAGACAAGTATGAAGAGGATAATAGTTGTTGTGCAAAGATTAACAAAAAATAACTTAGCATTTCAAGGAGATTGTGAGAAGTTTTATGTGAAAATAATGGTCTTTTTTTACAAATGATTGAAATGATTGTTGAGTTTGATTCGATTATGAAATAACACATTCGGGGTATTTAAGCACGTGAGACTCATTATACATATCTGGGCCCTAAAATTCAAAGTGAATTAATACAAATGTTGGCAAATGAGGTGAAAAGTTCAATTGTTAGAAAAGTTAAACAACTAAAATATTTTTTGGTCATATTAGATTGTACTCCAAAAGCCAGTGATAAGGAGCAAATGTCTATTGTAATACGATGTGTAATACTCAAAGATTTTGTAAGCTATTGTCATTAAATAAATAAAATATCTTCTAGAATTTAAGAGTCTCAGGAAGTACGTGTAATTCTCAGGGAAAGTTCTGGAGAACAAAAACTAATTTTTCAAGTTTTTAGAAATGAATATGAAAGACTATGATCCAAGAGGTGTTGAAAGAATACAAAATAAATTCAAGAGGGCCCAAGTGTTAAAGAAACAAAGTACCCCCGGGCCAAAACATAATTTTCAGAAAGCTTATAAACGAATTGTAACTAAGGACTTAAAGTGACGGGACGGGACCAACGACAGTTACAAAAGTAATCATTCGGCCCAAATCTTTAGGGCCACTTATCATAAGGGGTAGAATGTCATGATTAGGGTGCAAATCTCAAAAATAAGTGGCACAATTCCATTAGGCCAAGTGGCAAAACCTTACTTGTTTAAGAGTCCTATATATTAAAGCATTTGGGCTAACCTTTGCACATGATCTGGGGGGGTAAGTATCACACCAAAGAGGGGAAATTCTGCTCTAAAGAAGGGAAGAAACTCTGCCCAAATTAAAAAGGAAATCAGGTCGTTGGAAATTGCAAGCCCACCTTGAAGTTTGTGCGTAATAGTCACTGTAAACCCAATGTAAGTTCGATTTCTTTTCATAGTTGCATAGAGGGTCGAAAGAGGAGTCTGTAGGTTTAAACGAGGATCGAATTAGAATTAAAATGAATGAGATATGTTGTTTTTAATTTTCTACAATGGATCCGGTGGTCGGCGCGTGCTCTACGCACACAAAAGGGCCGAGCATCCAAGCACGTGGCCACATCTTGCGGCCCTCACATAAGAGCCCCTCTAAGCCTGAAATTTTGCATGGTCCCTCATCTTTTTATTAGCTACCTACCTACCTATCAAAAAAATATTCTAGGTTTATTCACCAAAAAGTCTCGTTTTTATATAAACAACTCACTTGGAGCGGCGTTCGACCCTTAAGCAGCGTAATCGAAAGGTGAGGAGCTATGGTGAGTGGTCTATGCATGTCTTTGGTACATATTGATCATGTTTGCTTACATTTGTGCGAAACTTGTGGTTGCATCTCACTTTTCCTTCATGAAATGCATATTTTTCTTATATTTCATCTTACTTCACTTCATTTTGGTTGTGGCAAGCTCAGGGGATCGGCATGTACGATCGTGGACCGTGAAATGGAGTTGGTGTGATGGGCATGTCGATGTGGGGGTGATTGCAACACCCTGGCATGGGCTTCCTGTAACGTCTCGTTCCTACCTACGGGTGTTACTCACAAATAGCCAGCTTACTATTCACAAGCTAGGGCAAAGATGAAGAGACGGCTACGTTTCAACAGGAAACGACCTAGGTGGGAACTAGGCTTTGCCCTCTTTTCGCTCTACTCAAGGGTTCAGGAATTATCAAAATGACCTCGCAAAAATAAAACTCGAAACCTCACAAGTGTCACCCCTTCTCAAGCTCTTTAATAAAGAGCTAAGGATGACTTCCCAGGATCGAAAGGAATAAACTAACTCACTAGCTTCATATAAATTATGGCATAAGGCCTCAATTATAAGAAAATAATTCTTCTTTGCCCTAACTATTAACCCATTTATCTCACCTTTATTTCCTTTAGAAAATATTTGGGGTTAATATTTTTTTGGAAAAATTTAATAAAATTTTCCTTATTAAATTTCCATTGATTTTTTTCCTTTAATTATTTCAAAATACCATAATTTTCCAACCCTTAGGAAATTAATTTTTGACATACATACCTCAAGGCATCCTCATCCAATTTCAAAATTTAAGGAAAATACTCCATTATTTAATTTCCCAAAATATAGAAAATTTTTCCACGATTGCCTCAAATTTATATTAATTTAATAATTAATTTGGAGACTTAAATACTCCTTTATTTATTTATTTAAACATAATTTGTATTTAAGAAATTTACAAAATATCAGAAATAATTAATTAAACAGAAAAAGAAATAAAATAAAAAAAGAAAAAAACATCACAGCAACAAGGAGGGGGCGAGCAGCAACAGCCAGTTGCGCCCAGCGCGCGGACCGCACGCGCGCGCACTGTGCGCAGCCGCGCGCCCCTGGTACCAGCACATTGCCTCAACCATTTTTTAATAAAAAAAAAAATATTTGTTGTTTCTTTTTAAACCCAAATTTTACAGAATGCTTTTTCACTTCAAATGGCTTCCAAAACATTCAAGTTTGCCACTATACAACCACATTAAGTATTCATTACATATTTAACTAAAATAAATACATATTTAACTAAAAGAAATACAACATTAACCACTAAATCCATAAAATACATACAACTACACATGCACTTCCCTTGCTCCATTACCTTTAACCTTGCAAAACTCCTTTTCCCTTAGATGATTCTCCACCTACATAGAGGTCAAAAGACCTTATGAGCCAATGCTCAGTAAGGGTGCTATGCAAATGTATATGTAACATGAGAAATAAACATGTAATGCAAATGCAATGTATATAATGGATAGTCCTCCATGCCCTCATAACCACTTAGGTTAAGGCACCAACCAACCCCTCTCTCATCACTAGTCTTCCTTATAGCTATAGGTTCACTAGAACACAAAACATGCAATAAGACCATTACATGCAACTCATTCAAAAACATGTACAAATGCAAGCAAAACCCCACCACTTGGGGTTATCCCTTACCTCTTTCCTTGAAGCTTCAATACTTCCACTTGCCAAGACTCTCTCTTTGGCTTTTAATCACCTTAAGAAAATATCCTTAAAGCATTAGAGATCTTTAAGACTAAAGAATGAATGGAGAATGAAAACTTTCCTACACACTTGAAGAAATTTAAACTAAGGCTTACCTCTTGCTTGCATTTCTTCTTCCTTCTCCTAAACTTCTTCTTACTCTCTTTCTCTTAATATGTGGAAAAACCTTGCACAAAAATCTTAACTCCCTATTTATAGAGATTTCCTACTCAATCCATGCCAAAACTCAAGATTACATCTTAGCCATTGATTTTTCTTTAATTCAAGAGACTCAATCTCAACCCTCCAATACAAGCACAATCCTTGTGTTTCTCCTAATCCTCAATCTTAGCCATTGATTTTAAGAGAACTCATCTCTAGTCTCTAAAGAAACACAATCCAAGAGACTTAGTCTCTTTAAATCTCATCATTTGATTTTCTTTGGAGATTAAATCCTCAACCATTGGATCAATCTCTAATTCCCATAATTCTCCAATTTTTAAAATTAATAAATAATGACTAATTTCAAGATTGACAGATTTCTCCATTTTCCATTTAATTTAAATCCATAACTTTTCAATCATTTAATGGAGACTAATATCTTTTCTTTTTTATTTTATTTAAATTGCTCTTGAAAGACCTAATTTATTTTACTTTGGCATTTAATTAAATCCGCCATTTTTCCACATAAATGCATGACTAATTTCCATTTAATATGGAATTTCTTTTAATTCTCTCCATAATGGCTCTCATTTAATGCTTGAGAGACTAATTCCTTTTCTTTTTGCATTTTTTTAAATCCCACTCTTGCTTCATAAGATCATTCCAAGTATCACCAATTACACTTAATCAAATTATTTCTTATTCCCAAATTTAATTAAATCTCATTCCATGAGATTTTGCCAAGTGTCACAAATCTAACCTACTTGGCTTCCATTTTAATTTCTAATTATCCATGCATTTAAAACAAGAATTAAATTCTCCAAAAATCAATTCTCCAATATAAATAATTTCTCCAAAAATAATTTACCCTTTTATGGGATGAAACTCCAAATTACCGTTTTGCTCTTCCTAAGGCATCCTATCTATTATGTGCCTTTTCTTTAATTCAAGGGCAATTATGAAAATTTCCATATACCAATATTCCCTTAATTGATAAAATATATCATGACTCATCAAGGGTATTACACTTCCACAGAAGGGGGAAGAACTGCATAACATCTCATTTTCTGTATTTCCATGCACTTATTTCTTTCACTCCACAAACCACTTCACTTAGATGTTCATATCTAACTAACAGTATATTCAAATGTGTTAGGTGCCCCGAGACCCGGTGTTAGCAAAAGTAAGGAGTTAGACACTTAGTTTAGTTTATTTTTTAGTTATTGTCGTTGTAAACCGCTCGTGTATTTAAAATAGTGGTAGTTCTTGTACTTTACTATAAACCAAGTCGTCATGTTGCATCTATTTTCCAAATCATATGTAAGTAATGCTTTGAGGTGCCAAATGATGTTTGGTTCGAGTATTGGACGTTTGGCACCAGGTATGTGTTTCACCATACCCTAAGGAATCCTAACCACCTCAGGTTTCAATCATCGCTTTCGCATCTCGGGATTCCTTTAACACCCGTATTCACTTTAGCATTTGGCTATTTTATGTTCTATTGCCTATAAGAAAAATGGGGTGTTACATGATGTGTGGATGATTCAACAGACTTTACAACAATAGAAGAATATTGACTGAAATTTTTGGAGGTTGATGATATATCAGGATTTGGACTTTTTACTAAACATAAAAACACGTTGACCAATCTTGAGCTTGACATTGACGATGTAAGAGGTCAAGAGTATGACAATGGGTTTAATATGAAAAAGAAGTATAAAGGTGTACAAACAAGACTATTTGAAATAAATCCGAGGACTTTCTATACTCCATGTGGTTGTCATAGTCTTAATTTGATATTATGTGATATGAAAAATTGTTGTTCTAAAGCTATGTCATTTTTTTGAGTGATATAAAGCATCTATACATTGTTTTTTTCTATTACCAAGTGGTGGAAAATTTTCAAATATCATATGAAAGGTCTTACACTTAAGCTATTGTCACAAATACATTGGGAAAATCATGCTGGAAGTGTTAGGCCTATAAAAGAGCAAATTATGTTTTATTTGACTTGACAGATACTAGTGAAGATCTTAAAACTAGGAGCGAACCTAAGCCCTTAGCAACATATGAACTTCATAATTTTGATTTCTTACTTGGCATGATAATTTGGTACAAGTTATTGCATGCAATCAATATTGCAAGTAAATTTCTTCAAATTGAAAATATGAATATTGATGTTGCTATCACTCTTTTAAAAGGACTTCTTTTGTTTCTTAATGACTAGAGAATTTGGATTTGATAAGGTCATGGTTAAAATGAAACAAATAGTAAATGAAATGAGAGTTAAAACTATATTTTGAGAAAAAAAATGCATGATTCGAAGAAATTTTTTTTTGATAAGAATGGTAGTGATGAGGTAACACAATTCTTTGAGAGTAAATTAGTTCATCTACATAATTGATTGAGTTTGTTCTTCACTTCAAACTAGATTTCAACAATTTCAAAAATATAGGGAAACATTTGGATTTTGTTTAATTTGGAGAGATTGAATTGTGTTGATGATGATACTTTGCTACGGTCTTGTAAGAATCTTAAAAAATCCTCAACACATAATAGTTATTTCGATATTGATAGAGATGATTTGTTTTCAGAGTTGACAATTTTGAAATACTCTTTATTTAGAGAAATAAAAAAAATAATAATAATTGATGTGGTAAACTATTTGAAGAAAATAAATAGATGGTTTCCAAGTACTTGTGTTGCTTACAGAATTTTGTTAACTATACCAGTTATAGTTGCATTTGCAGGAAGAAGTTTCTCCATGTTGAAGTTGATTAAAATTTATCTCTGCTCAACTATATCATAAGTCATTGAATGAATTGGTTATATTGTTTATTGAAAAAAAAAATGCTCGAAAAACTTAATTATGTAAACTTGATTGATATTTTTGCTTTCAAAATTGTAAGGAGAGTAGTTTTTAATTGATTATTTAGAAAATTTTCAATTTTATTCTTTGATATGGTATGGATAATTTTTTAATACTTAATTATGAAACTAAAAATTTAAATGTACATTACGATTAGGGATTCATTTTTACATTTTGAGTTAAAATCGAAAATCTCTGGTTTAACATTAATCATTATATTCAAGTAATTGTGATTAATTAACATTAAGAGGTAAAATGTAATATATTATTAAAATATTAGGATATTTATTTAATTTATTAAATATTAAGAGTATTATTTGTAATTATTCTTATGTGAATTTTAAGCTATTAAAAAGGAGGGGGAAAAGCAAAATAATAAAAATGTTAACTGCGCTGGGCAGATGCAAGCCCAAGTCATGAGCAGTTGCGAAATGGCCAGCCCAGTACTGACGAGGATTCGGGCGGGTTCGCCCGCTCCAGCTAGGACCCGGCCCCGATCCATAAGTCTGGCTGGGTACAAAATAAGAAGAGATTTGGTCAATTAGGGTTTCATGAACCCTAGCAGGCGGCGCCCCTACCCTCTCTTTATCTCCCCCAATTTCTGCCTTCTCCGATCGCCGGCGACAAGGTCACCGCGAGACCTCCGTCGCAGCGCAAACCGCCACAGTCCGTCGATTTGTTTCTGCCATCGCTGCCACCGCTGTCTCTATCTCTGTTCTCTCCTTCTCGAGCTCTGGCCGTCGCCATCAGCTTCATCTCCCCCTCTTTACGATCTGAAAGCCACTGTGACCCAGTATCGCGCCAGCCCTGCCCCTCTGCCTTCCTGGAACTCGATTTTTCCTTCTTCTCCAATCTAAGATCTGGGCTTACCCTGCTTCACTGATCTGCTCTCTCTCTGCCTTGGTATCACTGGCGCGTTAAGCCGCCGACCGCCGGCCTCCGCCACCGCTGTCTGCCCCTTCTCGCCGGTCTCCGCCACTGGCTATCGAGCCTTGGTCTTTTGGGTATGAAGTTTAATTTATTTTATTTTCTTAAGCTTTAACTAATTTTAGTGAATTATTGAGTATTGAATAATGAATGGTTTACTTGATCTATATGTATATATATGTAGATATATATCCTAGTAAATAAAAAAATATATACATAGTGAACACTTTCTATAAAATAGGTAATTTGCACTATAACCCTAAATATGGTAGGAATGCTTTTAGGGCCACGACTAAATAAATCGGTTTATTTAAAAGTCAAATGACGTAGTTGACAAGTCCATTTTGGTGCAATGATGAGCTAATGGATTGGGCCCAATTTTATGAATACATATTGGTACACTAGTCTGCACATTTTGTATTTATTAAATAAATATATACTTATTTAAAATACTAACCTTTTTCAAATTTTTTATTATTAGTTTTGGATCTTCAATTATGTGGGAATTGGTATTTAATTGAAAAATGTCTTATATTTTATTTTAAAAATACTATCACTAGTTTTAAAGTTATTAGAGAGAATGATACGTAAATATTTAATTTTTGTTGTGAGAATATTTTATTAAGTTTGTGGTGGATCTGTAGAGTAGTTTTTTAGATGGGTCCCCTCTGGTTTTTGCCAGATCCGCACTTATATGCACAACGGAACTGCTCCAGTATGACCCGGCCCATTTTTTAATGGGTTGGGTTTGGTCTTGTCTTAACGGGTCTGGGTTTTGGGTCTGACCCAGACCCGATCTGACAGTCTTAACTCAGATAGGGTTTTACAGTTTATCCCAACAAGTTGTACGATGAAAGTTGGATCCTGTTTTAGTGTCTTTATGTCACTGAAGCTATAAAATTTTTTGAACATTAATGTGGAATTACATTCAGAATTACTACCTTGAAGGGATACATTGTTAAATTGATGTTGTCGTAAGGCCAACTTCCCAAATCGACTCCCCGTCAATGCAAAGTCTCAGGAACACAAGGAGTTTTGTTTATCAAATGGAGTTGTTGCTAATGCACCTAATGCTTTCATCATTGTGATAAATTAATTGCTTCACTCTTATAGTGGTGGGTTTGTGGCTGTTTATTATGATGATTTTCAAACACTAACACTAAATTGCATCCTTCATAATTAAGGGTGAGCTTACCAATCCTACTAAATTAGTTGTTTATGTTGCATCTTTGACAACATCTTTTTGGTCCCTGGTTATGTTGTTTCAAGAAAGGTACTTATGTGGACCAGTCCAAGATAGACAATTCAGTGGTGGCCGGCCTGTAAGAAGATCCATGAAATTGGCAGTTTCCATGGATTGCCATAATCTTATAGGTGATTCATTCCAACTTCAGTACAAATATTAGGCAAATTGGGTATTTTGCAATGGCTGGAAAGTACTGAGGAGTTAACATGACAACTACTACTTTTCAGGAGAGAAACCAAACTTAAGCTAGCAATTGTTTGTTCTTGCCTGATTTTCTTGTCCTTTTAAATTGTACTGTCACATCCAAGGTGGGAATTGGAGTTGTTCCATGTTCCAAAGGAAGGCTGGTTTTAATCGTGTGAATTGAGTGGAGCTAAGATGGATATAACACACATGATATTGAAATTGATGGTGTGGTTCAAGCATGAAGATTTGGGCTTGTTAGTTGACACATGGAGGATTTGTATTGTATTATGATGGTGGTGTTGTAAAGCATATGAACAACTAAAATAGGCTCTCATCAAGTTATGTTGGACGGTTCCTATGTAGTAGTTGACCTTGGCCATAAAGCACAAGTGTAGTGCCATGTATAGAGTTGCTAACACACTTAGTCGATGTGCTTGATGAGAACAATGCTATCCAATGTACATTGGTTCTATTTGTTTGCCTATACTTTAGGCTCTCATCAAGTTATGTTGGACGGTCCCTATGTAGTAGTTGACCTTGGCCATAAAGCACAAGTGTAGTGCCATGTATAGAGTTGCTAACACACTTAGTCGATGTGTTTGATGAGAACAATGCTATCCAATGTACATTGGTTCTATTTGTTTGCCTATACTTCAGGCTCTCATCAAGTTATGTTGGATGGTCCCTATGTAGTAGTTGACCTTGGCCATAAAGCACAAGTGTAGTGCCATGTATAGAGTTGCTAACACACTTAGTCGATGTGCTTGATGAGAACAATGCTATCCAATGTACATTGGTTCTATTTGTTTGCCTATACTTTGGGTTAGTAACAGAGTGGAAGTAGAACAAAGATTAGATTTCATCTTTGAGGGTAATCAACTCTCTGTACTCAAGTCAAATCTATGGTTGAAGCTAATCTAGGAGCTGTATGAGGAGGGGCATGTAATGTTTGACAAGACCATGCTAGTTGATGGCAAGCTTTTTTTTTTGGCCTCTCATGTGGAAGAAAGTTGTTGAGTTTGTGGAAGGATGTTTGTTATGGTGCCAAGACCAAGATCACCACTTAATTTGCACTCATGTTCGATTTGGAGAGTATCAATAAGAGACAAACAGCTTGATTGCAAACATGTAGGAGGTTCACAAATTATATAGAACAAAATCTAGTAAGTCTACATTCAAATAAAGGTGGGATGCTGAAAAGTTGTACACATGTGGAGCTGGTTAGAAATTCAGTCTTAGCAATTTTCAGCAATGAACAGTTATTAGCTGAAGAGCACAATAGCTGGTAGCAAGGAAGATTAGACTAATAAAGCTCATCAACAAGACAAACCCTAATGCTTACTGATTGAAATTGCCAAGTCATGTTCACTCTTCAGGTATGTTTAATATCTGACATTTTATTCCTCATCATGACAATAATTTAGAAGATAAAATGAAAATTTAAGAGCAAAGTATGTGTACTATTGAGGAGGATTATGTAGCATGTGTAGTACTTTAATATGTGGAACAATTGGATCTTTAAATGGTTTTGAAAATGGAAGGCAATAGTAGGAATTATGAGCTCGGATGAAATTGCGTGAAATATGTCAATATGGCTGAGAACATGATAGGAAACAATGTCACTGTTGTCACCATGACATGACATGACATGACTCTTGGCCAAAGCTCTATTGTTTATGTAACAACCCACCCTTAGCCCAGGAACAAAGAGCACCAACTCTCCTGCTTGTGGGGAACACTTGATTAGGAGTTATCAACTAGGGATAATCGGGTAATGAGCTGTTGAATTGTTCTCCCACTCACCAAGCTAAAGAAAAACTTTATGGGAGCATGAAATCATTCTCTGTGAGTGCTCCATTCGGATATGTCACTTGAGAGAAGGTGAACTTTTTATGTTGTGCATTTGTGGAAATTCCATACTTTCATACAACCTAAGCATGCAACAGCATCCATCATACAATTAAGATCGATTGACTAACATATTACAGAACGTTCAAAACCTAAGGCTAGCATAAATAAATCAAACATAAATCGAGCCTCTGGCTCATCGTACACGTATGTTCTTTGAAGAACTAACACCACTACTTAGCCACAACATAAAATTACAAGAAATTGTGGATCCACCTTCCTCACCTTTTCGATCTCCTTAATCAGACTTAACTAGACTATCAAACATAGCCTATCCAACAGTTATTCCAAGAACTACATTGACTGTCATTACACTAATCATCTTGATTAGTTGCTATTCACTATCCATAACTATGAAACACAGCCTGTATGAGTGGCATATAATACTGCAATTGTAGTCCCTTGGGAATTTCATTCACCCGCTATTGTCCTGCATTCTATCCTTTCTAGAAAACACATACTTTAGGCTATGGTGGTCCATGCAAATCTCAATCTTTTTGCCAAATTGCAATGCCTCACACCTTGATATCATATACCCCAACAGCTTTTCTATTGGTTGAACATATCAATCTTAGTTTTGAACATATCCCACGCATGGAGTGTCTTGAGATGACATATTGGATCAGGGTCGATTACTATATTCTTGGTAGATGGAGGTGATCCACAAGCAGTTGATGCTGCATGGGGAGATATTCAGTGAGTACTTACTGTAGGTGGAGTGGAAGATGCATGCCCAGGTTGACCTAGTCATCCGATTTATATCAGGGGTGGATTAAGTTTGCCATCAGTCTTTTGGTTGACAAGTGGAAGAATGTGGATCACAAGGCTAAGAGATCAAGACGATGCTAGACTGTTCGCACTTTTATGGAGGTGAAGATGGAAACAAAAGCTTGGAGTGGCCCAAATTGTGATCCTCAGCTATTATCTAAGAGAGTTCAGTGTGATAGGCACTGACATAGCTGGAGAATTTGATACTGGTGATGATCTCAAGATGAGAGAGTGCGAGGCTATTGTAGACAAGGAGGACCCTACAAAGGAAGTAGAAGTTAGCTTGGAAGAACCTACTGAGCAGTCGTCTAAAGAAATTTCATTTTCTCCTTAGATGTTTTGGAGTGACCCTGTTGGGTTGGTATCCCCTAGTTCTAGCCATAGAAGTTACCTGGCCACTTCCAAAAGTGCTACCGGTACATATAGGGGAGAGGGGACTTTTAGGTCCAAGACCTCTTGGAGCCAAGATTAGAATTGTAATTCTAGGATGTCCGTTAATGCTATGTTATAAGCTCATGCTTCAAATCTTCTTGTATTTTATGTTATGGCTAGGTAGTTGTTTTCATTTGTTTGAAGAACGTATGTGTACGGCGGTCTGGAGGTTAGATTTATTTTTTATGTTATTTATGCTTGTCTTAGGTTTTAAATGTTCTGTAATTTCTCAGTCAATTGATCTTAATTGTATGATGGATGTACTGTTGCATGTTTAGGTTATATGAAACTATGGAATTTCCACAGGTGCACAACATAAAAAGCTCATCTTCACTTAAGTGATGTATGCGATGGGTGTACTCACTGGGAGTGGTTTTATGCTTTCTAGATTTTTTCTTTAGCCTGGTGAGTGGGAGAACAATTTAGCTACTCATAACCTGATTATCCCTATCTGATAACTGCCAATCGGGTGTTCTCCCCAAGCAGGAGTGTTGGTGCTCTCTGTAATACATTGGGCTAGGGGTGGGTGTTACAGTTTACGGCTTCAATTTTGCATTTTCCTTTTCCACAGTACTTCTGTTTTAACAATTACCAGTAGTGTGTACACATCAGACTTCATTTTTTGCATTTTCCTTATTTATGAAAGACTTAATTAGGTTTTTCAATGTTTATTAGTATGCCATTTTTCTGTAAATTCATATTTCCTTACTTCAGACTTAGTTAGGGTTGGGAGAGTTGAACCTATCTTTTATGGAAAATGTAAGGATCGTACCTGGGTGGCTTTCTAATTAATATACAAAGTGAATTCTCATGATTTTGTGCACCTTCAAGGATTTGTTTTTGAGAATAAATCAGTTAGTTGCTGCCACTATCCTCACTCAGTATGCACTTTGAATCAGTTATTTGAGGGAAAGTTCTGTTTCTAGCTCGCTCACAAATCAATGAATTCAAGACTGTAATTCCTTCCCTCGTGTATTCACTGTCATGGAACCACCTGAGATGCTTGGAAAGTGCTTGTATCAATAACTCTTGGAAGATGCTTTACTGGGGAGATACTATATAGCATTTATTCATCAGTACTAACTGCTATTAGCTCCTTCAAGTTCTTGATTCTCAAATTTGTGCTGCTGTTTGTGTAGAATTCAGTAGTTAACTAGAGATTGTGGGTGAAATCAGTAATCTTGGAATGTGTTTGGAGTTCCAAATAATGTTGGAAGTCCTCTTAAGACCCTTGAGTTGTGGTCAAATGGGTGGTGATGAATAGTTTTATGAAGTGTTGAAACATAGTTTAGCAACTTAATCACTCTTTATTATTTTAAATAATTGTCCCATTGATTTATTACAATTCTAATTATTTTTCAGTTTGGATGTTTAGATCTAAGTCTACATATACTTTAATTTATATTCGTGTTTACAGTTTTTGGCCTGCCTGCAAAGTGGAACATTCATGTTGCGGTCATCTTTGGCATTGATAGAGAATGAGAACTCTAAGAGATTATGTATTTTCCTTCAAAGCTCTCATCATTCCATCCTGAACTGGAACAACATTCCTAATGGGAAAACTTTGAAGGTGGGAATACCATCTATGATTTTTCCTAGAAAGAGGTATTTTCTACACTTCTGCTGTATTGACATTGTTGGAAAACCCCCTATCATTCCTTGATCTTTAAGCTTGAAGGATCCTTTGATGTGATTGGTTGTCAAACTCATTAGTTGCAGCCATACTTCCTAGTACTTTCTAAATTCTCTTTGTTCTTCTTCCACCTTGGAATTTTATGGAATGCGATTATCTTGCCTCTTTATTTGCTCTCTCATGAGTCATGATATTTATGGGAATCTAGATTATTTACAGAATGAATTGTTCTTTGTAACCAATGAAGCATGAAGACTACTTCATTTTGCGTGCCATACTAATATCTTGCACATATTGGACAAGGATACCTGAAGGACATGCTGAGAAGCATATTCTGATTTTTTTTCTTATTTTAGTTTTTTCGATGGTGTCCAGGGGTTGGGCACATGATGGGATGCATGTATCTCTATAATCTTATGGGTTTTCCATTTCAAAGATATGGATTTGTTGACATTTAATTGAAGACATTTTGAAGATGTTATTTTGTGATGTCATTGCTTTTGATTAAATCACAACAAAAAATTGGAACTACTATTCCAATCAACTGAAAGGAAATTAAAGTGTTGCTGCTACCATTTTGTAAGTTCTCCCCATACTTAGAACTAAAGAATTAAAAGAGGTGAATACACATTCCACAAGGAGTTCTTGCATGCTTAATGGACACCTATTCTTAGGGAACCGAGGAAAGTTCTCAGCATCTTGAAAGCTTGAGTTTGCTAGAACCAAAAGTTTTTGGAATGTGATAGATAGGGTTCTCATTGATCTTTCCAAGGGCATCACATAGAAGTAAGCTCTTTCTCTCTCTCTCTAAGGGCATCGTATAGAAGTAAGCTCTCTCTCTCTCTCTCTCTCTCTCACACACACACACACACACACACACACATCTATCTAGCTCTTTGTCTTATTGTGGTTTAAGTTCATTTTGCATTGTCTTAAGAGTCTTCACTTATAGTTTTCACATTGTTAGAAACCATCTAAAAAATATTGAATAGTTCTCATTTCCTCAATTTATCCCATTAAATTAGTTGGGTCATACCTATAATCCATTTTGTCTCATATATCATGGAGGTCAAAATTTTTTCTTACCTTTTAATATTGGTTGGGTCATACCTATAATCCATTTTATCCTATATACTATTGAGGTCTGATAAAATTGCAAGAATTACCTTTGACGTTTGAGAAATAACAATAACTGCCCTTGTTAAACAGAAAGACTAATAACCATTTTGCCCTTTCTCTCTCTCCTCTTTCTTTTCTTTCTTACTCTTTTCTCCTCTTATTTAAAAAAAATAAAAAAAGAACAAACAACTAATGGTCGCTAGTTGGCAGTCGTGGGTGACCAGAGAGGGGGGGAAGGGTTGAGGGGAGGGAAGGAGAGCCCAAATTGGCTCGGGTTCATTGCAATGAACCTAGATTCATCGCAAAGCAAGAGAGGGGGAGAGGGTTGGGTTCATTGCACATATGGGTTTATTGTGGATGATCCCAAATTCATCATAGAGATAGAGGATGAACCTGTATTCATTACAGAGTAGTGATGTCAAATGAGCCAGACTGGTTTGGCTTGTTTAGGCCAAGCTTGGGCCTAGCTCGCCCTGCAAACCCACCCAAGGTTGCTAAGCAAGGTTGGGTTAGGTTCGTGCTAGTGAGCCTAAATGGAATGAGCCCAATAGAAGCCCATCAAGCCGAATTGGTTTTAATATAGTTTTAAAATTAATTTAAAGTATTAACTTATTTAATGAATAGGATATAAAAATATTTTTAAAAATACAAACTCCACTTTAAAATGAAAAAAAAAATAAGAACTTAGAAGTTAGTAGTTAAAAGTTACAAGTTTGAAAATTAAAACTTATATCTTTTAATAGTTTCCACTTTCTAGTTCTTAACGATCCAATTTTACTTTTGTAATTATATTAAATTTTATAACATTTAAAGTTATAAAAAGTTCCTCATTCAAGAAATATGTATTTAATGTTTGTTTAAGGTAATTATAGCTTTTTGTGTAGGATTATATATGATTATGTATGAGATATAAAAAACTATATATCAAACATTTAATGTCAAAATTGCAATATAAAAAATTATAACTTTCTTATTATGAAAAATAAGTTTAGGTTGGGCCCTTTGAGTTGGGCTTGCAACGCTGGCGGTTTGTAGTTGAGCTACAAGCCCAAACCTATTGGGCTTGACCCAACCCTATCAATACAACGAGCAAATCTTCGCTCGACTCGCTATAGTAACAAGTCAAGCCAAGAAGGTTTATGAGCTGCTCAACTTGCTTGACATCTGTTTTGCAAAGGGGAGAAAGAGATAAGACTTACGTCATCTTTGCCAAACCATCACTGCAATGTGAATTTTCCCATTGTTGTTGTCCTTTCAGTTCAGATATAGAATGATCTACATCATTTTAGATTGGCGATGGTTCCATATTTGGAAGGATGGTTTTAGATCTAGAATCTAGAATGATTGTTAACACGATCAAAGCCTTAGAGAAAAGGGGAAGAATTCTATTTCATTGTTGTTGCTGACCAAGAGATAGAGAAACTTGGGAAAGACTTGAGAAGAGTGAGAAAAATGAAAAACGAGGAAAAAGTCATTAAATATAAGGGTATTTTGGTTATTTTTTAATGTTTGAGAGGGGGAAATTGCAACATAGCCTTAAATCTTGAAGGTACTCCTTGTATTTTCTCAAACATTAGGAGTACTTGCAATTTTTAATAAATAATTCTCAAACTTGAATAGGCATCTATTATATATAATGAACATATATGTGTGGGTCACATTATAAAAAAGGTAATTTGCACCCGGACCCCTCGTGTTTTGAGTCATTTGCAAGAAGATCCTCTATGGTTTTAAAATGTTTCTGGAGCTCCTTATGGTTTACTTTTTCTACTCAAACCCCTCATTTAGATACATTTTAAAATTACTATGGTTTAAAAATGTCTTTGGATGTCTGTTTGACTTAATTTGTTTGTTAAGAAACCTCATCCAAATACATTTTTAAACTAACAAAGAGGGTATCTGAGCAAAAAAAGTAAACACAAGGACCTTTAGAGATAGTTTTTGTTGAATCAGAGAACTTGAGAGAAAGAAACCCTAGTTAGAAGAAATAAATTTCTCTCTCAAACAATAGATTGTACACCTATATATACTAATACTAAATGAGTCATGACATAAGCTATGACATAAGTTAATCCTAATGACATAAGCCATGACATAAAGATAAATCTCACACATACCCATATAACAAGATTAAGACTAGATATGTTGTGTTGTTTCTCATATATCACTAATATGTCTAATTTCTTTAATTATTTCACCTCCCTCAAGTTAGAGCTAATATACTTAATTATCTTCTTTTGAACCAACCTTGTCCTCCACCTTTGTATATGCATGTAAACTGCTCATATTCTTGCATGCTCATATATTTCGAAGGACTATTTTTTAAAAGGCTAAATTGCACCTAGACCTTTTATGGTTTGGGTCATTCATAAGGAGACTCCCTATATTAAAGCTATGAGATTTATCTTTATGTCATGCCTTATGTCATCAAGATTAGCTTATGTCATGACCCATTTAGTATTAGTAAATATAAGTGTATAATCTATTGTTTGAGAGGAATTTATTTCCTCCAACTAGGGTTTCTCTCTCTCAAATTCTTTGATTCAACATGGTATCAGAGCTACCATTCAAACCCTAGTTGCAGTTGCGGCCTCCTTGCTGCCTTAACGCCACTTCCGCCATGCTGCTGCCAGTCTCCTCCATCAACTCTGGCGTGTGTCCCCTCCCTTCCAGCAACCTCCAGCTCCTAGTTGCACTGTTTGTTGCCATCGTAACAGCCACTAGACCTCATTGCCTTCTCTAGATTTGCAACCGTAGATCTCGTCGATGCCACCAGATCTCGTTGCCTTCTCCAGTTCAAACACTATTGTCTCTGTCGCTCGCCAACGCCACCAGATCTCGCCCGCGCTTGTGAGTCCGTTCATCTTTTGTGATCCCGCACCTTGCTGTCGGTCATCTTCCTTCGTCAATCTATCACTCGATCTGACAGTTGTGATTCAGATCTATTGCAATCGCGACCATCGCCTCTAGTTGTCCGCATCTTCCCACAACCTAGATCTAGCTAGATTTGCCTAGTTCCGATCATCGTCGCTGTGACTGCAACCTTCGGCCGCCATCTTTATCATCATCGACAATCATCTCCTCCATCTCAGATGCATCGCAAGACCGTCAACCTTCCTCCTTACCACCTTTAGCCGCTGTTGACCTCGGCCTCTGAGACTGTTCGTCCGCCAGATCTAAAACGTATCACGCGACTGTCGGCCTTTCTTCTCTGGCCGTTTTAGATCTCGTCAACTACATCACGATCGCCTTTGCAACCAATGATGTTGCCTTCCCTAGTTGCCTTGCCTCCACCGGTCGCCTCTTTGTTGGCCGATCTTGCGTCGCTGACTGTTTGTCCCTCGTCGTCGTCATCGCGACTCATCCAGCTCTTCCAAGTTGCTGCCTAGATCTTGGCCCTTCTCACCTAGATTTGATTTTTTATCAAGCTCCACAGCCAGGACCCAGATCTTAGCTCAGATTTGGTTTAACCCACCTAGATCTACGACCCGCTTTAGATTCAACCGTCAGTGCGCTTTAGATTCAACCGTCAATGTTCAAATTCGACCATCTTTTGATAGATTCGGCTGTCAATCCCTTAAATCTAGCTGTCAAACCTCAAATCTGACCATAATTTCTTAGATCTGGCTGTCAAATAGTTAGATCCAACCATTTTCTTCCTAACTAGCCCAAATCTCGCTCTAATGATGGTATCTCAGATCTGTTTTCAGATCTCGTCACTTTCTCGTGCCTCCTCGCCGTCGATTTGTCCCTCTGACGCTGCTATCGGCTTGTTCTTTTCGTCGTCTGGCTGCCTTTTCTTTGTCAGCATCATCTCCTTTGGTCGATTGATAGCCTCTCTTTAGCGTCGGAGCATCGCCATCGTCGATGTAACTTTAGATCTGGCGCTTGTTTCTCCTTCCAGTGGGGCTCTCAAATTGGCGCGCCCTTAGATCTTGGGCTTGTTTTTCCTTCCAACGCAGCTTTTAGATCTCACAACCTTTTCTTTGGATCTTGTGCGTCGCATAGATCTCGCATCGTCGATCTGTCATCATCGCTGTCGTTGCCGCCTCCTTTCTAGCAACCATCTTCTATAGCAACGCCACTACGTGCCCTTGGATAAACTACATTTGTAACAAACTTGCACATATGATATATATGTTTCAGTTTGAGGGGGAGTGTGATTTATTTTTATGTCATGGCTTATGTCATTAGGATTATCTTATGTCATTACCCATTTAGTATTAGTATATATAGGTGTGTACAATCTATTATTTGAGAGAGTTATTTATTTTCTCCAACTAGGGTTTCTCTCTCTCTAGTTCTCTAATTCAACAATATGGTTACATGAATTTTAGCACTCTAGTCATTTTTATCCATGACATTATCTTTTGTAAGGGCCTCATAACTTATATCATACCTAAGAGTCCCCACCAAGTTTCTCTTCCTCCTCTTTATCTGTTGCTAAATACCTATTACATTCCACCCACTCTCCTCATGGGAGTCTGTATTGGACTTATTTTTACATGACCAAACCATCTTAATCATGTTTTACATCTTATCTGCATAGGATCCACTAACCTTATTACGAATAACTCCATTTCTAATTTTATTTTTTCTTATTTGGCCATCCATCCATCTTAAACACTTCTTCGTTACACTTATATTTTTCACATTTTGGGTTTTACTGCACAATATTCTACAACAAAGTTGGTCTTATAATGCTCTTGCAAAATTTTCCTTTTAACTTTAATAGAATCTTACTATCACATAAAACATGAAATGCACTTTTCCATTCTAACCATTCCTTTGAAGGTCCCTTTAAGAGTTAGGGGGTGTCGTTCTTTTGTTATCCCTTTGAAGGTCCACATCGTCTCTTGGAATATTAGGGATCTTAAACTTGGTGGTGAGTTGACCTGCAAGATGCTAGCTAGGAGGCTTATTTAGTTGTAGAAAATGATTTACGGTTTTTTATCTTCAATTTTGTATAAAATTTTTTGTTTTCATTGTCCATAAAAATTTGATGAACTCGTTCAAATATTATAAATACAGAAAAACTAATTTTCAATCTTAGAAAATTAGAATCTATGTTCAAAAAAGGAAAGATATTATATTTTGTTTATTTTGTGTAATTTGTGTTAGAGAAGGAGAAGGAGATGATTTGTGGAAATTTTTTGGAAAGCCATATTTTCGATGACTGCAACTGTATTAATTATGCTGGCAAATATGCAACGTACCTTCCTAAAGGAAGATCTTTTGGATATAGTCTCTTATGTATATTTAGTCTTTACATGGAGTAATCCCTCATCAATATTGGAAAATGAGATGGCAATTGAAATTTTGGGCAATCTCTTCTAGGTGTGCTTTGAAGCATAAGTAAACTCCTTATATCCTTCTAATCAAGTAATCGTTGTCTACTTGGGCTTTGTGTAGATGACAATAGGCTGTTCACTGCAGTAGCAATTTAAGTAAATTTCTCTGACCCTTTGTTCTTTATGTTAATACTAGTGATTATTAGGTATTTATAAGTTGATAGAATGTTGTTGATGCATTATTATTGTTTTTAGAGTAAAATTCTGCTGCTTGCTACATCTGTAATGATTGTTGTGTTTCTCATTACCATTTTAGCCGTAACGCGTGAAAACAGTGTGACATACTAGCAAGTAAAAGTCACTTCCTATTGAGTTCCTAATTTATGTGACAAAATGAGATACAATTTTCAATTAGTTTAGGCTTTTTATTTTTTATTTTGTATGCAGGAGATCCTCCATAACATTAAGAAAGTTATTTTTTTCAGTCCAAATTCTATTAATACCTCTTCTAATATGTCACTGTTAATTGTATTTGAAGAACAGTTTTCGCGCAAAAAGAGACGGTTGGAAAATGGGTTTTGCTTTAGACACTGGTGGAATTTCCAACGGTGGCCAGGGGAGCCCTGAGAGCGATGATACTCAAGGCCTTGACCGAACTCGGTTGGGTAGAATAGCGAGTGCAGGCGGCAAACAGCTGCTGGAGAAACTGAAGTCGGCTCGAAAGAACTTCCCCATGAAAATATTTCTTCTTTTACTGGGTTTCTACACGGCAAATGCGTTGGCTACAATTCTTGGGCAAACAGGCGATTGGGACGTGTTGGTTGCAGGTGTTGTGGTTGCTGCAATTGAGGGCATTGGCGTGCTCATGTACAGGAAGCCTTTTTCTCTGAGAACCAGGAGGCTGCAGTCTCTGGTGGTGATGGTCAACTATTGGAAGGCTGGTGTTTGTTTAGGCCTCTTTGTGGATGCTTTCAAATTGGGTAGCTAGCTAGTTTTCACATCTATCATACACTACTTATATTGTTACCTATTCTTGCTGCTGAGGTCTTATATTCTAAATAGAATATAATATTGCACAAAAAAAAAAGTTTTCTAAAATATTTACATCATCAATATCATCACAAGATTTTTTTAATGAAAGATTTGAATCATTAACGGCTGCACGGATCTATGATTCTTCAACAATTAAAATTCTTTTATTAAAGGCTATAGGCTTTGCTTTGTGAATAATATTGAAGAAAAATATTTTCATCCCTTTAAGTATCAAATTTACTCAAAATACATACTTTTCATTATTTAAAATAAAATATTTACTTCATGAGAAGTATTTAGTTTTTTAGGACTGATCGAATTTACGAACTCAATGAATATGTTGAGATTTAGTGTGATATGATTGAGATGACACATCAAACTCCTTTTGATATTGGAAACATATTTTCAATCAAGTGCACTCTTGTTATGAGTTTATACAATCACAACTATCACTGATTACATAGGATATTTATCTCGCGTCGGAGATCAATAGATTTCATTAGCAATCATTTGTCTTCATACGTTACTACACAAATGCCACACAGTCCATCTCTCACAACAATAACTGAGTGGTTCTTAGTAATGGCAAATCCCGGGCACCAACATACAAGATAATTGTATTGTCTTCGATCTAAGGACATGTAACATAATCAAATGCCACATATCATAGATCTTTTTAATCATGTGATCTGTTATTTGCGTCACAATCAATAGATGTTCAATTAACATTTATTCACATGTTTGTTATATCGATCTCATAAATTATAAAATGCGACTTATCATCTTTTATTATTAGTATCTCATATTAATCAAATTTAGTGATTTATGTGTCAATACGTAATTGATTAATCATAACTTTTTTTTTGAAAAATCTAAAAATTGGAAATTACTTTAAAAAATCTTTAATCCAAAAGTCTTTTGTCAAATATTCTCAACACTTAAGAATAAGACATTCATTAGAAAATGTAAGGGTTATTCATACATATAAATTGAAAAGGTATGAATGGAGATATGACCTTAAAAATAAAAATATATTTTATTATATTTACAAGATTTACATCATTAGTCCCATAATACAACTGCTAGATCTCATCTAAATATAGTATTAAGGGCACTAACACTAACATTGTGAATATGCTTATGGTTTGGGATTTAGTGTTAGGAAATCAAAATAATATTATTTCACAAGTACTAAAAAAATTAGATAAAAAAATTATTTGTTGGACAAAAAGATGTAAAGATGAGAAAGAAGTATTCATGGAGAATCTTCATATCAAAATTTGGATACGAAGAGAGGTTGTAAGGCAATGGTTTTATTTGAATGTGATAAATATTATTATTATTATTTACAGTTAAGCAATTCATTAGAGATCACAATCATGAGATGGCCATGTATTATGAAAGACACTTGTTGAGATCTTCATGATCAATATCACAAAATAGTGGGGTGTTACAATCCATGTTAAATGCCAGAATTCAACTTTTCAATGCTTACGAGTATTTAACAGATGAAAGTGGTGGTTTGGAAAATATTAGGTTTACTAAAAAGGATATGTATAATTATATACATGAAATGAATGTTTTTCAAATTGAGACAGGATATGTATAATTATAAACACATTTGAGTGGTTGTTTAAAACATTTCTAGATTCAATGGAAGGTAAACATAGAATAATAATATTTGTTGACCAAGATGCAACAATGTCGAATGCAATTAAGAGGGTTTTTCTAGAATCACATCATCACCTTTGCCAATGGCACATTGCTAAAAAAGCTCCATCTTATTTGCACAGCCTGAACTCAAATCATGATTTTTAAAAGTACTTTCACGAATGTTTGTATGGATGACAAACATGAGAAGATTTTGAAGATACACGACAGTATATGGTAATTGAATATAGAGTTCAAACTAACAAATGGTTAAATAGAATTTATAATATTCGTCATAAATGAAGCACAGGTTTTAATAATGACACATTCCATTGTGGAATTAAATCTTCATCTTGGAGTGATAGCACAAATCATGTACTCAACAGGATTGGTGATAAAACAACTTCATTGTACAAATTTGTTGAAGGTTTTGAAAAAATGGATAAGCAGTGGCAATCTCGTGAGAAAGATGAAGACTTTCGATGCGCAAATGGTGCTACATCATGCATCATAAAGGAGAGTTTTATGTTGAAGCAAGCTGCCAATGTTTATATAAACAGAATGTATAAGATTTTTGAAAAAGAATATCTCAGAAAGACGAGGCAACAACTTTTAAGGATAAGTTAAATGTTCAAAATATGAATATTTAAGAGATTGTGGCCCATGGTGGAGAGGATAATGGGGTTGTTACTGTGCATCATTATGTGACACTATGGAAGTAAATTGTAGTTGTAAAAAGTTTGGGTCCATGGGTATTCTTTGCTCACATACATTAAAGGCCTTTGTTAATTGAAATGTTAATCATATTCTTAAAAGATAGATAATATAACAACCCGTTAGTGGGTTTAGGAGTTTATTAATATTTTATTTATGAACATTGAAAATTTTACCCCTATTAAATTAAATGTAAAAAATATTTTTATGTGACAAAATTCATGTTTATGTGATTAATGCAATGGATAGTGGCAAGCTAAAATAAGCCCATCTCTAATTGATTGGGCTACTAAAATTGGGTTAAACCCAAGTGTGAATTTTGCATATTTAATTAAATAAAAGTTGTAAAGCCCATTGGGAGAAGTTGGCCATTTTCTTTAATTGGGCCATTGATTTGGGCTTGGGCCCATGTGTAAAAAATGTAGCCTTAAATGAAATTGAGAAATATGGAAAATGACAAAAATGGGCATACTTTATGAAAAAGGTAAGGGCAAAAAGGGATTTTCATAATTGGTTCGATAAAAAAAATAAGGAATAATTAAGAAAATGTAAAATGTCCAAAGAGAACTCTATGTTATGCATGTGTGTGGGAAAAGTTAAGGGTAATTGTGGAAATCTATAAATAAGGATATAAAGAAAAGATGATAGAAATAGGAAAAATGGCAAAAGACTAAATGAGCCTTTGATTGTGTGTGTGTGTGTGTTTTATGTGGGAGGGCAAAATGGTAATTTCCAATGGGGGTGGTTGGCAGCCCACTCCTCCCCTTCTTCTCCCCATGCTCTCTTGTCCCTTCTTCATTTTTCTTCTTCTTCTCTCGGTGGTTTCTTCTCATTCTTCTTTAATTTTCTTCTTCTTTTTATTGTTGGGAGCTTCAAGTTATAGCTTGAGAAGGCTTCTTCTTCTTTTTTCGGTCCAAGCTTTTAAGGAAAGTTCCTTCTCTTCCCTTGTTCTCTTCTAAAGAAACCTCTTTCGATTTCAAGGAGATATATATATATATATATATATTTATATATACATAGTTAGTCTATTCTCTTAGTGGTGAGAATAACTCTTGGCAATGGTAGCCAAATTTTTCATTTTTTTCTCAAGTTGTGGGTTTCTTCTTTGAGTCATTGTTGTGTCTCATTGATGATTTCATTTGGGCTTGTTTATCCCATATTTCATTCATGGAATGGCATTTGTGGGTTAGAAAGCTAGATGAGGGGATTTTAGTGTGTTTGGTGTTCATTTCGTATGTTTCTGGTTGCATCAAGTCGACTTATCTATGGGTTAAGTCGACTCGGAAGAGGCTCGTCTTTGCAGTCATTTTTCTCCCTACTCTCAGATAAGTCGACTTGTTTTCCCCTCAAGTTGACAGAGCGATTTTCGTCAGCACTACACATGCTTTACTATTTTGGTCATAACTTTTGATGTAAAAGTTGGAATTGAGATCTGTTTGAAATGTCATAATCTAGAATTTGAGAGATTCGATTTGATATATAATATCATATACTTTGGTTACAATTTGAGTTGTTTAAGACTTTTCTCAATCCAAATTAAGTATGATTGTTAAAATAAGTTGTTATTAAATGCTTCCTCTAATATCACTTAATTCTCTAAAATAATAGGATGTGGTTGAGGATATATATATATATAGGTGTATACATGGGATTCATGAGATAAAAATGTAATTGAGTTGCACGAGAAAACACGATAATCACATTTGGGAAGTCATTAAGAAATGTTCTTGGTTGGCATGTCCATGGAATCTCATGTGTGATGCAATACTATCATCATATAAATAATTACCCTTAATTGATGTGATGAAATCTATTTAAATGTTGAATTGGGTGAAATAGCCAAGAACCTTAATGGGCAAAAATTAAAGGTGTGTAAATGTTACTCGTTATAATTGTGCTTGTGGCTGCATTGCATTGCATTGTGTTTCTGTATTGTTTCACATTATGATGTTGGGTCATGGGATGCATTCATTGGGGGGTCATGCTTTGTATGTGCTGGGAGCATGAGCATTAGCATGACACGGTTGGCCTGTGAGTGCTAACTTGTGTATGTTAGGCGAGTATATGCATTAGAGCATTTGTGTGTGTGAATTCCTACTTGGGCGTAGCATGACCTAATGCTTGGCTTATGTAGGCCTTGTCACCACGTTAATGCTGCAAGAGCCACTATATTCCTTATATGCTACATTACATGAGGGGTACGGACCTGATAGGTTAGCCGGTGAGTGCAAGGTTATGATATGAGTGGGTTGCGCGACACGGACCCAATAGGTTAGCCGGTGAGTGCAAATTCTAAACCCAAGGTTGGAAGGTCTCATGTTATATACAGGGCACAAATCTGATAGGGTTAGCCAGTGAGTGCAAAGTTATGATATGAAAGTGTTGTGGGGCACGGACCCTGTAGATTAGCCGGTGAGTGCGAATCCCGAACCCAAGGTTGGATGGTCTCATGTTATATACATTGTTATGTGCTATGTGTAGTGTGATACAAGCTATGTACCACAAAGTCCTTGTGTACCATTATATTAAGTATGTGAATGTCACCTTATGGAGTTGAAAATATGTTTTGATGTTATGAAAAGAAATCATAATCCTAGGAAGTATTGTTAATAAGAAAGACATGAATCCAATTGGTATCTATATGTCGGGTAGCAATTTTCCTTGGCTCTACTTTATGCATGTCTTCATATATCGATTTCATTATGCTTCCATTTGCTATATATATGCTTGCCGAGCCTTATGGCTCACTTTAAAAAATGTGTTTTGGTGAAATGTATGAAATTATATTTTTTTGAGGATGTGGTTGTCAAGTGTAGAAGGCATGAACCTAATGGTTGTCTAGATGTCGAGTAGTGATTTTCTTTTGGCTCTGAGTTATTTATGCCTTCATATATCGTTCTATTGATGCTCCCTTTACTATATACTTGCTGAGCCTTGTGGCTCACTTTATTTCTTTTGTCATTCCAGGAAAATTGAAGATAGATATTTGGGGCGAGTTATTGTTAGATGTGTACAGAAATGTCTCAGCCTCAAGATCCATGGTTGTAGTTTGAGGGCATGAGTAGAGTGTTTCATGTTGAAATTAAAGCCTTAGTGCCTATTTATTTTGAAAATGTATGGGTGGTAAGGCCAAGATAATGATGTAAATAATGTTGTAATATTTATTATGGCTCATATTGATAATGAGCAAATATGGAAATAAAAAGAAATTTTTGGCAAATTTTGAGTGATTTTTGTATCTATATCCATTTTGAATGGATCTTCTCTCGGACTTCCTATGCTAGCGGGTAAATCTAGGAATGGGCCTTGACAGATAATGATGCGATGGACGAAGGATGTTAATTAAAAAAAGAGCCCATGCATTGGATATGGGTCAATGTGAACAAGGTGGTGGGGTGTCAAAGTCACATATTGTTTATGGTAATAGAGTAATGAGAATTGCTTTTGATTTGGTTTCACGTAATCTATAAGATGAAAGGGAAAGAGGTACTGTGTTTGGGGCATTTCAGAATGGGCATGTGAAACTAGAGTATTTAAGTTTCTTAAACTTAAGTGCTTATTCCTCTATTAAGGATAATCGAGGCAAAGAAGTATCAAGTAGTGGCACAGTTGAAGAAGATAATATCTTATCTAAAGAGGGCAATATCTTACTTGAAGAGCTTATTATGGACCCTTGCAAAATAAAAACAAAAGGTGCACTGAGTCAAAGGTTAAAGAGTCATTGAGAGAAGCGATAAAACAAGACATCAACTTCAACTCATTCAGGAATACGTTTTGTTGAGTTTTTATTTAGAGTGAAACAAATCTTATGCACAAGTCAACTCATTCAGATAATATCTTTAGAGTTTTTATTTTTTGAGTTAAACAAATCTTATGCATATGATATAATTTACATACTTATTGTAGGAAAACGTAAAAATATAAGTAAAAGAAGCATCGAGGCTACTTCTAGTGGTATGATTACTAGCACTAATCTAGCTCCATCAACACCACCACCAGTTTATATACAAGATGGTAACAATCCTTACAACCATGTGGATACTCAAATGTCTTATTTTGGCCAAGTTCAGGTAAATTATATTTCTTGTACTATTACTATAAATCAGGTAGGAGATAGTAGTATTAATAGTTGTTTATTTATTTTATGGTTGTCAAAAGGGGTAAATCAAGTTCCATGAGTATTATTCCCATCCAACAAGTCATTTTCAAGCATGTTTTGGGGAGTTCAACAGTCAATTGTAAATGGGATGCAAGTATGTTTATTATATAAGTGTGTCTATAAAGTTGTATTGATTCTAACTTGATTTTAAAGATTTTTAATATTGTTTTTTTTATTAATGTTTGGTAGATGGCACCTCCATATCCATGGTTTCCCAATATGAACCTGTTTGATAATGGTAAAGGAATGCATGCTAATGATACACCACAATAAATTCAAATGTTTGGTGACTTTGTATCATAAATGATATTTTTTATTTGATTGTATAAGCAGGATTTCGAATACTATGGTTAAAAATGCAAGATTTTGATTGTTGAATTAATTAAAAATGCAGAATTTCAGTAGTATATTTAAGATTTTTTGATTATATTGATATTTTAGATCATGATATATTTAATTGTATATGCAAGGTTTCAATTATATTAATAGTTCAATTTTAACATATATTGTTGTTGTTATTGCCAAGATACAACAATGAATTTATTTGACTGGAAACTTCGTTGTCAACCCATCTGAGTTTGCAAGGAAGAAAACAGTCAAAGGGCGCGAAAGGGTCATCCAGCAAACACTCTTATGCTTAAGTCAAACACTGAGAGTAATAAAATCCCAAGAGTAGTATTTACACCAGTATCAAAGACATACTTTTTTTTGAAATGAGTGTCTACCTATTTATAGAAGAATATTTAGTAATTTGAAATAGTCCAGGTTAGGATTCTTGTAGATAACGTCTATCTTGATTATTCCCAATCTGGTTGGAATTTGGATTCTTATAGATGACGTTTATCTTGCCCTTTTGGGGATATAATTTCTTATGGATGATCGTTTATCATTTTCTTGAAAGGATTTCCAACTGTTAGAGTTATCAAGTTTATGTAGTGTGTGAGACCTCTCTCCCTCGTATTTGGGAAAATGCTTTGGTGTTGTCATTGGATATTCTGCGTATCCCTATCGATGGACGGAGGAGCCGTTAGATCTCGGGGACTGTGGGCTCTTTACGATTGCAGCCCTTAAGGAATGCAGGTTGAGGCTGTGTACTGAGGCCATGGCTGCAAGCTAAAGCTACGGCTGTGGACTAAGGCCACGACCACGGGTTGAGGTGGTGTGTCGAGGCCTCGTGCTAAGACCACATCCGTAGGATAACACCGAGGTTGCAGGCTAAGGCCACAGTCATGGGTGGAACTCATGGTTACGAGTTGATGCTGCAGTTATGGGATGAGGCTAAGGCTGTGGTTGCAGGCTAAGGCCGTGAGCCTTTTACTTATTTATTTGGGTCACAAAGACTCCGCATGTCTCTTCTCATTCCACCGGTTTAACCTGGGTTAATCTATGTAATTAGTTTTTTCCTTTGTCTTTTTGTATTATAGCATATCAATTGCTCCCACTCTTTTTTCTAGGTTTCTTAGGGAGAAGAGTAGTTCTCTTTTATTGATTATTTCACACATCCTTCTTTATTCGTGGGCACTTCTAGAGGTATTTTTTGCAAAATTTTTGATTAGTTCAAGGTTTTTTTTGTGTGGTTCCCAACTATAAAAAAGATAGGAGAGGCCTCATTTTTGTCTTAACTTGCCATTTTACCTTTTCTTTCTAGGGTTTTCTTCTCTTACTTTTTGTCTTTCGTTTTCTTTCAGAGTGTTAAACGTATAGTGGTAGTTAATGCCAGTACCCAAGCCCACCACCGTTTTGTTGAGGATAGGATAGCTTACTGGCATCGTGAGCATGGAAAGTGGACTATCCAATCTAGGAATGTTGATCAGGCCATTAGTAATGCCACAAAAGAATCTAACTCTTGCCACCAATCTTGTGAGAGTCTTTAGGAGCAGCTTGCTGGGAATCGAGGCATTGTACACTGATGAGGTTGGAGCTTTAGAGCGCGAGATGGATTAGCCAAGTTGGGCTTGTGCTTCTCTCCATCTGGCAGTTGACTAGGGTCCCGCTAGGGAGGAGGAGATGCTGCGTGGACTGGAGGAGAAGCGAGATCACATTAGAGCGAAGGTTGTTCGAGATTATCGCCTCTCACATGACTAATTCGAGAAGAATGAGGAGTATGTTGGGAGCTTCATGAAGCTTGGATTTTTCCTAGCATGTTCCTATTTGGAGTCCTAAAGGCCTTGTGAGAGCTTTAATTAATTGGTCTACTCTGCCAAGGCTACTACAAGCGTCGAGTCCATGGATTGGTACAAGTATGAGCCTGGGGCCTTGAGTCCCAACACCTATCTCAGTTGTTCTTTGGTGGATAACCTAGAGAACTTGTCAGGCCCCTAAGAGCCTTATGTAGATGGGCCAGGTGCTCCTAAGGTGATTGGCATGCTCATTGGCCTAGATGTAGGCGAGGATCTTGATCACCCCATGGTTTATCCTTCTAATGACTGATTACATGGTGTTTTCCTCACTATTGTACGTTTGTTATTTTTTGAGTGCTTGACCTTGGATTTGTAATGAGACAATGTATTCTTGTCTATTTTGATTTGTTTTGATGGCCTATACTTGTTTACGCCATTTTCAGCTCTATCGCCTTTTGATTTGTATGTCATTTTTGGTTTTAATATCTGTCGTTTCCTAGTTCTTTGGTTGAACTGGTTTGGCTAAAGAACTTATTAGGCATTTCATAGTTTCATCGTATCACTTCTTTAGTTGCCCATTAGTTGCTAGGGAAGGTTGCCTTGTTGCTCCACAATATACTTTTTATGTTCTTACAAGTGATTGTCATGAGTTCGAAGCAAATCCTGTTGGATCCTTAATCCAACGTTGGTGTCATATGTGAATAATTATGCATTGCGGGCTATTAAATAATCTTAAGCCCAATTAAAAGTGATTTGTTAAATTTTGGGCCATTTGGGCTTTAATGTATCTAATAGAGTGTGGGCCTTTAATGTGTAGATACTTAAAGGATAATTCTATTTTCTTGATGGGCTAAAACAAAATTATCAATAGGGTAATGGGTTGTTACCTCTATAAATATAGCGGTTATGGTCCCCAGGTCATACGAACGAATCAGTTTTATTTTTGTATCCCATCATCAGAAACTACTTACAAAGAGAAACTTAAAGGATTATCTCAGAAATTCGTATTAATCTGGAAGGCTCGCCGCACGGATCTAAAGAGATATAATCATTATGGATTCAGGTACGCTTCCATTTATTGTTTATTTATTCTTGATGATTTGACATGAATATTCTTGGTATTCGGGTGATAGTTTTCACAAAAGATTTAAAGTTTGCAACAAGTGGTATCAGAGCCCTTTTCATGTTAAGTCATTAAGAATCATATTATTTTGATCCATGATTTATTTGGATATACTAGTTCTTTTAAACCAAAATTTTATGGGTTAAGTAGCGGCACAGGCTTCTGGTCATGACATTAAGAAGAGAAAGCCACGATAAGTGGCCACGGCATCAAGGATGGCAGCAGCCAAATAGCCGTTGCATTAAAGTAATGAAAGCAGCGGCTATCTTGCCCCTACATCAAGAAAGTCGCGGCCAGTGGCCGCGGCCGCAACGTTCAGTTTCCCTAGGGAAGGAAACCCCTAGGGTTTCTAGACATAGGCCCATAAGGCCTATAAAAGGAAGGTAAATTCAGTAAAGCATTTTTTTAAACAGTTTTTTTTTTCATTTATTTTCTTTAAAAATAGTTTTTTATTAAAAAAAATGGGGATTATTTTTTGGTGCAATTTTAAATTCGAATATTGGCATGATTATATATATATATTTTAAAATAAATGAATTAAAACAACATGTCGTCAAAGTGACCTCTCTTGTGGAAATTAATTTGTTTTGAAATATAAATGGTTGTGTACATGTAACTTGTGTGAATGTGTATCGGCCTAAAGGAAGGTAAATATTTACCAGAATTGCATGTGCACTTGTGGTAATAAATGCCTGATAATTATTTGGTTTTACATATGACCAATAAATCGACCCAAAGGAAGATTTATTGTTTGTTGTGTTATTATTATCAGTATTTGATTACTACACCAAGATATCATTTACAAGTTAATATTTTATTCAAAGATGAAATTATTAATGGAGTGTCCGGTATCTTGAGATGGAATTTGTCTTTATTTGAATTTATTTTTGTTTTGAGACTTATATGAGCTTGTTTTATTTGTTTGTTTGTCGTTCTCTGTTCAGCACTCGCTCATGCTAATATTACTGCCACTATCAATTCTATTCCTATGTTAAATGGCTTTAACTTCAAGTCATGGCAAGAGAACCTCAAGATAGTTCTCGAAGTCATGGATCTTGACCTTGCGATAAGGGTTGATTCTCTAGCACCTCTTACGGATTCGAGTACCTCTGATCAAAGGAAGGAGATGGAAAAGTAGGAGAGATCAAATCGCATGTGCATGATGATCATGAAGAAAGTCATTCCGGAAGTATTTAGGGGCACAATATCTGAAAAGATTACTGCGGCTAAGGATTTCCTTGCGGATATTGAAAAGAGGTTTGCCAAGAATGAAAAGGCTGAAATTGGTATACTCTTGGCAAGCCTAATTTCAATGAGGTATAAGGGTAAAGGAAACATCAGGGAGTACATCATGGAGATGTCTCATCTTGCTTCTAAGTTGAAAGCACTTAAGCTTGAACTCTCAGAGGAATTGCTAGTGCATCTGGTTTTGATTTCACTTCCAACACAATTTAACCAGTTTAAGGTGAGCTACAACTGTCAGAAAGAGACTTAGTCTCTGAATGGGCTTATCTCACACTGTGTTCTAGAAAAGGAAATACTGAAGCAAGATAAGACAGAAAGTGCTTACTTGGCATCAACCTCTAAGGACAAAGTAAGGAAAAGGAAGAAGGATATGGAAGCTGCAGGTACAACACCTCATAAGAAGCAACAAAAGAAACCGACTAACTCAGTTGGTAAGAGTTGTTTCTTCTGTGGAGTTGAAGGGCATCAAAAGAAGCATTGCACTAACTATCACGCATGACGTGCTAAGAAATGTATGCTTCTTAATTTGGTTTGTTCTCAGGTTAATTTAATTTCGATACCTAAACACATGTGGTGGATAGATTCTTGTGCAACAACTCATATCAGTGTGTCTATGCAGGGTTGCTTGAGTTGCCGAAAGCCAAATGATGTTGAAAGATACATCTATGTGGGCGATGGCAAGACGGTTCAAGTTGAGGCAATAGGAAAATTTAGATTATTGTTAATGACTTGATTTTATATGGATCTTGATGAAACATTTATTGTACCCTCTTTTAGATGGAATTTGATTTCTATTTTTGCTTTGGACAAATTTAGTTATTCTTGTTCATTTGGAAATAGAAAATTTAGTTTGTTTCATGATTCAAAATTGATTGGTTTATGTTCTTTGTTAGGCTATGATAATCTTTATTTAATTGATACAATTGCTTCATATAATGAATCCCTGTAATTAAATACACGAGGTGTAAGGAGAAAATTAACAACTGAGAATTCAGTTGCATTATGGCATAAGAGATTAGGTCATATCTCCAGACAGAGAATTGAGAGACTTGTGTCAGACAAAATTCTAGATCCCTTAAATTTCACAAATTTTGATGTTTGTGTTAACTGTATAAAGGGAAAACAAACCAGTAAAAGAAGATTTGAAACCAACAGGACTATGGACGTCTTAGAACTTATACATACGGATATTTGTGGGCCTTTCCCTATGGTTGCTTGTGATAGAGTTGTAACCTGGGAGGCAATCATAAGAGTTGTGAGTTGGTTGCATTTCTAGTTAATCTTGGACATATTTTGATTAATATCAGTATTTCTCTTTTAATATGTGGCAATACGTTCATCTTTATATTTTACTATTTAGATGATTCCCAAAGAGTGTAACAATGTCAATCAAGTTATGATGAGATCGTACTAATGAGATTGAATGATTGATGCTTCATTCTTAAACTATTCCTAGTCATAGGATTATAGAGTGGGGCCTTTATAGTACCGTCAAGAGTAGTACACACTATGCATGCTCATAAAGAGGGTAATTGATCTCATTGACTACTTGTGTGGTGACACTAATGCAAGTGTGTAGGTGCTCATTGGTGAATGAGTTCACTGAACGACCTAACTTGAAAACACCCAAATGGTAATTCTTACTAAATGTCAATTGGGAGTTCTATGTGGCAACAGGTGCTAGTAATCTCTTTTCCTGAGGTACCACAATTATCTTATATGAGGAGTGTCATGTTTTGATGCCACTGTATGGGGTCCAGTAAGATGGGTCCCTAATAGGGTGGTTATTGAGTAACATATTAAAAAGTAAAGAACACTTCAAATAATATATATGATATATTATATTGAAAAGAAAATTACACTTTCATTATATATAATATGTGACATATTATATTGAAAATAAAATGGCCATCTCCTCCTATATAAATAGTTGATCATGGAGAGAATTAGAAGTGTATAAGAAACATTTAGCTATTTGCAAGTTGTTGCTACATTTTCTCTTGGCGATAAGCTTTATTCATTCTCATTCTAGTTGGAATTCTCTTAACCATTACTCCTATTTTGCTCTTGATTCCATTCTTGCTAGTGTAACAAGTCTAACCCAATAAAGAGTCTATTGATTTTTGGAATCCATTTAACTTTCATCTCCTGCATTTAGTTTGGCTAGCACATAAGTTAAGTTGTAGGATTCATTCCTTACTTGAAGCATAGATTAACTAGGCCCCTCGTGCTTTCGATAGACGGTTTGGTCTAACCGATTATTTGTTCGAGAGCTTTTGGTGTGCAACCGTTGTTGCCCCGGAGGAGATTCCAGCCTCTACATCAGACTTCAAATTAACCACTGTGAGGTATATATGCTAAACCCACTATAGAATGGTTTGATTTTATATTGCTTATGGTCATGGGAAATCGAGTCTTGCAAGGTGGTCTTGAACTTATTTCCGTTGCGTTCTTATTTATGTTTTTGAAAATGGTAAAACCCTTGTATTTATACACCAAGAGTTGGTGTTCCATTTCAGTTGTCACTGGATATTCCTATGCATCCTGAGGAACGGAAGGGCTGCGAGCCCTCAGGGACTATGGGCCCTTTACGATTGCAGCCCTTAAGGGATGTGGTATAAGGCCGTAGTCGCGGGCTTCAGCCACAATTGTTGGCTGAGGTCGCAGCTACGGGATGACGTCACAATTACATGCTAAGGCCATGTACTAAGCCTGTGGCTGCGAGTTGAGGTCGCGGGCTAAGGCTACTGGTCCTTATGGGCTTCGAGCCCTCCATGTGCTTATTTGGGTCGTGAAGATTTTGCATCCCTTTTCTCATTCCACCCATTTGTAGGAGTGTGCATTTTTTTGATTTAACCGAACCGACCGAACCGGTCAGTTCGGTTCGATTTTGTAGCTTATCGATTAGCGGTTCAGTTAATGGGTTGGCTGGGGTTCGGTTCTGTTTATCGATTCGGTTTAGTTCAACCGATTACCCGAAAAACTGAATCGACCGAAGTATGGAATGACGTCATTTTGTGTTTAGAAAGAACCCACCCTCCCTCTCCAACCCTCGCGCCTCATTGCCATTTGTCGTTCAATTTGAAACCCTAACCCCCTTTCGAGAGACTTCCGAAGATTCAGAAAGAGAGAGAGTGAAACCCTAACCCCCTTTCGAACCCAGATCGTCGACGTTCCCGCTGTCCGTTGCCCTCGGTTCCTTTCCTTCATCGCCTCCGACATCCGTCGCCCTCTGCTAATTCTGTGTCTTCAACATTCTCTGTGTAGATCAGAAGGTGAACGCACTTCGCTCGAAACATTCGAAGACTGAACAGCGTAGGAGGAGCAAGATTAACGAGAGGCAAGAACCACGATCCTTCTATTTTGTTGTTTGCTATGTTATTATTTGTGTACATTAAACTGGAAGGAAAATGGTTCATTGCTCAGTGTATGGTTGTGATGATATATTTAATGTATTGGCTGTCGATCTCTGCCACATGGTGTCTTTTTAGTGAAATTTTGTGAATTAACTCGAACTTCTTGGTAGTCTTCAATTTTCGTATCCAGTGCTAAATTCCTCATTAAGTAAACTCTTGGTTAAGGTTCAAGAGATAAAACCCTTCAGAGGTGTTTCACGGGCATAGCTAGATGTTGGCTTGATTTAAATCTCTTGAACAGTCTGTTTAAGGGATAGCCATGGAGACGATGAACAATTTTAATTAAGTCGAAGTTAGTTGAAACAAGAATGTTATTGATGAACTATAGGTATTGTAATGTTTTAAGATTTTTGAGAAAACCATTTTCCAATGAGTGTCATTAGAAAATTCAGTTTTAAGCACTATGTTGTCAGAAGACCAACTTAGTTGATTATATTTGTTTTTCCCCTGTAAAAGACTTTGAGGAAATAAATATAGAATGCATTGTATCATCTTTGGTTGCTAAGTTTATTGTTTTGAAATAGTTGTGTACCATGTTTTAAATGTTTTTTGTTCAATACATGTAAAAGCTTGCTCCGTTTTATATATAAGCAGTAAGCTCAGTTTTGGGTGTGTTTTATGTTCTGTTAGTTCAGTGTCAATCTCGGTTAATTCAGTTTTTGATTAATTTCGGTTTGGTTTGGTTCGGTTGTTGGGTAGATTAATTGGTTCGATTATCGGTTCGGTTAGACTAATTTGGAAATCGGTTTGAACCGGTTCGATTATTTCGGTTAGTATTTTTTTTCGGTTCGGTTATAGAGTTCGAGGTGATTCGGTTTGGTTTGCTAAAAATCGGCCAGTTTGGTTCGGTTAAACCGAATGCACACCCCTACCCATTTGACCTGAATTAATCTATTTAATTAATTTTTCCCTTTTACTTTGTCTTTTTGTACTATGGCATATCAGATGTTTTTTTTATCAAGTTATTACAAAATAAAAAAGATTATAAAATGATCTTAGAGACGCGTAAATATAAACGTAAATAATATTATAAATTTAAATTTTTGTTCTAGAATTGTTAATTGGGAGGGTTTCATAATAAAAAAAGAGTCAAAATTTTAATTTTAAATCAACATTAAGTAAGTGTTCAGTACATTTTAAGTTATTAGAAGTTGAGAATATAAAAAATATTTGAAAATGAATATAATGTCAAACTTTCAATAAATATATATTTAATTATAATAAAAATTTTATTAATATAATAATAACAAAATATTTTTCCTCATATTTTTTCATGATTTTCTGTTAGTTACAGCCTGACACAAAGAGAGAAAGAGAGAAAGAGAGAGAGAGAGAGAGAGAGAGAGAAGTAGAGGGAGAACTGGAAGGGGCGCATTTGCCACAATACACGTGGCGTGCCTCTGCTGGCCGGATGGACCAGGTCTAGCATAGAATTTTCTATTTCTAATGGCTTCCTACTGTTGTGGCCCAGCAACCTCCTGCCAAAGCCTCTCCTAAGAGTGTCGACCATCAGAGACCCTTTGCACGCTATCGATATCAATGTTCCAGCTGTGGCATTGACCGCGTTACCTTGATTGAAGGCCTCAAAGCATCCTGCATGGTTTTTGCATGCGTTTCCAAAATCACTACCAGTACCATCTTTTCCATGACACCCACGATATCAGGGCAAGGTGTGTTTTTGCTGTTTGAGCATGGGACAATTCCTTGTTCACTAGCTTGTTTCCACCTTACTGCAAGCAATTATAAGTTCAATTGAGACTGATCCTCATTAGCATTAACAATTGACACTATCTGCAAGTCGTCTTCTCTTTCATTGCTTTTTTTTTCCTATCGAACCTGACTCCAATTGACTTTGTTAAAGACCCGGCCTGCGTTCTCATTTGCTTACTCTTTGAACCTCCTTTCTTCATGCCTGCATGATTTTTCTATCCTTTAGGTGAACAAAAGTGCTCGATTACCTCCCCAATACTCACATCCAAGCTTCGAGAATACCTTGACTAAGACTTGGTATGTTGTTTAAACTTGCTAGAATGTCCTTGTCCATGTGGGGAGAGACCCCTCGTCGACGAGACAGCTAGAGAAACTAGGCTGCCGCACATGAACACTGAAAAAACCCTTCTGCACCTGAAAGTTTTTAAAGAGAATGAAGAGCTAACTAACTTAAATCTTACAATCTAACCTTATGCTACCTAACTTTTTGAATTAAAGCACCTTATCTCATTTGTGCTTTGGTCCCCTTGTTTGTGCCCTTTTCTCTTCTTACATTTTCTTTGATTAAATATTCTTATTTTCAAGAACT
Organism: Diospyros lotus; assembly: GCF_014633365.1. Taxonomy (NCBI): domain Eukaryota; kingdom Viridiplantae; phylum Streptophyta; class Magnoliopsida; order Ericales; family Ebenaceae; genus Diospyros; species Diospyros lotus. The sequence continues at coordinate 16,268,619 of NC_068344.1, forward strand.
TGTTGAACTTCCTTGCAACGAGGGCTATGTCTTCATTTTCATCGTTTCCTTTTTCCTCACTTTGATCCTTTTCAACTTTAAGTGACAACTCTTTTTCTTCTTAGACTCTTCCACTTGATCCCTCCTTATCATAATTTCATGGATCAACAAAGAGGCGAGCAACTCATCAAATGTATTCAAATCATTTGCCTCTTGAATTATCGTCACCTTGGGATCCAATATCCTTCACTAAATTCTAAGGATCTTCCTTACTTTTTTTCCATTTGAGTACAACTTCCCCAAGGATTCTAGGCTAGTAGTGATGTCGTTGAATCTTGTAAACATTTCTTTGATGACCTCATTTTCCTTCATAGAGAATATCTCATAGTCATGAGTAAGCAAGTTGATTTTTGTCTCCTTACTTGATTAGTTCCTTTGCATGTTACTTCAAATTTGTGCCAAATTTCCTTAGTCGTCTTGCATGTAGATACTCGATTGAATTTTTCTAAACTTAATGAACAAAATAGGATGTTCATTGGTTTTGAGCTGCACAAATCCTTTAATCCTTTTTTCTCCATTCATTGATATCTTCCATTGAGGGTACTTTCATTCCATCATAGCCTTCAAGATCTTGGCATCTTACATTAAGTAGCAAAAGGTCATTTTTTTTTTCCAATACTTATATATAGTTGGTTCCATCAAAGTAGAGTGGCCTAGTGGTACTTTGTCTTTTGGCTTCAGTTCCAATAATGTGTCATTTTATAAGATTCTCCTTACCTTGTTAAACTTGAAAAACATGGAGATTGACTCTAATACCAATTCTTAGACAAGCTTTGCTTGTATGACACCTCAGACCTAAAAGGATGAGTTTTTTAAAAAAAATATTTTTTGAAAAGCAATTAGTATAAATGTTGGAAATTTTGTAATTAAAATGAAATGTAATGAAAAGTTTTGTGAATAAATAAAAGCATAAGAGATAAAAATATTTTAGAGTGGTTCTGTTATCCCGATCTACATCCGCTACTCTAGTTCCCTGTTAGAGATTTCTAAATTCACTAGAAATGAATTAAATAAATGCAATAGCTAAAAATTCACACTAACTAGCCTTTTAACACACCTGTTAGGAAATTTAAAAAATACAAGAATAAATAAATGATAAATACAACTCTTAATAATAGAAATCTCTCTGATCCTTTTTCTAAAACAAGGCTAAAAATGAAGTTTACAATAAATGATCAACCCTTGACATAAATGAATCTTTTCTAAGCTCAATCTCTTTCTTCTCACTCTTCTTAAATGCCTTTGAACATCAAATTAGCTTGTAATTCTAGTTTGGAACATTTCAAATAGATTTCTAGCTGTTAAATTGACAAGAATAACAAAAAACCAATTTGTAGATTTCTAGCCATTAATAAGTTCTAGAATTAAAACTGTCTACAATTTCAATATGCAGTCAATAGCTTGTTTTAAAATTTGAAAAACCAGTCCATAATTTTTTTCACGTTTGAAAACCAATTGATTGTTTAACTCTAAAACATTGATTTAGAAGATATGAACTAAATTAGTTTGTCGTCGTTGTCGCTATTCGCTGCCATTATCGCCTTCCTTTCGTTTTCTTCTTCATTCCCAGTTATGATACTCATTTCACACACACACACATATGTATGCATATATTCGTAATTAGCACTTTTAAAACTTCATATTTAAGATGGATGCCTAAGGGCTCACTACAAAAAAATTAATTTTTTGCGACGATTTTGAAAAATCGCCACAAAATGGTTTTTAAAATCGTTACAAAATATAGCATAAAAAATGATGCAAAATTCATTAAAACATTTAATTTTGCGACGATTTTTAAAAAATCGTCAATAAATTTAGAAAATAATTAAAAATTAAATTAAATTTAGCGGCGGTTTCTCAAAAATCACCGTTAAATTAAAAATAATTAAATAATTAAAATTAAAATACATTTGGAGCAGTTTTGAAAAATCGCCGCAAAATTGACTAAAAATTGAATTTAGCAGCAGTTTTTGAGAAACTGCCGCTAAATTAAAAAATAATTAAATAATTCAAAATTAAAATTAAATTAACATTTGCAACGATTTTTTAAAACCGCCACAAAATTCATTAAAAAATTTAATTTAGCGGAGGTTTTTCAAAATCACTGCTAAATTTAAAAATAATTAAATAATTCAAAATTAAAATTAAATTAATATTTGCGATGATTTTTTAAAATTGCTGCAAAATTCATTAAAAAATTTAATTTAGCGATGGTTTTTGAGAAATCACCACTAAATTCAAAAAATTTGAATAATTAAAATTATTTTAATTAAATAATTAAAATTTTAGTTTTTTAATTAAAAATTATTCAAAATTAAAAATTTGTGGTTTTTAATTTTAATTATTTTAATTAAATAATTCAAATTAAAATTAAATTAGCATTTGAATTTAAATGTTACTTAAAAATTTGAATTTTACTTAATTTTAATTAACTATGTAATTTAAAATTTTAAAATTAAAATTAATTTAAAATTTTGAATTTTACGTAAGAAAATAATTAAAAATTAAATTAATAAAAAAATATAAAATCTTAAAAATAAATTTAAAATTTAATTTAAATTAATAGCAAAATTAATGAAAAATTTTAATTTTAAAAAATAAAAATAAAAAGAAATTTAACAAAATTTTAATATATAAAATTTTAATAATTTTAAAAAATATAAAAAATCTTTTTTTATTTTTAATCAATTAATTAATTTAATTTAATTCAATTAATTTATTTTTAATTTATTTATTTATTCTGTTAAAAAATAATTAATTAATTAATATTTTTTAATTTATATTAAAAAATATAAAATATAATTTTAAATAATTTATATGTGGGGTTAAATAATAAGGGGGCTTGGCAGATTAGACAATTTCGCACCCGCACGCGCATGGGAGAGGTCGCGGGTTCGAAACCGAGGAAGGAAGGTTGGAAATTTAATTTACAACATCGCCACGTGGCTGGGTGAGCGCAGGCAGGTCTAGACGGCTGGGAGAAATTAAAAATTTTAATTTTTTTTAATTTTTATGGCTATTCAAAAACTGTCGCTAAATATTTGAAAAACCGTCGCTAAATCATTTATTTTGCGGCGGTTTAAAAACAGTCGCAAAAAATATGATTTGCGGCGATTATTCCAACGGTTGCTGAAAATCACTGCTAAATGCTCCACGATGGCTAATGAAAACCGCCGCTAAATGCTATATTTTTTGTAACGCTATTTGATTATATTTTGTTTTGTTTTAATTTTTTGAAAGAAATAGAAATTCTATTCGATTGCTTATTTTATTTTCAAAATTATAAACACAAAGGTAAAAACGACAACTTATTTTTATTTTCACTCACAATTAAATTTTCATTTTTTAAATAAAAAATAAAACTAAACATAAAAATCTAAAAATTAACAACTCTCTCAAATAAGCCTCACAAAATTGTGTAAAATGTCACCGAGCCATCTATCTATATATGTTAAATGATGTTGAACCTAAGGACACTTTTTCATCGAAAAAGATATGCCATTCATAAATAATTGTATCCTTTTGTTTAAAAATAACTCAAGAAGTATATATGCCCTTTAAATTAAAGTACATAAATTCAAAAAATATGATTATTTATTTCTATTTAAAAGCAAAAGGTACTTATTCACCAATGATTATTTATTCCACCAAAAGATATCTTTTGGGTCTCTATTCATATTCATTGAAGTTAGACTAAACATATCAAAAGTACTCATTTGTAGTATTTTAATTTAGTTAGATTTTTGGATTCTTAGTAAATATAAAATTGTTATCTTTTCACCCAAAGATATATTTTCATATTCATTGAAGTTAGACTAAACATATCAAAAGTATTCATTTGTAGTATTTTAATTTAGTTAGATTTTTGGATTCTTAATAAATATAAAATTGTTATCTTTTCACCCAAAGATATATTTCCATGAAAAAACCTATCTTTTAATCATATAATATTATTTCTTTCCATTAAACATTGCAAACTACCAACAAAACATTGTCTCTTAGCATTCCAAATTGCTATGATCGATAAATGATGCGAACATATCACAATCTAAGTAAATTACTTTAGCATTAAAGAAAATCTCTGCCCACAATTTTTTAACTAATATTTTGTCCACTATTTTTCTGGCTATGAAGGTTTTTTCTATTACTTGTCCAAGTAAATAATGGCTTGATGTAGCCTAAGCCTATCGGTTAGCATATATTAATTATTCTTATGAAATTTTTCATAATTTTCTATCTCAATTGCCATCACGTTTATATTTAATATCTGACAAAATCTTATTACAATTACCACTTATGTACAATCAACACAATTTCTTCAATTGTCTAAGGGATGAATAAAATCTCAAGACATATTTTATCTAACTTGCTCGAGATTATAGTTAGGGACGGGGCTAGGATTTTTTGTTTAGGGGGCTTCAATTTTTTTTTTTCAATTGTAAGCTTTACTAATAAGAGAAAAATAGAAAAATAAAAATGAGAGTTTAACGAGTATGTTGAATATAATTCATTAACTTAAAAGGATAAAACAAAAAATAACATAAATACAAAAAAATATACAATATAAATATTTTATAAAACTACTTAAAGTCACAAAATTTAAGATCAAATGGTTGAATTTTAATTTACAAAAATGTTTTTGGAAGAGAATTAATTAGAGAGAGATATATATAGAGACTGTAACGAGAAATACAAGAAGAAGGAGGAGCCTGGAAGGTTGTTGAGAACCTTAGGCATGTTATTATCACATGGGCTTGGGTTTTTAAAAATAAGGGCAAGTTATTTAAAACAAAATCGTGGGTAATAGATTTGCCTTATTTGGGGTTGAAGTTTGGTTGATAGGAGTGAATTTAGAAAAAAAATAATATTTTTTAAATTAAAAAAAATTATTTTTTAAAAAATTGAGAAATGCCTTAAACTCTTCCCATCCATGGCCTGGAGCCACCCCTAATTATCGTAGAAATCAATTAATCTCTAAATAAATTACACAACAATATTTCTATTAATTGTGTCAATGTAATCACTAAAAAAATTTTAAATAAAAAAAAAACAAGCTATTTAGTGCCTTTCTTCTCGATCTTATATGTGGTTAACTCTTGACCTTTGATAAATTGTGTTTTCCATTGAATATTTTTAGATAGTCTTTGAAGTTAGTTTTGGAAAAACTTAAAAAAGCTAGTACAATTTCTTAAACCTTTGTATTTGAAGTATGGACGAAAATGGAATACTCCAAAAGTATAGGAGCTAACTGCAATTAGGCGTTTTTGTTTTTTGTTTCTCTCACCTCTGTCCGTCTTCAACGGCGATCATCGGAATCTCCATAACTTAATACCGCACCGCTTAATTGGATCAATTGTCGCGGTTTGGTTGAGGGACGATGGATTTGGAGGTCGAACTCCCCGACGCCGATGAGGCCCTGGACAATTTCTACAGCGGCGATGACTCCGACGACGCCGACGCCACCTACGATTTCATCGACGACGATGACAACTTCGATGATGACTCCCACCACTTCACCTCCCATCATCGCCACCAGGTAGCTTGATCCCCTTAATTCGTCCTAATTTTGATTGGGCTGATGCTTTTTTAATTAATTTCGCACTGACTGTCAAATAAAAGATGGGATTGATTTGGCTTGAGATTGGTTTATGTCCCTGGATTAAGGGATTTGTTTCTGGATAACCGGTAGCATTCCCAAGATAACCTGTCCAAAAGTCTGTTTCCTATATCTTACCACCGTGGTGTTAGCTCAACTGGCTTGAAGAGTGTTGTTCCCCCAAGATTATCAGTGATTGATCTTGAGAATGGACACTCTCACCATTTGAGTCTTGGGCGGTCCCTGCTATATGTGTTTCGGGTTTGAGGGGTGAAGGGGCTTATGATCTTGTGGCAAAAGCCTAACAGGGGTTTTGATCAATCTCTTGGATAGTCTCTACCTCTGATGCACGGAAATGCCTCAGAGACACTGTTTTGGCATTTTAGAGATGTTTCCCATTTCCAAAACATCAAAGAAGGCCTGAAACATTTTTCGGGCCACTTCTATAATTTGCGAAACGTTTTGGGGACGTTTTGCAAATTACTGAAAATTGTTGGAAACACATTTTCGATTGGAAATTCATTTCCACAATCGATTATGGTAAGAGACGGAATTGTTTCTGTCTCTTACCAGCAACTATATATATTATATCCTTCTTTTCTTCAATCTTTAAGCTGCCTGTTCTTTAGTACTAAATCTAATTTCCATTTCTAAATCTCGAAGATTGGCTCGCCTAAAACCTCTCATCGCCATCATTCCCTCTCGTTGTTGCCGCTAATTGCTTTTTGCTTGCTCGGTGCTTGTATCGCTGTCGATCGAGCCTCGGTCCTCTCGTAGTTGTCGTTCCCTCTCTCTATTGTTCCTTCTCACCGTTGTTCCCTCTTGTCGTCACCGCCGATTGCTTCTTGTTGCTCGGTGCTTGTGTCGTCGTCGATAGAGCCTCGGTCTTCTTGCGGTCATTCCCTTTTGCGATTGCCGGTTGTTCCCTCTTGCCATCGGCCCGTCGCTGCCGATTTATTGTTTATGTTTGTTTGTAACTTTGTATTATGTTTGAACTATTTTTTATAATTTTCTATATTAAAAATTATATTTACAAAAAAACCCCAATATTTTTTTAATTTACACTTTAGGTCGTGTTTCCATTTCCTACTTTTTTGGAAAAATGCCATTTTCCCATTTCCGTTTCCATGTAACTTAGGTCTCTACATGGTAGGTTGACATGTAAATTGGCTTTCAGAGGTTGACGTGGAACTGACTTAGGGTGTTATGTGAAGTATCCCATGGAATTGGCCTGACCAAAAAAAAAAAAAAAACAAAATCTGAATCTTTAACTTCAAAAAATATAAAATAACCCTTCATTGAGATGCATGATGCATATTTTAGCAATGTGAGATGTATATCCTATCTCTTGTTGCATTGATTTGGTATAAAATGTTAATTCCTTCAACTATTTTCTGCATCTTCCAAAATGTTCTATATCTAAATTGACCAATAAGAAAGAAACAAGTTCCTTATTCACCTATGAAATAAACAAATCTACTCGATTGGGGGACTATAGCTCACAATGGGTATGTAAAATAATGGGAAAGTTACAGAGACCTACCTTATATTTGACTTAATTTTTGCTTCCCATTAGACTTACTGTCACCCTACAGAAATCTACTTAGACCATCTTCGACCTAATAGAGATCTACCTAATGTCTAGATTCTCATTCTTTCTCACTTTGAAAGCTTGCCAGAAATTCTAAAATGATGTTCAAGAATGCATGCTATTTCATGGATTTTTCCCAAGCCTCTAAGGCCACTTTTTGGCTTATAACCTGTTTTGATACAAAAAGGTTAGAGAACTTTCCCTCCCTTGGTATCTAAAACTTGACTGCTTGGACTTGCAACTTCACCAACACTTTTCTCTACCTTTGAGAAGTGTGTTAACTATTTTTGTGGATTTTTTCTCTGAAAAAATGAGGATCTAGACCTTAGGTAGGTTTTTGTCAGGTTAAAGATGGTCCAAGTAGGTTTCTATAAGGTGATAGAAAGTTTAATGGAAAGTGAATATTATGCTAATCCTTAGGTACACCTCTGTCATTATCACTGAAATAATTGTCTCACTCCTTTGGTTGTGTTTCCTAAAACCTAAAGGGAAGACTGAAGAACTACCCATGCAATGAATGGTTCACAACCATGGCTTCATGGTATAGTGTCATCCCACTTAAAAATCACCCCAAAGATCAAATCTTCCCCCTTTCTCCCCTTCCAAATAAAGAAAAGAAGACAACTTAAAGTGAGATATGCCCAGCAGCTGTTAGTGGTAATGCCTTGATAAATTATTCATAAATATGGAGAGATTGATGCAGACACTATTGATAACATAGGAGTAGGTTGGACTCATTAGGATTTTGTGTTCCTATTACATTGAGGTTCTGTTTGATATAGATTAGTAATAGAAGGAAATGGAAACAAGTGGAATGAAAAAGAATAGAATGGAATGTGAATAGCAGGGGATAGAAAAATAATGTAAAGCAATATATGATTTTTTTTTCTTGTCTAATAGATTACTGGAAATGGATGGAATACAAAAAAAAAAAAAAAAAAAAAAACGATATATGATAATTATACCCTCTTAATGGATAGGTAAAGTTAAGAGAAAATTTGTTCTTTTGTACAATTCTTAGGGATAGTGTACCAAAGAGAGAGGTTGTAAAATATGGAGTCCTAGGGTCATGCATGTTGTATGATCAATATGGGTGAAGTAATGGCTGGAGAATTAGGGAAGTGAAAGTGATCAACATCCTTATATGATGTGGGTTAGGGTCCTCATATAGGCTAAGGAATTTTTCTGAGCATGCTAGCTGGAGCTAAGATGGAGGTGACAAAGACAAGTAGCGACTTTCTCTTTTGTCCCCTAATGGCATTTAAGGGTATTGTTTTGCACTAGTTGCTTAGCATGATACATTTTTGGTATGCTTGCAATATGTTGGTGTCAAGCCCTTGAATTAGGGCTTGCAATTTGGTAGAATAAGACGTTTAAATGGTAGAAAGAAAGAGAACAACAAATAGAAGAGAGAAAGAGAATCAAGAGAGAGAATTGTTTATTAACTTCCAAGATACTCTCAAGTACGGTCCACGTTTTATAAGACTTCTAGTTGTCTCAACAAATTTCTAACTACCCAACGGTTTAACCGTTTACAACATTCAGTTAGCTTCTTTATTTTCCCATTAGGCCCTACATTTTACAATATTACATACTACTCCATTAGGGTCGTGACAATTCCCACCCCTTCAAATCATTCTTGTCCCCAAGAATATTAAAAAAGGTCGACAGCTCGAGGAAACTGCTTTAGTTGATCTGGGAGATACTCCCATGTGGTGTTGTCCGGTGGTAAATGAGACCACTGCACCCTCACTTGAACTAAAGGTAGTTGCCCTTGGTATTGTACCCGTTTCTCTAACTATCTCTTATTCCTCTTCTGCAGTAGATGGTAGGTCCTGTCCAGCAGACACAACTACTCCTTTTGCCCTTTTTAGCAAAGATACATGAAATACAAGATGTTGGTTCACTCCCTTCGGTAGCTGCAACCTGTATGCCACTGGACCCACCTTGGCCTCAATTAGATATAGTCCAAAATACTTTGGACTTAGTTTAGAGACTGGTAGGGATGTATAAGGTTGCTGTAAAAACCTCCTTACCTTGAGGTAAACCCGATCTCCTACCTCAAAAGTCCTCTCACTGCGTCGTTTGTCCGCTGCCTGTTTCATTCTATTGTGGGCAGTAGCTAATTCCCTTTTTAGGACTTCTAACAGTTGTTGTCTCTATTGGAAGTACTGCTCTACATTAACCATAGTAGGTTGCGATCCTGATAGTGCAGGTAATAATGGAGGTTTATATCCAAACATAGCTTTAAAGGGACTTCTTTTGATGGCACTGTGATAAGTGGAATTATACCACCATTGTGCTAATGGTAGCCATTTATTCCAACTCTTGGGGTGGCTGAAGCACATACAACTCAGATACGCCTCTAAACACTGGTTCACTCGTTCTGTTTGGCCATCCGTTTGAGGATGGTAGGCTGTTGACATACATAATCCCATTCCTAGTTTCTTGAATAACTCCTGCCAAAATGAACTTGTGAAAACCTTATCTCTATTCAAGATAATGGTGTTTGGGATACCATGTAAGCTAGCTACTCTGTCCAAAAATGTTCTGGTCACTTCTCAGGCTGTAAATGGATGAGATAAGCTGAGGAAGTGCCCTAACTTAATGAATCGATTGACTATCACCATAACCACATCCTTACCTTCTGATTTAGGGAGTCCTTCTACAAAGTCCATAGAAATGCTGTCCCATGTTTGCTGTGGTATTGCCAAAGGTTGTAGTAGACCGGGATAGGGCACCTGTTTGTGTTTACATTGCTGGCATACTGTACATGCCATTACAAACTTCAATACTTCCGTTTTTTGTTTGGGTAAAAAAAAGAGTTGCTTTACCTTTTGATAAGTGGCACGAATTCCTGAATGACCGCCTATTGGAGAGCAATGTCAAGCTTTAAGAATCTTCTCTTTTAGGGTAGTGTCATCTCCCACCACCAATCGTCCTTTGTATCTCATCAATTCATTCGCCAAGGTATAATTAGGGATTGTAATCAGATTAACTACTAGCTGTGACAAAATTTCCTTGAGCCACTCCGTTTTTTCATAGTTTTCTGTCAACTCTGTCATCCACTCCGGCACTATAGCTACAATAAACTAACAAACTGCATTCACATCTCGTCTTGAAAGGGCATCGACCACTACATTTTCCTTACCCTTTCTGTACTGAATAGTAAAATCCAGGCCCATGAGTTTTGAGACTCCCTTCCACTGGAGATGCGTGTGCAGCTTTTGTTGAACTAAAAACTGCAAGCTCTTGTTGTCCGTTTTGATCACAAATGGACTTCTTTCTAAGTAATGATGCCACTTATCAATAGCTCTTAACACTGCCAAACCGCCAAAAGTTTTTTGTCATAAACACTTAAGCCCAAGTGTTTTTGAGAAAGGAATTGGCTTATAAAGGCCAAGGGTCGCCCTTGCTGTACCAACACAGCCCCAATTCCTGAGTCACACACATCAGTCTCCACTATAAAAGGCTTGGAAAAATCTGGCAAAGCAAGGATCGGGGCCATAGACATGGCCTTCTTGAGGGCAATGAAAGCTACTTCGGCCCTTGGATTCCATTGAAAGCCTTCCTTCTTGAGCAGCTCAGTAAGTGGTTTGTTGATTATTTTGTAGTGCTGAACAAATTTTCGGTAATAACCGGTCAAGCCCAAAAATCTTGTCAACTCCTTTATTGTTTTAGGTCTAGGCCACTCGCACATAGCTTCCACTTTCTTAGGATCTGTCCTCACCCATTCACCACAGATAATATAGCCCAAATACTCAACTCCCTTGGCAACAAAAGTACTGTTGGAGAACTTGACAATTCAAAATCAAAAAAAGGAGGTTGTGAAGATTATCAAGAAGTTGATAGATAAATCCTTAAGTTTAAACATTGTATTTTAGATTTGTAGATATTATTGTAGTTTGATTTATTTCTTAAGTTTTAGGAGATAATTCCTAGAAAATAGATAGCTTATCTTCTCCTAAATTATGAGAAAGATTAGGAACCAGATTGTATATATTCTCACACTCATACATGGAATATTATTAAAGTTTTTCAATTATTCACAACTTGTTTCAAGTACATTTGGAAAGCTTAACAAACAATTGGTGAGATTTAAGGATCTCAAATGTGGTTCGAAGGTGTGATAGGTGCTGATCAAAGGTGGAACTATAAATGAGGATGTCATAAAAAAAAAAAAAAAAAATCTAGGATGAACTTCCTCAAATGAGGTAAGAAAATCTAGTTCATCAATGCTTGAAAGATGGCAGGGGCATTAGTTAAGCCAAATGGCATAACAGTGAATTTGTAGAGGCCTTGATGAGTTCTAAAAGTTGTTTTAGGTATGTCGGATGGTACCATTCGAATTTGGTGGTAACTAGACCTAAGGTCCAGCTTAGAGAATTTTTTTGCACCAAACAACTCATCCAATAAGTCATCAATCAAAGGTATGGGAAACTTGTTCTTTATTGTATTAGAATTGAGTTGTCTATGGTCTATGCAAAGTTCCATCATTCTTTTTGACAAGGAGAACTGGAGAAGCATAGGGGCTTTGACTTGGCTGGATGATGGTTGAGTCTAACATGGTTTTTACTTGTTTCTCAATTTCTGTTTTCTGGATAGGGGGATACCTATATGGTCGAATGTTAATAGGAGTAGAGTTAGGTTTGAGGTGGATTGCATGGTCCAAGTGTCTTTGGGGAGGCAAGGAATTGGGTTCCACAAATAGATCCTTAAACTTTACCAAGATTGAATGTAAGTTATCTGAATTTTGTACCTTCTTTGCGATTTGTACCTCCAACGAGTCTGTAGGTGGGGCTCCTTCCTTGGGCTGGTTGTCATCTTTCGATTGTACAGCTCTTATAGAATAGAGCTGTGCTATTTGCCCCCACTTCTTCCTCATCATCTTCTGCAACCTTTTTCCGTTAATGAGCTTTCATTCTCCTTGCTCTAGGCTGCCCATTAAAGTCAACTTCTTTACTTCAATTTCTACCGTAACTTCCAATTTATTGAAGTCAAAAGTGAGGGGACTCACTGTCTTCATCCAGTCCACACTAAGAACAATGTCACACCCTCCCAATTCCAGAATTCTGAGATCTGCCACAAATTCTTGCCCTTGCATAATCCATGTGAATCCCACACATTTGTAGTGACTGAACATTCGACTGCCATTAGCTACAGTAACAGATAAGGGAGTTGTGGCTATCAAAGGCAACTTTAGGTCTATAGTAGTTGCTTCGCTAAGGAAGCTATGGGTGCTTCCACTATCGATCAACACCATTAGCTTTCTTTTTCCCACCTGACCCCTAACTTTGATGATTTGTCCCATCAAGCTGCCTTTTAACGCATGAAAGGAGATCTCTCCTCCTTCCTGCCTCTGCACTTCTTCTTCATCTTCTTGCAATGCTTCTCCTTCTGTCACTTCTTGTTCTGCTTCCTCTTTTATTTCTTCCTCTTCGCTCATGCCTTCTATCTTTATCAGTTGTCTTTTGCACTGATGACCCGGCCCATATTTGTCTCCGCATTTGAAACACAGCCCCAATTGTCTCCTTTGTTCCGTCAAACTGCCTTTTCCTCCATTGCTGTTTACTACTGGCTTGGCCGTTGCTTGATTAGGCCATGTTATTATTGGTCTAGAGCTTCCTCCCCATACTGTCCGACTAGTATACTTGGCTTGTAAGGAACTTTATGTTTCTTGAAAATGGCCTCCAATGTCATTTCTTGAAGCCTAGCCTTTTCCACCGCCTGACCCACTGTTGTTGGAGTCATCATCTTTACCATGGGTCGTAGCTCCTCTTTCAACCCACTCACGAAAATTGATACTATATACTGATTGGTAAGTCTAGGTTGAATCATACATACCAAGGATCTCAATTCTTCGAAATGGGCAAGGTACTCTATTACAGTACCTTCTTGCTTCAATTTACTAAATTCTTCAACTTCCGTCATCTTCTTCTCTCCAAAACGTTCACAAAGGCCATCCGCGAAAGCTCTCCACCCCCCTTGCAGGCCTCCATCTTGGACCCATCCTTGGTACCAAGAATCTGCTACTTCGTTCAAGTAGGCTGCTGCTAGAGTTACTTTCTGATCTTCCATCGTCTAGTAGAGCTGGAAGAATCGTTCACACTGCCTTAGCCACCACCTTAGACTCTTTCCCTCAAATAGTGGTATTTCCAACTTTGGCATAGGTGCATGGCTGTGTGCCATCGGTTGCCCGGTTCTTCTTGCGTTTTCCTGAGGTAGATGCTGCTCCGCCTCTTCCATGGCTCCTTCCGTGCCCGATCGATCGTTGTGATGCGGGAATATTGGTGCCGATGTCTGTCTCGGTGGGAATTCCGGTGATAACCGGAATTGGGGCAGAGAGGCCAGCATATTTAACATACTGTTGATCCTCTGCCCTTGTTGTTCCACTATTTCTTGACACTTTTGGACCAATTCTTGGCATCTTTCCACCGTTTCTTGTTGCTTTTCCGCGGCCACTTGCATGAGCTCCTTCCATTTCGTCAATTCTTCCCTCGTTTGGCGCAGTACCTGCTAGGTGTTGTTCACACCAAATTCCATGGTTTCCAATCTGACCTCCATTTGTCTCAGGCACGTTCCTTCGGCCATTGCTTCGTGATCCTCACCTGCATTGGGCCGCGCTTGTTTCTTTCGCTACTGTCGCTACTACCCACCGTCGGACCGACCGGCTCTGATACCACTTTGTCAAGCCCTTGAATTAGGGCTTGCAATTTGGTAGAATAGGATGCAAGAAATGATAGAAAGAAAGAGAACAACAGATAGAAGAGAGAAAGAGAGAATCAAGAGAGAGAATTGTTTATTAACTTCCAAGATACTCTCAAGTGTGCCGTAGGTCCATGTTTTTATAAGACCTCTAGCTGTCTCAACAAACTTCTAACTACCCAACAGTTTAACTGTTTACAGCATTCTGTTAGCTCCTTTATTTCCCCATTAGGCTCTACATTTTACAATATTATATACTACTCCACTAGGGTCGTGACAGTGGGCTGTGGAGCCATATTTTCTCCAACAGGCAGGTTAGGTGACACCTTTAGAGGTTGTAGAGGCAAGGGGAGGCCAACATCTTGGCAAAATCTTTGGCCCCAATTTCTAATCCACGAGTGTGCTCCTAAGTTCTTATTGTGATGTAGGGTACTTAAAGTATAATGGCTAAGCCAACTCAATGAGGAGGTGACCCTATTTGAGGATAATCATTTAGGAGATCTAGCTGAGTAGATGCTAAGCAGATTGGTTTTGAAGAGCTATCAAGGAGTTTGAATTTGGCCAAAGATGAAGCACCTCATGCATTTTCCTTTCCAAGGAATTTCTTCTTGAGGAGAGACTTGAGTGAGGGAAGTTGAGTGCCTTATGAATCATCCCATGAGGCAAATAATAGGAGATTTGGCACTGCCATATGGAGGGTCATTTTCCATATTTGAGAGGATTATCATGGCACATGGCACTTGATGGGCTTGGCATCTGGCGGTTGTGGTACCTGCACCCACAAGTACTTAACTATATCCCTAGAACATGACTTAAAGGAAATTGGTCCTTATAGCTGACCTTAAACTTAGACACTATTCATAATTAAGACCATGGCAAAATTGAATTGTGCGCATGTGGCCTCCACACTTCTCATTTAAAAACTCTTATGGATTCTTTGTCCAACACTTAGTCTTCATGCTATTAAAGATATATCATGGATACATAGGTTGATTAGTACTCAACTTTTTTATCTCTCCACTGTGCTTTGGTAAAGTAGTCACTTTCTTTTTTTGCTTTGATTCTCTCTGAACAATTTTGAGCTCATGAACTGCTGTAATCAGCTGATTTTCAAATAACCTTTATGGACTTATAAACTATATATTCTTGTCCCTGCCTCTGTTTATTATTTATCAAATACATTCTTTATGCCTCAGCAAAGATATACTATCATGAGTGAAGCTGATATTTGTCAACAACAAGAGGAAGATGTTATGAAGATATCTACAGTGCTCTCTATTTCAAGAGTTGCCGCTGGTATCCTGCTTCGGCATTATAATTGGTACCTTATGTTTACATGTTATTTCCTGTTGTAATTTTTTTTTTGAGATGACAGATTTTGGTGTCTTATGTTTTAATTCTAAGTATGTTTTAACATTAGTGCATTACTTGTACGTGGTTATAATTTTGCTGCTTCTGGTTAATATAAATATGAAGAAACATTAGCTTACCTGCCATTCATTCCTTGGAACTTCTTTATTTATACCATCTTTTGGTATATTCTATGTTCTGGTGCATTTTGTTGATTTTTAAACTTTAAAGGATGTGTTTTCTCTTTGGATCATCAGGAGTGTCAGTAAAGTGCATGATGAATGGTTTGCAGATGAAGAAAAGGTCCGCAGGGCTGTTGGCTTGTTTGAAAATCCTGTTCCTCTTCCAGGTGCTGGAGAAGTAAGTGTTTTTGACATTGCTGAAAGCTTCCTACATTTATGCAAGTTGAGTTGTTGATGGTAATGTAGTTTTGCTACTTTCCAGACCTCTTTAACTGATTTTTTTACTTGTGTTTTGTTGTTGTAGATGATGTGTGGAATCTGCTTTGAAACCTATCCTCATGATAGGATGAGTGCTGCTGCTTGTGGCCATGCTTTCTGTAATGCATGCTGGCAAGGTTCTTTTGATGCACCACAATTTTCCTTCATTATTTATTATACTACAGACAATAAACCTATCTGTTTCAGGCTTGTAATATAAAAAACCCTTCCCTTTTTCATATAAAAGCTGCAGTAGATATATAGTTGAAGAGCAAATTATTTTGAAGCCAGTTATTGTTTTGCTTCTTTATATGGTTGTTAATAATTTAATGAAAATATATTCAGTATAGTTTCCTTAATTACCCTAGGTCACATTTAGGTATTAATGTGCTATTTCCTTCCTTAATTACAGCTGGACAATATCTTATTCTTGCTTGGACATTATTTGTTTCAATTGTACTATTTTGCACCTTTGCTACCAACTTTTGGTGGCTAGAAAGTCAGTACCACAATCCTAGAGCATTTTCTCTATGTTGCTGGGCTCTGTACACCAATTTAATGACATAGAGGTTGTGCAGGATAAATTCTTCTGTACCAGACTATCCATCAAATTGAATGGGCACCTTTCCTGCAAGCATGGTTCCAATCATGGTAGCAAATTGACATGGCTTAATACTTTTAAATGCAGAAATGTGTCAGAGAATACATTTGACTATCTACAACTTAATACTCAGAAAGACGGTTTGCTTGCCTTGTGATACCAACTAAAGTTCTAGCATTGGGTAGCCAGCTAGAGGAAGACTTTTGTAATTCAATGTTCTTTTGCATGAGAGATTGCGGGTTTGCTTCTAGCGAGGGGGAATATATAGGGATGCTTAGGTTGGTTGAGGATAGCAGTAGGCCAATAAGTGGGTTTTATCGGAAATCTTCTGTCTTCGAGTCTATTTTTTCCCCGTCGTTTTCTACTTCAAGCCAAGGGGCAAGTTTGACTAACTATGGTGGTCTCTAACTCAGAATTGGTATGTTTGTAGATAAACAATTATCTTGTTTTGAACTAGTAAACGATTTATGTAATTATGTTGAGACACCTAAAAATTTTGGTAGGAGGATGTTAGATTTATTATGATCTATTTAGACATGTATAGAAAGTGTATATAGTCAACAGGGAATCAGGGCATTATCAAATAATTAGGGTAATTAGTATCAATTAGTCTCCTTAATTTTAGGCCTCATTCATTGTAATTAGCTTATAAATAATAGAATTGAGAGGCTATCTCTCAAGTTTTCTCTCCCACTCACTGTCACATGGTATCAGAGCCAAAGTTGAGAAAACCCTAAAAGTCTCCTGCCATGTCTCTATATCCAGCGGTAAAACCTTATTGTTTGTCTCCCTACTCACGACTACCCTAGCTTGTTGGCATTTGTTCTAGTGCCCTTTCCAAAAAAACCAACCACACCATCACCCTCGACCTTGTCTGATTGACCTACCCTTAGTGCCGCGTCACCACCAATGAAGGCAAGCTCCCCCACCCACCACTGCACATAATTTGCTTTCGATGGAGCCTTTGGCATTGCTTCTGTCATCATCTTGCCTCCGGCCACCCTTGATTGGACCTCCGACACCTCCTCAGCTTACTTCCTTTGTCAAATCCCTTGCCTTCTACCCAAACCTATGTTACCAACGTTCCTACGCTGAAATTTCACCATGTCTGACCTCTGTAACACCATCTCAGCCCCTGGTGCTCCTATTCCAACACCTAAAGCCTTCTCTCAAACTTTGGCCGTCTCTAACCTTGGGACACGCAACATCACCACCATTAAATTGATAGGGTCTACCAACTATCTCTCATGGGCAGTCTTTGTCAAAATGTGGTTCAAAGGACAAGGCCAAGTTGATCATCTTACCACAAAGGCTGAAAGTGTGCCAACAACCAGTTGGGCTAAATGGGAACAAATCTGTTGATTGATTCTTGAGATTATGAGGAAATTGGATGATGATCTCTTGGCCAAATCTTCCTAAATTAGGACAAATTTTATCTCCAGAATTTAGAAAGAAGTTTTGATTTAGATATTTCCTATTCTTGTTTTGTATCTTTGATTTCTTTATATAGTGTACAACCTATCTTTCTTTTTTGTGTATCTTTCATATATTATATTCTTCTTCCCTATTATTAGGGAATGTAATATTGAGTTCATATGATTGAGAGTAATAGAATTTTCAATTCTTCCTACATCTTTCTGATCCAATTTCTACATGATGTCAGAGCCTATTCTCTCGAATCATTAGCTGTGAGCCTTTATTGCCACGATTACTCTTTGTTTTTCCCTTCACTATTCTTGTTATCATTCCACATAATGTTTGAAATCTCTGAAACAACTTCTCTCATCTCAACAAGAGAAGCAATGACAATCGAGCAATCAACCAAAGGTGCTCCTAAAGGTGAGTTGCTAGGAATGCACCATTCATACTGCCTAGATGGTGGGAACTATCTTCAGTGGTCTCAGCTGGTGAGAATGTTTTTGAAGGGTCGGGGGAAGATTGCTCACCTCATTAGTCTAGCACCTAAGCCTTAGATCCCGCGTTTGTTGCTTGGGATGTAGAAGACTCAATGTTGATGTCATGGCTTTGGAGTTCGATGTTACCCGAGGTAAGCAAGAACTATATGTTTTTATCTACAGCTAGGGACATTTGGGAGATAGTTAAGAAGACTTACTCTAAGGTGCAAGATACATCGGTTGTCTATGAAATAAAGACAAAAATTAGTAGCACAAAACAAGGGTCCTTCTCTATGGCTGATTACTACAATCGGAAGGTCTTTTGTTCAAATCAAGAAAAGAATTGGAAGTTGAGGGTACACACATATTGATTATGGAGGTTCACTTGTGGACAAGAGATCTACTACAGGCTGTTGTGCATTCTTAGGAGGTAACTTGGTGTCTTGGAGAAGTAAAAAATAGAATGTAGTGGCTCGGTCTAGTGCAAAAGCTGAGTTTCGGGTAATGGCTCTTTGGTTTATGTGAATTATTGTGGCTGAAAATTGTGCTTGATGATCTACAAATCTGTAGCCATGGTTCAATGAAGTTGTTTTGTGACAATCAATAAGCTATCAACATTGCACACAATCTAGTGCAACACGATCGCACCAAGCATGTTGAGATTGATCGCCATTTCATTAAAGAAAGTTAGACGCTGAAGAAATTTGCATACCCAATGTTTATTCAGAAAGCCAGCTAGCTGATTTATTAACAAAGGATCTTCCTATCAAGAGGTTTAAGGAGCTTGTAGGCAAGTTGGGAATGATAGATATTCATTCACCAGTTTGAGGGGGAGTGTTGATTGATTCTCAAGCTGGGAATGATAGATATTTATTTACTAGCTTGAGGGGGAGTGTTGATTGATTCTGGAGATTATGAGGAAATTGGATGATGATCTCTTGGCTTAATCTTCCTAAATTAGAATAGATTCTATCTCCAGAATTTAGAAAGAAGTTTTGATTTAGATATTGTCACGACCCTAGGGTTTAGTTAGGGTTTAGGAAGGAATTAGGAAGGATTTGGGAGGGAAACGGGGGACAATTAGAGGGAGATATAGAGCAGAAATCAAGAGAAATGAGAGAGAACTAGGAAGAATGAGAGGGAGAAAATATGGAGGGAAAATATGAATTCACTATATTGTTTCAACATACATTTCTCTACATGCTATGTCCTATTTATAGGCTGTTCAAGTAATAGAATATTGTAGAACAGCACCCATGTGCACTATAACAGAATGAATAACATCTCCTAACCAACAATTCTAACTAATGGCAGCATTGCCCCTCTAATTCCTCTTGGGTCATGACAATTTTCCCTCCTTGAAAGGTTTCTTATCCCCAAGAAACTTATTACCATTGAACCGTTGTTATTCATCTGATGCCCATCTTCACCAACTGTTTTCTTCTTCGCCTTTTCTTGTTCTCCTCTCGCATTACCCTTTTCTTTTGCTTTCTCTTTCCTTCTTTCTTAACAGAACTACGACTAGCGGCAAGCCCAAGTCTAGCCATCCACCTCTTCCTTATTGCCATTGAAAATGGTTCCAATGGAGCTGTCAATCCTGTAACCATCTCATTTCCAGGCATAAGAAGAAATTTAAACTTCTCTTTAAGCAAATCAACCTTTTTTGCAGCTGCTGTCCTGTTTTGTGTATCCGTGCCAAAGACATACGTATGAGATGTTCCAAACAAGGTGCCCGGTGCAATCCTTTCCTCCTTCTCCTCAAGTACTTGGTAAAGAGACTTTTCAAGCTCCTTCCTCTGCTGCTTCTGGACATCAATAAGATCAGCAGGGCTGTCCTCCTTCCTTGCAGCTACCATTCTGATTCTTAGTACCTCATCAGCCTCATACTCCTCCTTAGTTGTATGAACACCACCTTCCTCTTCCATGGCTACTATATCAGCTCCTTGCACTTCTTAATGGGCAGCCTTAGGAACTCCTATGACAACATTAGTTTTGGGCCTTTCTCCAAACCGAGTACACAAGGCATTTACAAACTGTGGCCAGCTCCATTCTACCTTTCCCCAGCTCCAATTCTGGATTTAAGCGTCTGCAACACCATCCAAATAAGCTGCAACCATTTTCACTTTCTCCCCTTCAGCTACTCGGTATTGGTAGAACGCTCGTTCACACTGCCTGATCCACCATTTAGGCCTATCTCTTTCAAATGCGGGAATGTCCATCTGCAAGCTTGGGGGTGTGGAGTGAGTTTCTCCAACTCTTCGTCTCAAGTTTTCCTCCTCTGTATCATTCATTCCTAATCTTAGGGACACATCAGCCTTAGGAATTCCTCCAATCTGTCGGCTGCTTTTATTATAACATTTGGGCTGTAACGCATGCTTTTCGTTGCAACTCTCATCTCCAATCTGACTTAGGTAGGCAGAATATTCTTTTGAAAAACATTCGGCTGGAATACTAACCTGGAATTTGTATGAAAATAGGATCAAAAAATCATCCAGCTGTCTACTAAGGTCCTCAATTCCTTTTCTTGTTGCAGCAGTTCTAGCACATAGTCCTTCGGCCATCTCCTCAATTGAATTCCTTAAAAATTCACCACTACAACAGCTTGTTGATCAGCTTCCAATGACCACTTCGGAAACTTATTCCAGTACTCAAATTCAGCAACCTTAGATTCACACAAGGCTAGGTCCAAATCAGTCTTTAGTTGCTGCTGATGGCCTCCAAATCAATTACCCTTCAAACAATCTGCTGGCTCTGGATAATTTCAAAAGATAACCTGTTCTAATCAGCTTTGGAAATCTATCCGCAACTTCTGAAACTCACACTTCTACTGCGCAACTCTACAACCACAACTTTTGCTGCGCAATTACTTCCAAAGCTTGATTGAATTTGTTGGGCCTCCAAATTTATCGGAATTCAGTCATTGAAATAGCTTTGATAAATCGCCAAGACCTACTGATAATCGATCGCTTCCAAATCCGCAACCATAGCATCTTCAAGTTCAGCCAACCTAATTTTGCCTCAAACGAAATCCACCGAGATTTGGATTTGGATCTACTTGATTAACTCAAACAAGAGTCAGCGGCTAAGGAACTGCTCGATTAATTCCATCAAGTCAGCTGAGAATTTCTCCGGATTGAATCGCACTCCAATGCGCAGCGATTACTCAATATCCACTTCCGACCGAAGCTTCCTTCTTGCCTCAACCTCACTTTAGCAATCGAGGATCGAATTTGTTTGGCCTTCAAGTTCGCCTATTCACCGCTTCCAACTTCACCAGCATTCCGTCACTGGAACCTCACAAATCGGCCTCGATCAGCCCTATCCTGATTTGCTTTACTCCCAAGCAGCAACCGAGGTGCAGCTGATTGATTGCACCTTCAGCAATTCCGAGTCTCAGCGCAAGAAGCTGCTGGAATCACAATTGAATCGCTGCTATCCATTTCCATAGCCGAGTTTCTAGCCACGAGGCTACCACCTGCTTCGTCTTTAGCTTCTGGATTGCCTGAATTGTCTAACCTTGTTTCGCTCCTACCAATTGATCCGTAATTGACAGCCTTCCTTACGCCTGGAATCTTAGTTCCATGCTTGCCCAGACCTCTCGCTCAACTTCCAAATCTGAGTTGAGAATCACAAACGAAATCGAGGCAATTGAGAATCGTCGCTTGCGGAATTAACTTCTGAACCGTTTTCGATCGCGCCTTCCTTCCCACCTTGGTCACATGCAGTGACCCAGACGGGTTCCGAGAGTCGCTCGCCTCGCGTTGCTTGCAATTTCGACCCTCATTGATCTGCCAAGGACCATTGGATCTGAATTCGCCTCTGCTCCACTTCCGAAATCGCGTCTTCCTTCTCACCCAATCACCGCCAACTTCACCTTCAAAACTTAAGTCGAATCGGATTACGGAATTGGCCTCTCCTACAATTTGCCAAAAATCGTTGGCACTGAAGCGCCTTGGCTAACTGCTACGCCTTCCTTGATCGAACAATACTTCCTGGATTTCTCAAATCAGAAGCCAATCCTTCGTCGGAATCATTGGACTGAATGCGCTTGAATTCCGTCCACTCTACCTGAACCTCCACCTTCTATAATTGATCGACTCAGTTGTTCGATCAATTCTACCACCACTTCCGGAAATGCCTACTGCCCTCGGTCAGTGCCGTAATCTATCGCCTTCAAATTTCCGAACTCAAATTACAGCCAAGTAATCTATCGCCTTCAAATTTTCGAACTCAAATTAGGGCCAATGAATCGATCAGAATTCACTTGAAATTTGGAATCATCTTGGTTCCGCTCGGATTAAGATCAAACGCTGCATGCGTTATTTCGACTAACAGCATAGGAACGACCTCCTCTTGCTATGATTCAATCGGTCCTGTGTCGACCTTGATCACCTCCGTTGTGGCTTCCCAAGCACTGGAAATCGCCTGGTTTGTCAGAATGTGCTTCCAGTGACCAACTTACAGTGATCGAACTACCGGTTTCGTTGGAATCTCAGTTGAGAATCGTTGGCTCTGATACCAAATGTCATGACCCTAGGGTTTAGCTAGGGTCTAGGAAGGAATTAGGAAGGATTTGGGAGGGAAACGGGGGAGAATTAGAGAGAGATATAGAGCAGAAATCAAGAGAAATGAGAGAGAACAAGGAAGAATGAGAGGGAGAAAATATGGAGGGAAAATATGAATTCACTATATTGTTTCAGCATACATTTCTCTACATGCTATGTCCTATTTATAGGCTGTTCAAGTAATAGAATATTGTAGAACAGCACCCATGTGCACTATAACAGAATGAATAGCATCTCCTAACCAACAATTGTAACTAATGGCAGCATTGCCCCTTTAATTCCTCTTGGGTCATGACAGATATTTCCTATTCTTGTTTTTGTATCTTTGATTTCTTCGTATAGTGTAAGCATATCTTTCTCTTTTGTGTATCTTTCCTATATTACATTCTTCTTCCCTATTAATAGGGAATGTAAGATTGAGTTCATACGATTGAGAGTAATAGAATTTCAGTTCTTCCTACATCTTTCTGATCCAATTTCTACAAAATTAGTGCCCAGTTGTGCAACATCCTATGGCAATCCATTGATCCGTCGGTCTTGCAGCTCTTTCACCCCTTTGAAACCTATGTTGAAGTATGGAAGGGAGCAGAAGAGTGCTATATCAATGATATCCAACGCTTGTATATTGTGGCTTTTGTTAGAATTAGTAGTATAATTATAATTATTATATGTTTGTGTTTTATTTTGTAATTAGGATAAGCCTATAGGTGTTTAATACCCGTTATATCTATTATAAATAACAAGCTAAGAGAGACTAATCTCTTAAGTTTTTCTCTCATAATTATTTTCTTACATGGTATCAGAGCCACCGGTGAGAAAAACCCTAGCTGTCACTGTGTATCTTTTTCCAGCGACTGTCAAACCCTAGCCGTCACCGTCACTGCCCAATACTAGAACCCCACTGTCCGGCCACCATTGGATAACACCGCCACCACCATAGGGTTCGCAGCCACTAGATCGGCCGACAGCAGAAGACTTGCCGCCGCCGGACCACCCACGTGCCGCCGCCACTTGCTGCCTCCATCTCCACGCGTTGGCGTGTACAGCGCGTTCGCCGACTAATCTTCTCCGGTTTCTCCAAATTTGATCTCCGGCGAGTCCTCAAGCCACTTTTGGTGTCGAAACCCTCGCTATGTCTAATTTCAGTGACACCGTTTCTGCCGGTGATATTCCCGCTCCGGCACTTGTTGCCCGTGCTGCCTCTCAATCCTTTACTGTCTCCAATCTTGGGACAACCAATATTACCGTTGTCAAGTTGATAGGGTCAGCCAATTATCTCTCATGGGCAGACTCTGTCAAAATGTGGTTCAAAGGGCAAGGGCAAGCGGATCCATCTTACCACAAAGGCTGAAAGTGTGCCATAAGCGAATCGGGCTAGATGGGAACAAGTTGATGTCTAGTTATGTAGCTTCCTATGGTAGTCTATTGATCCTTCCATCATGCAACTCTTTCGCCCATTTGAAACTTGTGTTGATGTGTGTGGAAGGAAGCTGAAGAGTGTTATACAAACGACATCCAACATTTGTACATTGTGGTTTCTAATATCAAGAATCTCAAGCAGGAGTCATCCATGGAATCTTATTTGGGGCAGGTTTGGGCTCTCATGCAAGAATTTGATGCTCTTCTTCCTCTCATTATGACCCGCACCGAATAGATTGCTCAACAAGAGAAGTTTTTTATGGTTATTGCTCTCTCCGGTCTGAAACCTGAGTTTGACGCCATGAGGCATCTAATCTTGACCATCTCTATTAGCCCTACCATGAAGGACTCTTTCAAAAGGTTATTGAATATGACAAGTGCACATGGTATGCCCTCTTCTTCTCATGTTGTTCCTCCAATTGAATCTTCAGCTCTTGTGTCTCAGGCTTCCACCGTAGGAGGAAATAGAGGATGCAATAATAATCGCTCACGTCCACAGTATACCTTTTGTAAGAAACTGGGTCGTCTTGAGGACAAATGCTGGAAGAAACATGGTCGGCCAACTACTCCACCTACATCATCTACTAGTGCAGCTCATGTATTTTAGAGCGATCCTACTTCTACTCAATCTCCACCAGGTTCGCAATTGGTACCTATGTCTGCAGTTGAGTATGATGCCTTCCTGAAGTTCCAGGCCACCCGGCAGTCTCATCCTAGAATCCCGTTGCTTGTGTTGCTCAAGGCTCATTTGTTAGTCCTTAGATTATAGATTCTGGCACCACTGACCATATGTGGTAATGAATTTCTTTTCTCCTCACTTACCTATTCTGATACCTTGCCTATTGTTACCCTGGCTGATGGTACCAAAACTGCAGTTAAAGGAATCGACCAAATCTCACCCACCACGTCTTCCTCATTAAATTCTATTTTATATGTTCCTGATAGTCCTTTTAATTTGATTTCAGTTAACTAACTCACCAAAACCCTTAATTGTTATGTTATCTTTACTTCTACCTCTGTTCGTGTTCAAGACCAGGGTATGGGGCAGACTATTGGCGTCGGGCATGAGTCACAGGGTCACTATTATCTTGCTATGCCTAGTTCGCCGGTAGCTTGCACCAATGTCGCTTCCCCAGATCTTCTCCAATATCGTCTTGGTCATCCCAGCCTCTCCAAACTGAAGAATTAGTTCCTGGTTTGTCGTCATTGTCCATGCTTAATTGTGAGTCGTGTCAGCGTGGTAAATGCGCTCGTAATTCTTTTTCTCGTAACATTCCTGACTTTGGAAATAATTAATCTATGGGTTTTAAGGTGATTTATTAAGTTATGTGCGGTTTTGAGGAAATTTATGGAAAACGGTAGATATTGACAAGCGTTTTGAGATGAGATTTATGACGTTGAAAGAAATTAAAATGGGAATAGTTTTGGGTACAACTGTGATGCTGCCTAAAAATCGAATGATCGTAAGCGACTTTTAGAAAGTCAACAGAATCCTGAGAGGGCTTCGGTTTTATGTAAAGATCAACCCTGAAGTGGTTTCAGGATGAAACAAAAGTTCTGTGAGGACATTGGGGTAAAAACGTACTTATCGAGTAAACCTTGAGTTATTAATCTTAGAATTTCGGTATTTTAATCCAAATGAAATTTGTATTTGAGGATGCAATTGCAATGTGCAAAGGTTGAAGTGAGAGTAAGAACATAACTTATGGATTTATATGTAATTTTAATTATATAATAAATTATATATGTATAAAATGTATATATATATGTGTGTGTGCGTGTGTAGTGAGGCATATATTATATGGGTGTGCAGATAAGCTCTATAATATGTATATATACGTGTGGCCAAGTCTGTGGGTGCACTTGAGGAGTATTTTATAATATACTATATAATGCATAGATATATATAAAATTTTGTGCGTGTTGGCCAAGCTTCTGAGAAGCTTCATGGCCTAGAATTGTTGCAAATATAATATGTATATGTAAGGAGTGGCGGCTAAGGCAATTGCGACTATAAATAAAATGGAGAGGAGAGATGAAATTGGAGAATCAAGAAGATGGAGGGAGAGCTTAGGCAAAGAGTTGGGAAAAGAAAGAAGCAGAGAGCTTCGCGAGAGAAAGAGAGAGGGAGAGGGGTGGCCGGTGGCGGTCGACCGGCGTTAGCGGCAACGGCGAGCGGTGGGCTGAAGTAGCGGAAGCATCAGCGGCTGGGCACGACCGAAGGTGGCCTGGAATGGCCGAATTTGGCCATGGCAATAGCAGCTTCAAGCTGTTGTGCAACGGCGACCATGGCGGTGATGGCAACAAGGCAGTAGGTGAGCACGACCGTGGGCGACCGTAGGGGCATGCGGCAGTGGTCTAGTGAGGCTGGCGGAGCAGTAGCTGGCGTGTGGTGATTGTGTGCGCAGTGCATTGTGCGTGCGTGAAGCATGGAGGAAGAAGAAGAAGGAAGAAAAGAAAGAAAATAGAAAAAGAAAAGAAAAAGGAAAAAAGGAAAAAGAAAATGAAAGAAAAGAAAAAAAAGAAAAAAGAAAAAGAAAAGAAAATAGGAAAAAATGGAGAAAAATAGGGAAAAGCTTCTGAAAAATTTTAGGAAATTCTGGGAATTAATTTGGGGCTAGAAGAGCATGTGGAAGCTAGGAAATTATCTGGGCATGCATTTCGAGGTAAGGGCTTAATATGCTTTGTGTGTAAATTATTTATGTTATGGTTTGCATAAGATGTTGAGGAAGTGTCTAGGTATGGGGCGGTGGGTTTCTAACCGTGAAAGTCTTAGGACAAGGTCTTAAAGGGAACCACTAGGTGCCACCTAGAGCCTAAGATAGGTGCGGTGGATAGGTTTGCATGCACGTTGCACTTTATTTTTATCTATGATGTCATGCTCATTAATTTACTGCATTGCATGTTGCCTTTACTAAGTCTCCGAACTCACCCCTTTACCCCCACTAACCCAACAGGTGGTTCGGGGTCTAAGAAAGGGAAAACGGTGTTGGTGGAAGAGTGGCCGGTTAATAGTGAGAATGTGAATCGTGTTTCTATATTGTTTATGTAATATATATGTGCTCTATATTTGACTACAGGAGTCAGCTTCGGTTTAAATGAAATTTGATTAAGATCAAGTTAAGGCTTCCGCTATGAGTAACTCAGAGAGTGTGTTTGAACCGATCGGTTGCAGTCGGGATATAAAACCTGTTTAAATATGCTTGACTGTTGAAGTATTTTATTGAGCATATTGGTACTTATTTTTATTTACGAAAATTGGATGTATATTTTAAAGGCCTAATCGAGCACGAGAATCGGGTAACTTTTCGTTGTCTACGTATTTCAAACTCGAGTTCTTGACAAGTTAAAGGCGGCGAACTCTGGACCCCACCTAGGGCGCCCATATTATTTTAATACTTTATGTTGGTAGGGCATAATCATCCTTCGAGATAGGCCGGGGTTGTAACCGTGGGTTACGGTGACACCCGGTAGTGGGGGCCGGGGCATCACACTCGTTGAGTCCATAATAGGGCTAATGCTCCATTTTCTCTTGTACACTCTGATGTATGGGGGTCGGGGTGTTACTTGGTCTTTCGTTACTTTCATTGATGACTTTTCTTGTTGCACTTGGTTGTTTCTTATGAAGAGTTAGTTCGAGTTGTTTTCTATCTTTCAAACATTTACTGCTGAAATAAAAACACAGTTTGGAGTTTCTATACGTGCCTTACGTAGTGATAATGCCCCTGAGTATTTTTCTTCTCAATTTACTACCTTTATGACTGCTAATGGCATCCTACATTAATCCTTTTATCCTTACACACCTCAACAAAATGGTGTTGCTGAGCGTAATAATCGCTATCTTATTGAGACTGCTCGGACGCTCCTTTTACATGCCAATCTTCCTAGCAAATTTTGGGGAGATGTTGTTCTAACTGCATGTTATCTAATCAATCGCATACCATCTTCAGCATTACAAGACCAAATCCCTCATTCCCTTTTGTTCTCTACACAAGCGCTTTATTCTGTTCCTTTTCGTGTTTTTGGCTGTATCTGTTATGTGCATTCTTTTTCACTTGGACAGGATAAACTTGCTGCAAAATCTCTCAAGTGTATTTTCCTCGGCTATTCCCAGTTACAGAAAGGCTATAAGTGTTACTCTCCTAAGCTGAACTGCTATCTTTTGTCTGCTGATGTCACATTCTTTGAACAACAGTCTTTCTTTTCGATTGCTCAGCTTGATTCACAGAGTCTTCACTAGGTTTTGCCCATTCCTCCTTCTTTTCTTCCGCTGTTCTCATCAAGTCTGTCTGTCTCCTCTGTGGCGCCCATCGTGGTGCCTAGCCTACCATTTTCCGATTCACCTTCCACGGCTCCTTCACTTCTTACATATCACCATTGTCCTCATCTCGCTATCGGCGCCAGTATTCCTCCAACCCAGGACTCTCTTGACTCACTCTCTCCGTCTGTGGTCCCTCTTACCCTAAATCCTGAGCCCGACAATCTCCCTGTTGCTCTTCACAAAGGTACACGATCTACTCGTAATCCCCATCTTATTTATAACTTTTTATGATATGATCGTTTGTTCCCTTCTTATAGTGCCTTTGTTTCGAGTCTTTCTTCTGTTTCTATTCCTAAAACCATAGGTGAAGCTCTGTCCCATCCTGGTTGACGCCAGGCTATGTTAGATGAGATTGATGCCTTACATTCGAATGGTACTTGGGATTTGGTGCTATTACTACCAGGAAAGACTCCCGTTGGTTGCCAATGGGTATTCACTCCCAAAGTGGGTCCTGATGGCTAGGTGGAATGTCTTAAGGCCTGCTTGGTTGCCAAAGGCTTTACACAGATCTATGGGTTGGATTATAGTGATATATTCTCTCTTGTTGCAAAAATAGCCTCTATTTGTCTCTTTCTCTCTCTGGCTACTATGCGTCATTGGCTAGTCTATTAGTTTGATATTAAAAATGCCTTTCTTCATTGTGATTTGTAGGAAGAGGTCTATATGGAGCAACCACCTAGTTTTGTGGCTCAGGGGGAGTCAAATGTAGTCTGCAAACTCAAGAAGTTTCTCTATGGTTTGAAACAATCTCCACGGGCGTGGTTTGGCAGGTTCAGTACTGTGGTTCAAGCTTTTGGTCTCACTCGAAGTGAAGCTGATCATTCGGTTTTCTATCGCCATTCTTCTTCCTTATGTATCTACCTTGTTGTTTATGTAGATGGTATTGTTATCACAGAGAGTGATCAGGTTGGAATACAGAAGCTGGAGAAATATCTACATCAGCACTTTTAGACCAAAGACCTAGGTCGATTTCTGTATTTCTTGGGTATTGAAGTTGCTCAGTCAGGAGGTGGTATCTCAATTTCTCAGAGGAAGTATGCCCTTGACATTCTAGAAGAAATTGGTATGGTGAACTGCAAACCAGTTGACACCCCAATGGATCCGAATGTTCGACTTGTGCTGGGATAGGGGGAGCTTTATTCAGACCCTGGTAGGTATAGGATACTGGTAGGCAAGTTGAACTATCTCACAATCACTCGTCCCGACATTACTTTTGCTGTGAGTGTAGTTAGTCAATTTCTCAGTTCTCCATGTGATTCTCATTGGGATGCTGTTATACGGATTCTGAGATAAATCAAAAAAGCGCCAGGTAAAGGGTATTCTATGAGGATAAGGGACACAAAGATATTTGTTGTTATGCAGATGCAGATTGGACAGGATCTCCTTCTGATCGTTGATCAACCTCTGGGTATTGTGTTCTTGTGGGAGGAAATATGGTTTCTTGGAAAAGTAAGAAACAAAATGTAGTAGCTAGATCTAGTGCAGAGATGAGGTAAGTAGGAACCCCAGCTTTTTTAGGAGCAGCTGTAACTTCTGCTTTTGCAGACAAAGCGGTAACCTCTACTTTTAAGAACAAAGTAGCACAAATACATACCTTTTACGAGCTAAGGTAGAACCTTTACAAACACTTGTTGAAAGATGTGATAAAAGTTAAGCTCACAACAAGAATTACCCTCAAAAAATAAGAAATACAGTACATGAGAGAATAGACAAGAGAAGTGAAAAGAATATTAATGGTAAAACGCTCCACTCTCTTATTCTTAATTTCTGGTTCAAGAAGATTTTCTTGAGGCTCGACTAGATAATGGCTTGAAGTGAAGGAAAATGACCATGGAAGACTATCACTCAAGCAATGAACTTTAGCTTGAAAATGCATGTAGCTTGGTTGTGTCTAGGTTTAGGTTAGCTCATCATTACTTTATAATCATTGGACAACAGCTTGTTGATCTCATGCAACACTAGGCCTCTTATAGAAGTTTTGAGACTTGAATTTAGCATCTGTTATCTGCATATACTCTAAGCTTCTTTTGATTTGACTGATAACAGACAAATTAGTCAATAAAAATATGCATGATGATAAAGCATTTTGCACATATACATAAGCATATTTATCATTTTGTTATAAGAGAACATAATTAGACTTCTTAAAATAATGAAATAAAACTCAAACAGTCGAAACAATCCTCTCTGACATCTTTGAGTAACGGCTATAAAATTTAAAAGCTGACAGAAAATGCTCGAGTATATTTTAGCATTACTTGACTAATGTTGATCTTTACTCGACTATATGAATTATGTATTCGAGTATATGTTAAGCTTACTCAAGTATGACCAATTCAATACTAGATTAATTTTTAAGCCCCATAAAGTTGCATTTTCTACTTGATTACTTAACTAAGTTTACTCGATTAATTTTGATCCTTACTCGAGTACAAAGAATTGTTACTCGATTAAATTTAAGTCCAAAGACTTAGCTAGATTTCAGCTCATCCTTACTCAATTATCTAAGATATCCACTTGAGTATAAAATAACATTACTCGATTAACAAAAGAACTTCACTTGAGTAAAACACTGCCCAGATTTTTGAACCTAAGTTACTTGATTACTTAAACAGATGCACTTGAGTATTTGCCATGATTACTCGATTGCTGAATTGAGACGACCTTCCCTCGAGGTCCCCAACACTCAAGGAATCCGAGAGAAAGCGCCAAAAAATGAAGAAACACCAACAATGCTCTAAACATAGTCGTGCCCATTCCTGTATACACATATATAATTCTTTTCTGTTTACCACAAGGCAAAAACCCAAATTGCAAGTTATACAGATACTTAATACATCAACAGGACACATGCATTCATTACCCTCAAAGGGAGTACTTTTACATTAGTTTTAATACTACCAAAATTACAATAGTTACATTGATTCCCCCAACTCCCAAAACGCACCCCAAGACCTTTTTGGCTAGGATAGTCCCATACACGTATCTACACCATGGACTCTAGGCACCACTGGACTCTCCCTCGGCCTTAGTCTTCCCTTTACTTGGAATGATGAAAGAAACAAGAATGAGCCACAAGACCCAGCAAGTATAATGGTAAAAGAAAGACAAGGGAGTTAATTAGGAATCAAGGCAAGAAGTGGGATTCAATTATGTAAATGATTAACCCATTTACTCTCATTAAACACACCCACATTTTGCTTCATCATATAATGCAATAGAAGAAATATGCATAGGTATACACATTTGGCCTACGGCCCACGTAAACAACACTGGCCCAAATGGCCTAAATAATACATATCGGCATGTGACTGTGTACCTGCAACCAAAGAAAGTTAACTCCGGTCCCATGGTCCCCTCACTCCTTGGTCATCACCAGGCGAGCATATGGAGTCGTAGCTCCCCACGGTCATGCCCTTGTGCCTGTTGAGCTTGGTGGGTGCAACCTCGTGGATCAAGTCTGCTGCGCACAATAGTTCTAATGTGATGCTTATGCAAGTGCAACATATAAATGCCCACATACGTATGATCAAATGCTCATAAATATCTTGTGCACATGCTCACACATGATCAAATATTAAACACATTTCCATGCCCGTGGATGCACATGTAACAGTATGGTCCAAATACACTTTAAGTTGGATAAATACATCCATTATATGAAACTAAAATTTCCGCCACATGTAAATGAAATTTCCATAACCATTGACAACCAACACCTTACAGAGTTATTTAAAGTCAGACAGACCCGGTCGACAGGTAGGGAAGGATGGTGGACCGGTTATATGAATTAAAGTAGGGCAGATTACCCAAGCAGAGAAATTCCAGATTTTTGGGCAAAGATTAACAGGATGCTACGGGTTCAAATTGAAACCAAATGATTCAATCCATATATCTAAACGAAGCCTATGAAGTCTAGTTTACAACACAACAAACGGATCTAGAATAAGATATTACCACAGAAAGTTATGCCCCAAAAACTGGAGCATGGTCAGATCACTCGGGAACAGTAAAACGCAACAGTGTAGCAGAAATTCACAAGATGATTACAAGCTCAAAACATAGCCAAATGACCTCAATAATATGTCAAAATGAAGCTTAGGAAGTCTAGTTTCGGATACAAAAAGAAGATCTCAAATCAGATATAACTACAAAAAGTTATAGGCCCAAGAACACAGCAGAGACAGTAAATCCGAAAATTAAGAGTTCAATGAACAGAATTTAAAAATGGATGGAACAAGCTTCATGAAATTGAAGGAACAAGATCAAAATCCAAAAAAAATCAGAATTCCAAAAGCAGAAATTTGGAAAGGAAATGAACAAATTTGCCGAAACAGAAAAGAGATGGAAGAACTTGCCTTAAAAATGATCTTCCCCTTGAGTCTTGCTAGAAAGAATTAACTAAGATACTTGAAGAGGCTTGAGAGGCTATGGAAGCAATCTCATAGCAGAAAGAATGGGAGACTCTCGGCTGCCACCTTCCTTTTCAATTTCCAAATTTCCCATTTTATTGCACACTTTAACACAAATTAATCCCATCCACACAATTAATTTGCTTTAATATTTTATTTCTATTTAATAAGTTGGGTTTATCACTAACCCACACACACAAACACACAAATATCCCTCCAAGATTCCAGCTGTAAACCACTTCTTTTGGCCTCAAATTTCAGCCCATGCTTCTAGATTTTCTTCCTCCCTTTGTTGATTTAAGCTTCCGCTTTGATTTTAATAAATCACATAACAAAACATCTACAGATTGACCTCTACACCCATGTCAGCCATCTAATTCCCACCTCCCATTTCAAATTTTGACTCTTCAATTTGAATTTTCAACTTTAACCTCTTGACTTTCTTTGATTATTCAACCATCCACTCACACCCTTGCCTTGACTATTTCCTTACACTTCTTTTGTTTTGACCCTTAAGGCATAACCTACAACAACACATTTAATCTCTTAAAATTTAGCACTCAGGTAGAACAAAATTCAACACTCTTAAAAATATACTAAAACCTGATAACGGGTCGTTACAGAATTACCTTACTTGGTTAATTTGAAGGTGACTAAAAGTTGCATAACATACTCGAGTATAGGGATTTAGTTAGTCGATTGTATCACATCTTTACTTGATTATATATATATATATATATGTAATTGAAAATGAATTGAGTATTACTTGATTACTCTCAAAGCTTACTCGATTGATTTTCACAAACGGTTTTCACATGCCTACTCAATTTTCACTAAAGGCTTACTTGATTGGCTCTCACATGCTTGATAAACTACTCGATTATTTTCAATAGATACTCGATTATTTTGAACATTATACTTGATTAAAAGATTATCAAACTTAAGAATATCTTAAAAGGTTTTGGGTATCATGTGTTCTAAAAGCCGGCCTACGCATCGTTGAGGCATTAGGCAGCCCCTGGTCGCCACAAATATAGGAAAATCGACACCCTAGGTGCTGGGCTCAATCAATCGGGTCCAATCGATGCCTAGGTAGTGCCTAGCAACTTGGGTCACCTAATTTTCAAAGACTTAAAAAATTCCCTTGGCCTCGATTTCTTTCTTGGCCCCGATTTGTGTTTTGGATTTGTGTTCGGTATTTTCCCTTGGCCCCAATTTCTCTCTCTTGTCCCCGGTGCTGCCGCCACCAATCGTCTCTTCGATTTCTCTCTCGCGGCGACAGGTTTCTGTAGCCGGTTGGGTGGGGGCAATGGCGGTGCGATTGGTGTTGGCCAGGAGGGGGGCAGTGGTGCGATCGGCGAAGGCGGGTTTGAGAGAGAGAGAGAAAAGGTTGAAAATGGGGGCATCCGAGTACCGGGGGGGGGGGGGGGGAGAGAAAATCGTATTCAGAAAAAAAAATGGAAAAAAATAAAAAATAAAATAAAATTTTCGGTAAACCCTTCTCTAAGCCATTCTCTACAAGTAGCATACTCTTATGTGTTCTAATCCATTCTATACAGTTATCCCATTCATTATTTTCTAGGCCCCTGCTTAGGCGCTAGGCCCCAAGTTGGTGCTCAACTAGCGCCTAGTGCGTTTTAGAATACTGATCATCAATGAACCAAATCATCAATGAACCAAATTTACTAAAAAATATTTGCTTATTCAAATTTACTAAAAATATTTTCTCATTAAATCAAAACACAAATTTCTCAACAAACCTTTTGAAAGAATCCTTTATTGTAGGATTAGTGGAGCTAGTCAGGATTTGATGTTTAATGACGTCAAATTAAGGTTTCAATCCAAAGAGAGCAATAACCATGAAAAACTTCTCTCTGTGCAGTCCGTTCAGCGCGGATTGTAGTAAGAGGGAGAAGAGCATCAAATTCCTGCATGAGTGCTCAAACCTGCCCCAGATAAGATTTCATGGAGGTCTCTTGCTTGAGGTTCTTGATATTGGAAGCCACGGTATACAAGCGTTGGATATCATTGGCATAACACTCGTCAGCTTCTTTCCATATTTCAGCATAAGTTTCAAAGGGGCGAAAGAGCTGCAAGACTGACAGATCAATGGATTGCTATAGGATACTGCACAACTGGGCATCGACTTGTTCCCATTTAGCTTGGTTGGCTGTCGGCACACTTTCAACCTTTGTGGTAAGATGATCGGCTTGGCCTTGTCCTTTGAATCACATTTTGACAGAGGCTGCCCATGGGAGATAGTTGGCAGACCCAATCAATTTGATAGTGGTGATGTTGGGTGTCCCAAGGTTAGAGACGACAAAGGTTTGAGAGGTAGATAAGGCTTCAGGTGCTAAAACAGGAGCACTAGGGGCTGAGATGGTGTCACGAGGTTAGACATGGTATGATCTAGGGGTGCCGGAGGTCCGATCTAGGGTGGTCGGAGGTAGGACGATGACAAACGCGCCTACATGCGTTGAAGCGTGGAGGTGGAAGCATATTGTGTGCGATGGCGCGTGCCTTCACCGGTAGCAGCACGACACTAGGGGTAGGTCAATCGAAGGTGTTGAAGGGTGATGTGTGTGGTTGGTTTTGTGGAAAAGGCATCGGAAAAAGTGCCCACAGGCTAGGTCAACTGCTGGTAGAAGGAGAGAAACAATAGAGTTTGAGTGTTGTTGGAGATAGAGACACAACGAGAGACTTTAGGGTTTTCTCAACACAGCTTTGATACCATGTGAGAGTGAGTGGGAGAGAAAACTTAAGAGATTAGCCTCTCAATTCTATTATTTATAAGCTAATTACAATGAATGAGGCCTAAAAATATGGAGACTAATTGAGACTAATTACCCTAATTATCTGCTAATTACCTATTGACTATGTACTCATTCTACACATTCCTAAATACATGGGGGGAAATACATCATAATAAATCTAAGGGCCTATTTGATTGGCCATATTTTCCATGGAAAATAGTCATTTTCCATGTAAATTCTAGTTTTGGTGTTGCTTGATTAGCCATATTTTCTAGGTAATTCCAATTCTCATTTTTGCTCACGTGATGCCCAATTCCCACTTTTGCTGGAAAATCAATTCTTAGAGGGGGCTTGGAAAAGAAATTCTAGGGAAGAAGAAGAAGAAGAAAAAGAAGAAGAAAAAGAAGAAGAAAAGTGGAAGCACGAAGGAGAAGCCACGGCTAGTGAAGATCGGTCATCGGCAGTTGCAGCAGCCATCGACGATGGGCAACGAAGATGGCCGCTGCAACTGGCGATGGGGGGAGGCAAGGAGAAGAACTGGGTTAGAGAGAGAGAGAGATGGGTAGCTTACCACAAAGGCTTTGAAAATGAGTTGGTCCTTCCATGGTGGCACCTCCTTGGAGTCGAAAATCCAGTCGATGGATGCCTCATTGACCTTATCTCCTTCCTCTGGCACCTTCTTATTCTCTAGGTCTTGATGAGAGAAGGTAGCGATGGTGGCGATGGGAGAAAGCAAGGCAGCACGGTCTCGTGCTGCTGGATCTCTCCATTCTCCAGCGATGGAGAATGGTAGGGTGAAGAACTGGGTTTGGGAGGGGGGGGGGGGAGAGAGAGAGAGAGATAGGAGAAGGCAGGGAGAAGACGGGGGTGGGTTTGGGGAGGAAATTGCATAGAAAATAAAATTCAATCAAACACTTCTAATTGATAATTTTCATGTAAATAAGTTATAGGCAATTGAATTTCCTAGAACTTATTTTTTTTCTATGTAAGTTCCATGCTTGCAATCAAACAGGCCCTAACGGTATCCTTACTAAACAGTCTTGAACAACTCATCCTATTCATCCTTACAAACCTTCCAAACCATTCCATTTGATTCACAATGACATTTGGGACTGGCAAGAACACCTAGCTTAACAAGCACTCATTGGTTTATCACCTTCATAGATGATCATACAAGGGCTTGTTGGGTATTCCTCATGAAAGAGAAATCTAAAGCTAGTGCAGTTTTCAAAAAATTCCACAAAATGGTTCTCAATGTGTTTCAATTCTCAATCCATGTTCTTCATTTAGGTAATGGCTGAGAGTATTTCTCAAATGAATTTAACCATCTAGCCAAACAAGGAATAGTTCACCAAAGTTCTTGTCCTTAGACCCCTCAACAAAATGGGGTGGCAGAACAAAAAAATTGCCGCCTTTTTGAAAGTGCTTTCCCCATGATGTTCACTAGTTCTGTTTCAAACTCGTATTAGGGGGAAGCAATACTCATAGCCTCCTACCTCATTAATCGCCTTTCTTCCAAGGTTCTTGCATTTCCAACTCCTTTGAGTACCTTACTTGATTGTTTCCCTCACACTAGGATCCTTAATTTTCTTCCACAAAAAATCTTTGGTTATACTATTTTCCTCCATAATCATTATCTTACCCACACCAAACTTGAGCCTAAAGCCATCAAATGTGTGTTTGTTAGTTATTCCCCCACCCAACAAGGATACAAGTGTTATTGTCCTTTCTCTCATAAATTCCTTGTTTCATGTGATGTCTCATTCCTTGAACATCAACCTTTCTATCCCAATATCTCTCTTCAAGGGGAGACATCTATCGAAGAGAAGCATTGAAATTCCACTACCTTTCTTCCCATATCACTTCCTACTCCTTATTTCCCATGGCAAGTCGAGCTTGGAATTGAAACAGCCACCATCCCTGCCCAAACCCATGTGACCAATCAAGGGAGAGAATAGGTTCTTGAAAAACCAATCTTGGTTTACTTAGAGGCCTCGTGATTCTCAACAAGGTCAATTGTCGAATCTAGAGCCAAGTCCATTAAATGACATTATGGAGATTAATGATTTGGACATACCAATAGCTCTTCGAACAGGGGTGAGATCATGTGCTAAGTATCCTATTTCTAATCACTTGATATATTCGAAATTGTCTTATCAGTTTAGGGCATTCACTGCTAGCATTGATGAGATTAAGGTTCCTAGGGACATATATTGTGCTCTACAAGACTCAAGGTGGAAGACAACAGTTATGGAAGAAATGCAAGCATTGGTAGAAAACAACACATGGGACATTGTCGAGTTACCTAAGAGTAAGAAGGTAGTTGAAAGCAATCAGGCATTCACAGTTAAATATAAGTCAGATGGAAGCATTGAATGATACAAGGCTAGACTACGAGCCCAATGCTTCACATAGATTTATGGAATAAACTGCGGGGAGACTTTTGCTCTATTTGCTAAGTTAAATTCAATATGAGTCTTGTTATCACTTGTTGATAATTTGGACTAGGAACTCTACCTACTAGATGTTAAGAAGGCGTTCCTAAATGGTGAACTAGAAGAGGAAATCAACATGAGAATACCTCTTGGGTTTGAGACAGAGGACAAGAAGGGAAAGGTGTGTAAGCTGAAGAAATCCCTATATGGCCTTAAACAGTCCCTAAGGGCATGGTTTAAGAGATTTAGCACCACTCTAAATTGGCTTGGCTACAAACAAGGGCAAGTTGATCACACATTATTTACAAAACATGCAGTAGATGGGAAGAAGACAATCTTGATTATGTATGTTGATGACATTATCATCACACGAGATAATAATCAAGAAATAGAGAATTTCAAGAGATAGTCAAGGGTTGACTTTAGGGTTAAAGACCTAGGGAAACTAAGATATTTCCTAGGGATGGAGGTGGCTAGAAGTAAAGAGGGTATCTTTATTTCTCAAAGAAAGTACACTCTAGATCTTTTAAAGGAGGAGTCGACTGACCAACACTCCATTAGAAAAAAAACTTAAAGTGGAAAGAAGAAGATAGAAGTGAACCCCTGGTGGACAAAGGGAGATATCAATGTTTAGTAGGAAAACTAATCTATCTATCCCTCACTCGTCCTGATATTGCATACACTATGAGTGTGATATGTTAGTTTATGCACTCTCCTACTCAAAGACATCTGAATGTTGCATGTCATATTCTTAGGTATTTTAAGGGGACACAAGGCAAAGGTCTATTATTCAAAAAAAGTGAAGGCAAAGGAATTATGGGATTTGCAGATGCAAACTGGGTTGGTTCCATTGAAGATGGTAGGTCTACCTCTGGCTATTGCACAAAGTTATAGGGCAATCTAGTTACATGGAGAAGCAATAAATAGTTTGTGGTAGCTCGTAGTTGCGTAGAAGCAAAATACCGAGTTATTGCTCAAGGAATATGTGAGGTAATTTGGCTTGAGAGATTAATGAAGGACCTCAAAATATCTATATCTGCTCTAATGAAGTTATACAATGATAGCAAGTTAGCCATCAGTATTGTAAATAATCTAGTTCAACATGACCGAATGAAACATGTAATAATTGATTGAAATTTCATCAAGCAAGAGATTAAAAATGGAGGTATCAATCTCTCCTAAAGTCTCAAGAAGCAAATGTTCTTACGAAAGCTATGTCAAGAGCAGGATTCAAATCAATTATAAGCAAGTTTGGAATGATACATATCTATTCGTCAGCTTAAGGGGGAGTGTTGGATTTCATCAAAGAATCTTGCCAATTTCATAGAAATCCTATTAGGATAGTCCTATTTTAAGAAGTTTCCATGTTTATGATTCTCCAAATCAGTCCTATACTTAAGTAGACTAACTATAGATGGTATAATTGTATATATCAATTATATCAATTAGTCCTATGATTTAGTAGACTAAATATAGGAAGTTCTGTTGTATATAATTGACTAATATTGATGAATAATATTATCATAGAATTTCTCTTCCAATAATTCTCTGTTTAGGATCAACTAAGTACAACATCCATGCGATCCCATACAATCCTATCAGACTCAGCAATGTCAGAGAGTTTCATAATCAGATGGTCACTCACATTGTGTCCTTGAAACCACATGCGAATAGAGGCTAACCATGATAAATAATTCTTGACATTCAATTTTTCAGTGGTAATAGCAACAATGTTAGAAAATGGCAGCACATTCACAAGAACAGTTGTAGGTGAAGATGAGCTCACCACTCTAGGATTTGATGCACTAGGATTGGACGATGCCATATCTCACAAATTGAAGTAACAATAATAATCAACCCAAACCAACAAGAAACAAACCAAATTAATTCTAAGGAAATATGGACCTAGGACCATAACTGACTGAGATAGATCTGAAGGTTTCAAATGGAGATTGGATGAAACGAAGGTCACAGGTCACATGTTGCAAATCTAGAAATTGTAGATCTGGAGATCACAGATTTGGTCGCTAGGTTGTCGGATAATAGAGAAAAGAGGGTCATTGGGTAGGTTGCTGTCATAGATAGCCGTCGCTAGATGGTTCATAGTCTTTGGTCATCTTTGTCACAAGTGGGTGGTGTTAGATAGGTTGGCGGAGGTGGATCGTCACTGTTGTAGGTGGTGATGGCAAAATAATAGATGCGTAACAGAGAGAGAAATGACGACAGTAGGGAGAGATGCGCTACAAAGTGAAATCACTGACGGTCGATAGGCGGCAGTGGCACAAGAAAGTGAGGTTAGGGTTTGTCGCCCGATTGATGGCAGCTGCTGGTTAAGAATTAGGGTTAGGGCTTTTCTGGCTTTAGTGGATCTGATACCATGTTTTTAAGAAGAGACAAAATATGTTGAATATTTTATTCATTTGTTAGGTATATATACAACTCTACTAGGTACAACTTAGGAAAGCACTATGTACAAGGCTAAGCATCAACACTATAAAGCTAACACTTGGAATGGAATTTGCAGAACCATGGCCCCTTCAAAAAAGCTTCATTTGTCCATTTCAAGACTATTCTATTGTTGACAGTCTTGGGAAAAGGAAGGAGGATCATTTTGGATTGCTGGATGCTTTGCTAGAGTGGTATAGAATTTGTGAATCTACTTCATTGCTTTCTAGTGGCTATACATGTTTAGTGTTTAGGTTGCTCCTTTTGTTTTGCTCTTATTTCTACTTGGATCTTGTGTGAGATGGAGTATTTGGCATCACAGGAACCATATACCATTTCGAGGAGCAGGGGCTCCCATGCATTTTAGTCGTCCTCATTTATGGAGTTTCTAGACAATTTCTCTCTGTCCTCTTTTGTTCAGTTTTTGGTGATAGGAACACACCTACAAATATTAAGCAAAAACCTATGGTACATGCCTCCTCATGTGTGGCCAGGCTTTATTGTATAATTGGTCCAAAAACATGCAACAATTTAATACTAGGTTAGCAGTGAGGTTTGAACTTAGGACCTTTGCTTGCTCTAGTGCCATGTTGAATTGTTAACGACCATCCCATCTAAAAGCTTAAGTTATTAGATAGAGTGTTAACTTTTCTTTTTATACTATTCTCAACAATTTGAATTTTAATGGGTGTCAGTTGTGTACTGCTTTGGTTCCAATATCATACTTTTTATAGTACATCTTGAATAGAGGACTGGATGAGAGTTCATGTTCTTGCCCCTTCTTTTATTGTTTTCTTTTTGTTTGACTTGTTTGCTCTCTTCTCTTCATGTAAATTTTTATTTGTGCTTTTTGGTTTACCTATTGTTCAGATCCTGCTGTAGCAACATTTATTGCAACAGTAGGCCCTTTCTTTTCACCACTATAATGAGATCCCATACTGCGTGATATGAGTCTCGTGTTTCTCCTGGTTCCACTTCAGTTTTCATATATTTCTGGTTTTCTTCTTCAGGTTATATGAGCACTGCAATAAATGATGGTCCTGGATGTTTGATGCTACGATGTCCCGATCCATCTTGTGGTGCTGCTGTTGGTCAAGACATGATTAACTTATTGGCTATTGATGATGATAAAGAGAAGTATAGGCGCTACTTCCTTAGATCATTTATTGAAAACAACAGAAAGGTAATTTGATGCTTTGCACAATGCATATCTCCATTTTGCACAATATGAAGGGAAAACCAGCAGAAACCTGGTAGCTATTATTTTCATGGATTAATCCTTGTTATTCCTCTCACATTCTGTTTTCCAAGGCAATCTTCTTTGCAAAGTAGGATGTCTGTTTCTTCTCCCATCCCTTTAAATGCACCTGGATCCAGTGACATTTTTGTTAATTATTTTTAGTTTGGATGAGTTTTGTGGTGGAACATTTATATAAAATTATAATTTTTGACAAGGTGTACATAAAACATTATTCATTTAATTTGTTTAAATAGTAAATGAAAGAAACTTCTCCAATAAGTCCCAGAAAGTTTAACAAGAAAGTGCAAGACTTTTTCAGGTTCTGCATTAACCTTCTGAAGTAGAAACTTAGAAGTAGTAATCCTTCTTCCAATTGCATTCTTTCATTTTTGTTCTTTCAGAAGTAGGCTTCAGTCTTGCAGCCATAATTTATTCTCTGTTTTGGGAGCTTTGTTTATGTTCTTTGAGTGCTATGCTTTTAAGAGTATTTGTGATTCAAAATTTAATG
Source organism: Diospyros lotus (assembly GCF_014633365.1). Classification (NCBI taxonomy): domain Eukaryota; kingdom Viridiplantae; phylum Streptophyta; class Magnoliopsida; order Ericales; family Ebenaceae; genus Diospyros; species Diospyros lotus. The sequence goes on from NC_068344.1 coordinate 16,310,934, forward strand.
TTCGTTGGCAAGAATGAAATATAAACAAAATAGTCTGTGAGTATTTTTTTTTCTTTATTTGATAATATAGTTTCCATAGTTCAGGCTCATGATATAGTTAGCTTCAATAAATTCTGCATATTCTTTTTATGTTTTCTTTGTCTTTGCTCCTTTATTAAATGTCATTATGCTTAATACATTAAATAACTGTGCAATCAATGATAAGCTACTGTTTGTTTTTGGATGAATGATTTTGCTAATATTGTTGTTGTTGCCTGTGTCATCACTCTTTTCATTGTCTCTATAATGATCATTTGACAGTTTTTTGTCTGTAGTGATTATTAAATAGTTGAAGCATCATTTTGAAGAAAAGTGGTGAGGGAAAAAAATTGGGAGTTCTAGAGCTGATTGGTAAGTATATATTATCTTATAGATTGGGGATTTGGAAAGGTATAAATATCTTTGTGGTTCAGTTTAGAAAGTTTGCTAGCTTTAGATTGCATTTGGGAGATCAGGTTAAGTTGTGAGGTGTGAGTGATGTGAGGAGGGATGATACTTGTCATAGAAAAGGAAAACCTGGCTTGATTACATTGAATTGGAAATGGCATTTGCTTCTATTTTCAGTATTCTTGCAAGTAAAGAGGCAGCAGCGGTTGATAATATCAACTGTTTGAGAAATGAGGTTTCTCAGTATGTGCTTCTGTGGAATAGCGTGAGACTGGGAATTGTATCTCTTGATCAGATTCCATGTGCTTGGTATATCCTCAAGAAAGAATGTTTTGTTATGAAGTTGTTCCATGGGGCTTTGATTAGGAAAATGACCATTTTCCTCTGAAAGGCATCTGGACTTCAAGGGATCCCTCAAATTTCTTTTATTCTTCTTTTTTCTTCTCCTGAAATGTAGCCGTGGGAACATTTTGACAATTAATAACCTTATCTGTTTGACACAAAAAGTTTTGAAATGCTGTTCTTCATACAGAAGTGATGGGAAACTGTTCTCTCATCCTAATCCGCTGTCAGGTGACTAGGAGTTATGGGGGTTGATCATACCCTTGGTTGATGTGGAATGGTTATTCCTCAGATGAGCTTGGCCTTGTTCATGGTGTTATGTGGGGTTGGGAATGCGATAGGGAATCATGGCATTTGCATTCCCCTTGATTTAAATTAGTTATTGTAAGAGAGCTTTTCAAGGAAAGGAAGAGCCTTTGTATAAGCTCAAGAATTCTCTCTTGACTATATTGCATTGCTGGACTTCAGGAAGGGTTTTTGTAGTCTTAGGCAATTTATTAACTTCAAATTCTTTCAGCCCTCTTGCATTTTACACCCCCCATCTCTTCAATTCTTTGCGCAAAGTTGTTGGGTTTAACCTCTTCCCATACCTTTTTTGAGGCTTTCAATATTATGATTTTGTTTTTCAGGTCCTTTGTCAACTAAATTCTTATCATTTCCATGCTTTCTTCTATAGACCAAATGGTGTCCTGCGCCAGGCTGCAATCATGCTGTGGATTTTATTGTTGGTAGTGGTAGCTTTGATGTTACTTGCTCCTGCTCATATAGTTTTTGCTGGAATGTGAGTATCTTCTGTTGATCTTCAGATATGTATTTCATTTTGTTATCATCTCGTGCACTTCTCCAAAAAAAAAAAAAAAAAGAGAGAGAGAGAGAAAAAGAAAGGAAAAGATAAACCACAAATTCACTGTCAGTCTGTTTCCTTTTCACTGGGCCTGGCAGCCTTTTTGCTATCAATTTCCAACTACATTTAATGACGTGACTTTGTGCTTTCCAGTGCACAGAGGAAGCTCACCGCCCAGTTGATTGCAGCACTGTAGCTAAATGGATTTTGAAGAATAGTACGGAGTCTGAAAATATGAATTGGTATTGTGCATGATCTCAGTGTGTCAATTTTTTCTTTTTTTGTTATATTTTACTTGTTTACTATGAAGTAGTGGTGCATAAATAATTTAAGAAATCATAGAAAAATATATGTGATGATAGAAGAGTGTATATTTGAAAGCAAGATATCACACAATATGTCCCATATGTTTGAAAAATACATGGCATGATTGAACTAGACTTTGCAAAATCAAATACTTTTAATGTTGTACTTTGATAATCCATTTTGATAAACATAGTGAATCTAACTGAGTAAATTTTTGTGTGACCAAAATGCAGTTCTTTGACTTATGTTGAAATCTGAAAGGATGCTTTTTATAAAGAAAAATTTGACCTGGTTGTAGGGCCACATTATAAATACAAAAATTGTAGAGTTTGTTGATCAGGTTTTGCCTTAATATGAAGCTCCTTTAGGCTCAAACCCAAACTCCATGACATCTTAATCGTTTGAATCCATTCATTTTCTTTGTTGTTTCCATTATTTTTTCTTTTCAAGGAATAACTTGTTGATTTTTTCCCAAAATCAGAAAGTTTTCCTCTTGGGTAATCTGTGTGAAGCTCAACTTTACTCGCAAGCTTATAAAAGTGAACTCAGCTAAGATTTTTCTCAACATGGGTCCAACTACTATCCTCTATTGCATTTCTGAAGCCAAAACTTAGGGAACATGAAGCCTATTATCAATCCATCACCCAGTCATTGAAAACCAACAACAATATATAACATTGAAAATACCAAGATACAATGTCTCGTAAGTACTGTCCAACAAGTGATTGAGATGGCCCTAGTGAGTCCATTAAAAATCCTAAATCCGAGTCCGTCCATAAGCATCTTGCTAAGCACTTGAAAAATGTTAGGTGAAGTATTGAGCTCTTAGCTCAATGAAGGATTCTACTACTAATAGATCATATCCCAAAATATTGCATTTTCATACATATACAACACAAATCATGTAATTTTTAAATATTCCTGATGCCACAATGTAAATTAATCATGTCACATGGTGCAGCATTAAGAGTGTGGTACAAATCTATTTCAGTGAATAAAATATGTACAACATAGGGAACGATTAATCATATCAATCAATAATCCATCACCAATAGTATAATCATGTCAATGGGTATTTTTCTATAGCCCATGGATGCACACGTACTAGGGTGCCTCAGGATGAAGCATGGATCCACATCCACGAGTACTAAGGGGAGTCACCAAGGCCATTCTTGGCCTTCTAGCCAACCATTGAAAAACTAGAACCTCATTTGTGCCACATTAGTAGTAAGATTCTTGTTGCCAGAGTTATCATTAGGTTAGTTATAGTTCCTAAAACTATCCTTTTTGTTTTATGAAGTCTAGTCTTCCCACAATGGTCTCATATCACATCACCTAACCACATACTAACACCATAAGAACATTTCCTCACATTTATATCAATTTTCAAATACATGTTCTCAATTTATCCTCATATTTCAATATTTTGTATGGTATCTGTCAAGATCCTATGTCCTCCTATTTTAAGCAATGTATAGCTAGGAGATTATACAACTTTAAAATCTCATTGATTATTCCTTTGATTAGGGTGATTGAAGATTCTTAGGAATTTTCAGATTTAACAATGTAATTAGATTCTCTATGTGTATATATACACAACACATGTGGATTGTTTTTACAATACAATCAATTGAGGCATTCATCACATGGTATTAAAGCAAAGTTCCTAGGGTGTTTGTTTGATCTTCATCATCTCCATCCCATGGCTTGTTCTGTCTCTCCAGTCTTCATTGTCGGCTATCCTGCCCTCATTTATCGAAGGGTTTCTCTAGGTTCCTCTGTCAAAACTGATTGTCGCAGCCATTGGTGCTACCCACTAGAAGTTCAGTGGACAAGCACTCAGACGCTAGGTCCACACTGGTACAGTACGTTCAACTCATTTCCGATAGCATCCCAAACTACCTGACTCGTTGATGTCGAGCGACTTGAACGCTCAAGCTAGATTGACGATCACCGGTCTTGATCGATTTTACTAGCTTATGTTGTCTTTGTTAGGGGTGTTCGTGGTTCGGTCTGGCTAGTTTTGAGCTGGTTTAATGCGCCGAACCGCAGGCTTGATTTTCTACAAAATCAAACCGAGCAGTTTGATTTGGTGTGGAAAACCAAATTCGTCAAAATTGGGAACATCTAGGAATGGCAAGCAAGAGCACAAACTCGTCATAAGATCATAGGCTAATCAAGTCAGTTTTTGTCTCTTAAAAGAATAGTGTAAGAAGGTGAAGTAGAAGGGGCCTTGACATCGAGCTAACCAAACCAAAAAGACTTAAATAGGTTGTAGTAAAAAATATAGCAAAAACATGTCCTAACCAAAACAATATAATGTACAAAATAGAACAGTAAATTGAAAATCCAAGCATAATAAAGATATACATGTATAACATTTTGTGACTAAAAATAAGTAAAAATACATAAAATACAAGACAAGCCATCGTTGAAAGTTTTTCCTTACAAGCATTTTGTGACTAAAAATAAGTAAATAAATAATCAACAGAAAGTGAGAGAGAGAGCATACCAGCGACCGACGATCAGCGATTGGAATGGGAGGAGGAAGAAAATGGGGCGACAAGCGTCGGACTGCTGCGAGCCTGCAACAGCGTGGGTGTCGCCAGTGTGAGGTGCTGATTGCTGTGACTGCGAGCCTACAACGACATGGGGGCCGCCGGTGGGTTGGCGTCGATCGGCGATGTCCGAGGGAAAGGGGAGAGAAAAAGGGTACGACGGGCGTGGGTGGGTGCAAATGGCTTAGGGTTAGGGTTTGGTTGGGGGGAAATGGGAGAGAAAGAGGAGATGAAGAGCCGAAAAAGGTCGCCTGGCGCTTGCCCCTTTTTATATTTATAATATATAAATTATTTTTTCTAAATTATATATCATGTGTGGGCGATTCGATTTTGAACCAAACTGCCGGTCTGCCAAACCGCGAACTGTGCGGTTTGGCAGTTTTCCAAACCAAACCAGACCAGACCGCCAGTTCAAAAAATTGGCCGATTCGGTTTGGTTCGGTCAGAAACCGCGGTCCAACGGCTTTTTTGAACACTCATAGTCTCTGTCATCGCTGGTAGCGTTCTCATCCAAGCCAATAGTTGATGTCGACGACTATTACTATTAGCACCGTCTTCCAAGTTCAATCGACTAATCTCCCTGTGCCATTATGTCTAACCACTCATCCTTTGGCATCAGCAATCCCGTAAATCCCATTTTAATCGATGACCCAACCAACCATCCATCCTCAAGAGAATTACAAAATCTCCATGCCCCGTATAGATTGAACGGAAGGAACTACTTGAAGTGGTCACAATTGGTTCGTACATTCCTCAATGGGAAGGGAAATTTTTGAAGATCTTTTATGCCTTGGGCTCTTGCTCAAGGACACCTATAATTTTAGTGGGTAATTTTTTATTTTTTAGTGTGAAGATCTACGTCTAGTTGGAATTTCAATTATCAAAGAAAAGAAAAATGTTTAGTTTGAATTATTAGTTTTTGTTAAAGCAATATAATATATATATATATATATATATATTAGGCTAATAGGTATGTATCTAAGGTAAATAGATTATGAGTCCTTGGGGTGTTTCCCAAATATAAAAGGTTACATTCTTGGATTATAAGATATTATAGTCCTTAATATTTACTTCCTTGCTTGTCATCCATTTTGTTGCCAATGAATAGTCATCAATTGTCTCAAAGTAGGTGATATCTCCTCAAAGGAACCTCCTTCTCTAGAATTTGAATATGGGATTGTTTCTTTTGGAGCAAATACTGCATACCATTATTTCTGTTATCAAGGATATGAGCCAGCATGCCTTTTTCTTCTAGAATTGGTCTTAACCTCAATATTTCACAACCTAACTTAAAGCAAAATCTTATATAATGGTCCTTAGTATTCCATTTTTCTACTGGTTGAATATGGTATTGATAACTGATGTTTTGAGCAGCCTGATAGTGAGGATTGAAGAGTGTCCCATTCTCATGTTAGTGTTAGTGCCCTAATGCTAGATTTAGATGATATCTAATGGATTTAATTATGGGACTAATGATGTAAATATTGCAAATGTAATAAAATATGCTTTCATATTTTAAGGTCATATATTCATTCATACCTCTTTAATCAATCTTATGAATGAGCTCTTAGATTTCCTAACGATAGTCTTATTCTTAAGTATTAAGAATATGTGACAAAGACTTTCGGATTAAGGTTTTTTTAAAGGTTAATTCTCGGTCCTTAGATTTCTTAGAAGCAGGCTATAAGTAATCAATTATGGACTATCACATGGATTACTACCTTTGATTAGTATGAGATACTAATGATAAAAGATGGTGAGTCGCATGCCATAATCCATAAGATGAATATAGTAGACATGCGGGTAGATGTTAGTGGAACATCTATTAAATGTGACGCAAATGATAGATTGTGGAAGCATCTAATGTTTTGTAATGATAGATTTGTTGTTGTTATGATTTATGATTAATTGTGTAGTAGTTTGTATTGTTGTTGTTATTTCTGAGTGTAAGTGTGAAGCGGTGCCTCTCTTATTGTTTAGTGAATTGCATATATAAGTAGCTCACGGTCTCTCTTGTAAGTGGTTAATTCATTTGATCATTTTAGTAAAGTGCTCAAGGTTATTTTTTTCTCTTCTTGTTCTTCTTCATTTGTGCCCTAGGGCTTTGTTACATGGTACTACTAAACCTTTAGAATTTGTTTATTCAGACCTATAGGGACCTGCTTCTGTTATGTCTATTGAAGGTTTTAGATACTACATAATCTTTGTGGATGCATGCATTAGATACACTTGGCTTTACCCCTTAAAACTTAAATCCGATGCCTTGTCAGTTTTTACAATCTTTCATAAGTTTGTTGAACTTCAATACCAAACCAAGCTTCGAGCCTTATAAACTGTCAATGGGGGGGGGGAATTTAAAGCCTTCTTACCTTATCTTTATGCTAATGGCATTCAATCTCGGTTTACATACCCACACACTTATCAACAAAATGGTGTGGATGAGAGAAAGCATAGACATATAGCAAAAATGGGCCTAACCTTGTTATCTCATGCCCAAATGCCTTTAAAATTTTGGGTGGAAGCTTTTCAGACAGGTGTTCATTTAATAAATGTGCTACCTGCTTCACCTATCAAGTTTAACACACCATTTGAATTGTTGTATTAGAAGCCACCTAACTATCGTTTGTTACAATTTTTTGGTTGTGCTTGTTTTCCCTATCTTCATCCTTATAATAAGCACAAGTTTGATTTCCATTCTAACAAGTGTATTTTTATTAGATATAGTCATACTCAAGATGGCTATAAGTGCTTGCATCCATCAGGGAGAGTGTATGTGTCTTAGCATGTGCAATTCAATGCCAATGAGTTTCCCTTTCCTATTTTGTTTCGAACTTCTTCTATATCTAAAGCAGTGTCAACTTCCTTAGGGTATTCAATTGCTTTTCTTCAACCCATTATTCTTTCTCCTACTTCTTCAATGTGTTCTCAAGTAACACAATCTCCAACTTCAGCTCTTGTTAGGTCTCATTCTATCTCCACCAGTTCTCACGCCACAACTCCAACCATTTCCCCTACATTGCAGTCTTTGCCCACTCAACCACTAGCTTCTAAATCTATCGTACCTAAGTTCAAGGCTACGCCAACTCCTTCAGTTCACCCTAAGCTTACAAGACTTAAAGCCAAACAGTTGTAACCTCTTCTCCTCACGCCTTTGTGAGTAATCTTGAACCTAGTTCAGTTCATGATGCTCTTTTAGACTCGCGACGGGTTAAGGCCATGGAAGAAGAGTACACAGCCTTGCAAAAGAATAATATTTGGGACTTCGTTCCTTTTTCATAGGATATGAACTTAATTGGCTATAAATGGGTTTTTCGGGTGAAATACAATGCTGATGGGTTAGTTCTAAAGTATAAGGCCAAAGGTTTTCTTCAAACTTCTGGAGTGGATTATGCAGAGACTTTTAGCTCGGTCGTTAAGGCTCTAACTATCAGAGTTCTATTATCTTTAGCAGTCACTTTTTGGTTGGGACATACAACGAGTGTAATTAGGTTTCTCTCAGTTAGACGAGCAGAAAAAGGGAGAGAGAATTCAATGAAGTGAACCTCAATCAACTGAATTAATGAAACATATGAATAGCTATTTATATAGCTATTTTACAATAATCGACTAACTACTCTCAACATAACAACAACAACTTAACAGAAGCTATACAAATACTGCTAACAAGATAACAGAATACAAATAATATATCAGCTAAAGTAATGTCTCCAACATTCCCCCTCAGTTTGGAGCTCCTAGTAGAATGAAACTTTGTTGATTAGTCTGCTGATTAATCTTGCTGCCTTCATTATCCAAGCACAGATTCATTATCATATGGGAGCAAATAAGAGAGATTTGGAGACCAAGTTTGGCACATAGAAACTGCAACCTATCTCTAGATAAACCCTTTTGTAAAAATATCAGCAACCTGATGCAATGAAGGCACATACCGAATTTCAACTTCCTTATTCTCAACTCTCTCTCACAAAGTGCACATCTATTTCAATATGTTTAGTCCAAGAGTGAAACACTAGATTCTTTGCCACTGTTAGGTTGTCACACCACAACACTAGAACATTAGATAACTTGTAACCTAACTTAGTAAAAAGTGATTGCAAGTTCAGTTACACCTTGGGCCATAGCACGATACTCAGCTTCGCCCACTGAACAAGCAACTACTGACTGTTTACGAGAACTCCAAACTAAGAAGTTTGGCCCAAGAAACACCAGATTTTCTAGAAACTTTGTAGCCAGCATGGTTTGCATCAGTAAATACTGTTAGTGTTAGATCAGGAGAGGATGTGAAACATAGCCCAAGTCCAATAGTACCTTTTGAGTACCTAAGAAGACGTTTACAGGCTATCCAGTGTTGTAATTTAGGGGTTGCCAAGAATTGACTCAATCTATTCACCACAAAAGATATATCCGGTTGGGTGTAGGTCAAGTATTGAACAGAACCAACAATAGTTCTATATAATGATGGATTTAAAAAAACTTCACATTCATCAATAAAAGATACTGCTAAATTCACTAATGTATCACATGGCTTGGAATCATTCATACCAGCTTTACTTAACAAATCAATAGTATACTTCGATTGAGTAAGATACAAACCAGTCTTATCTTTGTGGGCTTCAAAACCTAGGAAGTAGTTGATTGATCCTAAGGTTTTGAGAGCAAAATGTTGATCCAAATCATGAATACACTACTAAAGAGCAGAAGGATCTGATCCCGTGACAAGGATATCATCAACATATATCAAAAGAAACAATACAACACTGGAAGACCTCTTAATAAACAGAGAAGCATATGCAATTGAACCAACAAAACCCCATGCTTGCAGAGGAGTTTTAAGTTTGGTATACCAAGCTTGTGGAGCTTGCTTGAGGCCATAGAGAGTTTTCTTAAGTTTGCAGACAAAATTAGGCAGTTTAGTATTAATAAAACCTTTAGGCTATGTTATGTATACATCTTTTGTTAATTCCCCATTTAAGAATGCATTGTTGATGTCTACTTGTTGTATGTTCCAACCAAATGTAAGAGCCAAAGAAAACAACACTCTTATAGTGGGTGCTTTTACAACTGGACTGAATGTGTCATTATAATCAATCCCAGGGTTTTGAAGAAATCCCTTAGCTACTAGGCGAGCCTTATGCTTAAGAATAGATCCAATTGTACTTGACCCAAAATACCCATTTACACCCAATAAAATTCATATTCGAAGAATAGGAAACCAACTCCCATGTGTGATTGGATTGCAATGCACGAAACTCCTCCTGCATAGCCTTAGTCCAGTGAGGATCATAAAGTGCTTCATGAACTGATCTAGGTTCAAGGGAAGTTAACAGGACATGGGGGGAGGTAACAAGAGGTTGTTAGATCGAGTGATCATAGGGTGGATAGATGGAGTTGGAGGTAATTGGTATTTAGGAACTTTAGGTTTAGAAGATGGAATTAATTGAGGACTAGAAGAAGAAGACAAAGGATCATAAGGTCTAACAAAATTCTCAAGCAAGGAAACTCCTGAATTATTTGGGATAGTGTCTGACAAAGGAGAGACTAAGGACTGAGATACCCAAGGAAATTTGAAGAAGAGAAGGGAAGAATCTGAAACATTTCATTTGAAGGTCCTGAGGATGGAGTCATAGATGAGATACCAGCACCACTTGATAGAAAGATAGAAGAGTAAGGAAATTCAATAGGATTGAATTCAACATGTCATGATACATATATTTTTCTTGTAGGATGTAAGCATCAATGTCCAGCCTGATCAATACTGTAACCAATAAAGACACATTTGGATGAACGAAAAGTAAACTTGTGTTTATTATAAGGTCTAAGATAAGGAAAGTAAGAGCAACCAAAAGGTTGCAGTTTAAGGTAATCAGGTTGCTTGAGATAGAGCAATTCAAAGGGACTAGCAAATTGAAACACAACTGAAGGTAGACGATTAATGAGATAAACAACCGTCTGAAAAGCTGTTGCCCAAAATTTAAGAGGCATTTGGGCATGAGTCAATAAGGTCATTCCCATCTCTGTAATATGACAATGTTTGTGTTAAGTCACACCATTTTGTTGGTGTGTAGGGATAAGAAAATCTAGGTTGAATCCCACAAGATTGAAGATAAGGAAGAAAGGCTATAAACTCTCCTCTATTGTCAGTTTGTAAGGTTTTCAACTTAAAATTGTACTGTAATTCAGCAAGTTTATGAAAGTTTATAAATGTTTGCAAGGAATCAAATTTCAATTTCAGAGGAAATAGCTAGGAGTATTAGGTGTAGGCATCAACAAAGACAATATAGTACTTATAACCCTCAATAGAAACCATACGTGCTGGACCCCACACATCCAAGTATACCAATTCCAAAGGCTACTTTGCAGTAATAGGACAATTTGCAAAAGGAAGTTGATGTGATTTGTCAATTTTGCATGAATCATAGAATGTAACTTTGCATGAATCATAGAATGTAACAACAGATTTAGGACAATCGATTTGAATTTTATTCAAAACATGTTTTAATACATGAAAAGTGGGATGACCTAGCTTGGCATGCCACTGTTGTCCTATACAATTTGTTTGAGCTACATTGACATTCAAAGGTAGATCTGGAACAATTAGATGTTACTTTGTAGATTTATTAGAAGATGAACTAATAACATTCGTGATCTTGGAAGAAAGGTTGGCAGCAACGTTTGAGGTCTTTGAAAGACTAATAGTCTTGGACGTGGGCATTGCAAGATCAAATGCAGGCTCTAACTGATATAGACCATTCCTAAGCGTTCATCGGAGTAACACCAGGCTTGAGGCTTTGTCCTTAATCGAACAAGAAGTTGAATCAAATTCAACGATAACATTGTTATCCTTTGTAAGCTAAGAGACACTAAGAAGACTCTTTTTCATTTTAGGGACATGAAGGACATTAGACAAGGAAAGAACTAACTGAGGATGAGTATTAGTATATAAATGACTTATACCAATATGAGAGATAGACAAACTCTTACCATCATCAATAATGACCATATCACTACCATGATAGGGAGATGAAAGAGACAAATTGTTAATAATGCATTTTTTTAATGGATACTTGACTGAAACTGTTTTCATGACTCAATCTAAAAGGTTTGTAGATCCTTGGTCTCCTACTCATGTGTGTCGATTAAATAAGTCACTTTATGGGCTCAAGCAAGCCTCTTGAGCTTGGTATACAAAGTTGAGGGTTGCTTTGCAGAGTTGGGGTTTTGTGAAAACTATATCGAATGTGTCTTTGTTTATCAAACGGACAACCAGTAATGTGCTTTTTGTTCTAGTCTATGTTGATGATATATGATGTGAACCCCACGAAGGAAGGTGAGACCCAACGCTCAATAGTGGTTCCTTTGCCAAGGATCGTTCTAAAACAGATTCGTAATAAAGAAAATAAAGGACCTTGACCCGTTATCTATAAAGAGATAAGAACCAAAGATATAAGAAGGTAGGGTTGACGCCACACTCAAGATAGATGAGAAGGGTTGTGAGTGGTAAGTCAATAATGAACGCCATAAGATGAAATCTTGATAAGTTCAAAAGTAGTTCGTTAAAGAACCAAAGAGAAAATTCTCACTAATGATATTGTCAAAAACTGCATTCCTCTTGGGTTACATTGGCTTATATAGCCGAACTCAAATTCTAAATTAGAAGGAAATAAACCAAATCCTAGGCATAGTAGGAATTGATTACAAGAAGGAAATAGCATAATCTGATAAAGAAACAAGAATTATCTAAAATAGAAAAGATTTAAAACAAAGGAGAAAATAAGGGAAGCTTGGATCTTATCAATCAATCATCCCCACATCTTGTCAATCAATCATCCCCAAATCTTGTAAATCTTGTCAATCAATCAACCAATCAATCAATCAATCCCAAATCTTGCAATCTTGTCAATCAATCAACTAATCAATCAATCAACCCCAAATCTTGCAACCTTGCAAATCTTCTCAATCAATCAATCATTCCCAAATTTTGCAATCAAATCAATCAACCCCAAATCTTCTCAATCAATCAATCAATCAACCCAGATTACTTTCAGAGACTTGGATAACATTGACAAAGCATCGACTATCTTGAATACTTAATTCGGGCATATTAGAATTTTGAACGATCCTTGAATTTGAGATGTGTTCAATTAGCCCATTTAATGCTCCCGTAATTTTCTTGGTTCGTGCCCTTGTCATTGGACCTCCATGGATGCTTAACGGGTCTTGTGGGGTTTTAGCTATGTGACTTGCATCAATATACTCCTTTTTGGGTCGGATTTAGTAGCACTTAGTTATTGTATTCATGATTTAAACACTTATTTTGCTCTTATGACCCTAGGTTCTGTGAATTATTTTCTAGGGTTTGAGGCCTATAGAGACGGTAATGACCTTTATCTCACTCAGTCCAAGTATGTTGTTGATTTGTTGAAAAAGGCTACTATGCAAGATTGTAAGTCATGTGATACACCTATGGCTGCTGGGGATTCATTAACTGATGACGGGGATCCCTTCTCCAATCATTCCTTGTATAAAACTCTCATCGGTTCACTATAATACCTTACCTACACTCGGCCGGATATAGCATTTACAGTGAATAAGTTGAGCTAATTTCTGTCTAATCCTAAGTCTCAACTTTGGTTAACTTGTAAGAGGCTGCTTTGGTATCTTAAAGGCATTGTTGGCATGGGTTTGGTCTTCACTTCCTCATCAAATGATTTGTCTTTAGTGGTTTATACTAATGCCGACCATGCTGGTTGTAAGGTTACTAGAAGATCTATTAGTGGCTTTTGTGTATATTTTGAATGAAATATTATTGTGTGGGGGTCCAAGAAACAATCGGTTGTTGCTAGATCTGCTAGAGAGGTTGAGTATCGAGTTGCTGTCCTTGGAGTGACAGAACTGATGTGATTGAAATCATTGTTTGTGGAATTGGGATATTCATGTGTACCTACTCCAATAGTGTGGAGTGATAATTTGACTGCTAAAAGTATGGCTGAGAATCTAGTCTTCCATTCTAGAACAAAGCATGTTGAGATTGATGTTTATTTTGTGCGTGAAAAGGTTGAATGTGATGAGGTAGAAATTAGATATGTTTAACATTTGATCAAGTGCCTGATATTCTCACTAAAGGATTGCCTAGAGATCGATTTGGGTTTTTATGTAAAATGCTTGGGATAAAGTTGTCACCCGTGTGTGCTGGTTCCAAAATCATTATAGTGTCATCCAAAATCAAGTTCTTATAATCTACGAAGCCTAGTTTGAAGGGAAGTGTGGAAACATCTAATGTTTTTTAATGATAGATTTGTTGCTGTTATGATTTATGATTAATTGTGTTGTAGTTTGTATTGCGGTTGTTATTATCGAGTGTAAGTGTGAGGCGATGCCTTTCTTATTATTCAATGAATTGCATATATAAGTAGCTCACGGTCTTTCTTGTAAGTGGTTAATTCATTTGATCAATTTAGTAAAGTGCTCGAGGTTATTTTTCTCTCTTCTTGTTCTTTTTCATTTGTGCCTTAGGGTTGTATTACATAAGAGGATCTATGATCTGTCACTGGCCTTCGATTGTGTTACTGGTCCATAGACCGGAGGCAACACAATTGTCTTGTATGTCGGTGCCTGAGATTTGCCTTTGATAAGAACTATTCAGTTATCGGGTGAGAGATACTCTGTGTGGTCTTAGTGTAGTGGCATATGGAGGCAGGTGATTGCTAATGGGAGCCGTTGACCTCCGGCGTAAGGTGAACATCATATGCGATCAATAGTGGTTGTGGTTGTATGAACCTCTGGCTAAAGTACGTACTTGATTAGAAAGTGTTTCCAATGTCGGAAGAAGTTACGATGTGTTATCTCAGCCACACCACACTAGATCTTGGCATGGCTATTAAGTCAATGAGTTTGATCAGTCCATGACTCTCACTCAGTCGGGATGGTAGTCGATGGAGGGATTATAGTACATGAGAATCGAAAGCCCAAATAGGTTCTCATTGAAGTTAGAATTCATTATTGGTCGGATCGCCCTGACATAATACTAGTTGTCACTCAAGGTTTTTCGAGGTACATCGGGGAGATGGAGAGATCCTCATTGTAGACTAAAATGTTTGGTCGGCATGAAAGTGTTTGACGTGTCCCGATTGCTACTTAGTGGTGAACCTAGAAGGTTATATGCATATCCAAGTGTGGTTGACTAAGCGATATAAAGCTGTGATTAATGATCATCATTAAGAGTTAATGATGATACCATTAAGAGTTAACGGATCGGGTTCAAATTAATTGCAGCAACTATCAAGAGTTGGCAGGCATGCCGTTAAAAGTTAACGGGTGCTTCGGTTTCATCATGAGATGGTAGATGGGTCATTAAGACTTAATGACGGGTCTAGATGTAATTTGCAGAAACTTGGAGTAAAGAGATAGAAACGGTCGGCCGACCTTGGAGGCTATCGACCGTCCAATGGCCAAAATCGGTTGACAGATTGAGGAATCTGTCAACTGGTCATGTGAATCGGTTGACAATTTGCTTCGAATGGTCGACCATTTCCAATAGCAAGGGTCGCGATTTGACATGATTTCTTTGTCGTTTCTGCACCAAATCTAATGACACGTGGCTTGAGGACGGTGACAAGAGGATGGCATGCGTCCTTGGACGTTTGGGCTATCTCTCCCTTGTCTCTGCTCTCTCTCCTAGTCGTTTGGACAGATTTGGGCATACTAGGGTTTTTGGGTGTTCATATATAAGAGAAGAAGAAGAAGAAGAAGAAGAACATAAGGGTTTTTTGACGGTTGCTTTTGATGCTCCGTTTTCTCTCAGCCATTGTGCATTTTTCTTCTTCTTCCAGAGCCTTAAACCCACTTCCTATTGCTCCCCTTCTTGCTATATTGATCTTTTGATTGCTAGAGTAGCAATCCCATTCCAATAGATAGTCTATTGGATTGGGTATCCTTTGATCGAACCCATTTCCAGCTTAATCACCTACTGAAGACTTGGCTAGCACATGGGTCTCTCTGTGGGGTTCATCCACACGAGGAGCGTGGACTAGCTAGGTCTCCCGTATTTTTGGGAGACGGATTAGTCATCCGATTTATTGTTCAGGCCAGTAGGAGCGTGGATTAGTCATCCGGTTTAGTGTTCGGAGTGTGGACTAACTAGGTCTCTCTATGGGGTTTACTGTTCAGAGCGTGGACTAACTAGGTCTTAGGAAAGTAATTATAGAACATGAAAAAGAAAATAAAGAAGAATAAACTCTAAATGACATGACTTGCTGCTGATGTTATCATTGTTCGTATGATATTCATTTTATAATTGAGAATATAGAAGTATGGAGTTGAGACAGTTTTTGCGTTCTATGTTCGTGTTTTTTCCTATTCTCTTGTACTTGTTCGCTTTGCTTGTTTGTTATACTTTGTTTTTTGTCCTCTTTTATTAAAAGGGTAGTAGCATATATATATATATTGATAAATAATGAAGATTTTATTATATAAGGAAACAGAGCACAAGGAACATCCCTAAGACCAAGCAAACCACCAACAACACACAACACCTAAAACCCCAATAGGAAGAAACAGTAGTTACAAGGAGAGCCACACCCACAAAACTTTAGACTAAGAACACACAAAAACTGCAAAGGAAATTAAGCACAAGGAAGGAACATATATATGTATCCAATTTTTATCCACAAATACTACATATTGAAGTAATGAAATCTTGGGCCGTCGATGCATCATGACAACACCATATTTGTGCTTTGGTTTCCCTTTTGTTAGTACTTATCTTGTCATTTTTGTTGCAAGTAATCAGATTCATACTATGGATACATAGACATTGTTCTGTATTATGTATTTTTTTTTTGTAAATAAGAATTATATAAAACAAACAACAAGCGTAAGAGCGACTATAAACACAGCTGGGGCATACCCCAAGTAGAGAACATACCTACATCACAAGCCAACGCAAGGCAAAAATAAGGATGAAAAATACCACCTCAAACACACGAGGTAGGAAAGAGTCACATAAGACAAAACACATGAAAACAACAGAACTGTGGAAAGCTGCACCATCGAAGCTAGAAAGAAAAAACAACGAGATCTCCCGGGCACGACATGCCATGGAGAGAGAACATGACCAAAGGCATAACGATGGGAGAGATGATAAAGTTCTCGAACATGAGCGGAAACAAGAATGAGGAAGCCGCCAGAAATGAACCAGGGCAATGCTTTGAAGGGATTGAGAAAACTGCATGGAGGCCAGCCTCACCCAAATCGCCTGCTAGATCTGGTACGCAAGCTGGCCCGGAGGCCGCTCACTATCCTGAAAGCAACGGTTGTTACGCTCGTGCCATATAAAGTAAACAGCTGTCTGAAGAGTAAGTCGGTTAGCTACCATCCACGGGGATCTACCACGCAATCGATGAGCTGCCTAGGAAACACGTCACTCCCAACTCATCCAGGGCCATGCAAACTTCACATGGTGTCTAAGCTGCTACAAAACTTGTCTAGAATAAACATAGCTAAAAAAATAAGTGGCTATGCCACTTCATCGCGCACCTAGATAAGAAACACCTGTTAGGAAACGCTAGATATAAATTTAACCTATCTAGAGTAGAAAGACGCTCCTTAATGGCAAGCCAAAGGATAAAAGCATAGGATGGGACCCTGGAGGAGTTTTAGACTAACTGAAACCAAGGGACCCGAGCTCTCCTGCCTCTTAAAACACTCATAGTAGAGCGAGCCGAGAAACAACCATCAGGAGCAGGGACCCACCAAGGGAGGTAAGGGGAACCAAAGGAGGTAAGGGGAAAGGGATTGAGGGGGACTCGACAAATTCTCCAAATTCAGCTGGGCTTCCCTTGAAAAAACAACATGGGGCCATGACCAATCGCCCTGAGAGATAATGGAGGAAAACCCTAGCTGTAGAGGGGAGACCCGTCCTCCTAGGAAGACCGCGGGAGAAGTAATCCACCAGCACATCGAAGGGGTGCCATTGGTCATGCCAGAGAAAAACACGATGCCCATTACCAATTTTCCACCTGAGAAGCGGACGAATAATGCCTCTAAGGTTAAGGATCCTACTCCAATACCACGGACAGGAGTAAGGAGGCGTAAGAAGCCAGAAGCAAGAATCCCTAATACGGTATGAGCGAATCCATCGAATCCAAAGGGATTCGGAAGAAGCCTGCATGAAGCGCCAGATCAATTTGGCAACAAGAGCTAGATTCCAGATATAAAGGGGACACAAACCGAGGCCTCTCTGGTTTTTTGGGAAGCAAATATCAGACCAGGTAACCTTAGCTTTATGGGGAGACAAATCCGGACCATCCCACAAGAAAGTATGTATGACTTTCTCAATTTCCTTATGAACTTTCTTGGGGAGCATAAAAATCGATGCCCAATAAACATGAATGGTAGATAAGATCGATTGGACAAGCTGGAGTGCCCCATGAAAGAAAGAAGGTGACCCCTCTTAGAAGCAACTTTAGAGTGAACACGGTCCAAGTTAAGACGACAGTCAACATAGGTGAGCTGCTTCAAGATAAGGGGAATCCTAAGATAATGAATAGGAAGAGAGCCCTCCCTATAACTCGATTCCTGCACCAGAGAAGCACGAAGATTGGGGTCGGCACAATAGACAAAGCAATCACTTTTTGCTAGATTCGCCTCTAACCCAGACAACTCAGCAAAGCAATCAAGGCATTACTTTAGGATGCAGATAGAGGCCAGGGCACCATTAGAAAAAAACATGAGGTCATCAGCAAACATGAGCATGATAATGTCTAAACTATCACATTTCCAATGGAAACGAAAGTCATCCATATGCGAGTGATATGCGACAATACCGTGGAGAGCTTGCATGATAAGGACAAAGAGATCGGGGGACAAAGGATCCCCTTGCCTGAGTCCTCGACCACTAGGGAAAAAACCATGGAGCATCCCATTAACCTTAACTAAAAAACGGGTCGTAGTCACACAGGCCTTAATCCAAGAGATAAAGTAGGAGGGGGGGGGGGGGAATTCATACGGTGAAGAACACAAAGAAGGAAATCCCAATCCATCGAGTCATAAGCCTTACTAATGTCAACCTGAAGAGCACATCTAGCAGGACCTTTCGGGATGTGGTACCGATGCAACAACTCATGCGCCATCAGGATATTGTCGCTAATTGATCGACCAAGCACAAAGGCGGTTTGGGAAACATCAACCAATTGGGGTAATAGAGGCTTAATTCGATTGGCAATAATTTTGGAGATGACCTTATAGGTAACATTACAATAAGAAATCAGACAGAACTGACTAGGAGACTCTGGGTGGGGAACTTTAGGCACAAGGCTGATAATAGTAGCATTGATCTCACCTAGTAACTTGCCTGACTGGAAAAAACTAGAAACAATTGCAATAAAATCCGCCTTAACAATATACTAGGTATGACGAAAAAATTTGATAGTGAAACCGTCAGGCCTAGGGGCTTTATCATCCCCCATCGAGAACAAAGTCGCCTTGATCTCCTCATCAGAGACATCTCTCATCAGGTCTGGCTAGACATTAGGAGAAATGGCCTTATCAACATACATGTCCAATGACTCACGGCTAAAGTCAATCCTTCTAGGGCGGGGATCGAGAAGATCACAAAAATGGGATAGGAGGACTTGAGGAACATCCGACTTCGAGGTCGTGTGGGAGCCATCAGGCCGGACCAAGCTATGAATATGGTGAAAATTACGATTCGAGAGCATTTGTTGAAAAAAAAAAAAAACAGGAACATTGGTCCCCTTCCCCACTCCAACGAATACAGGCACGAAGACGAAAGAGCTCATTCTCTTGGGACAAAGCTGCCAAATAAGAACGAGCAAGATCAAATTCATGGGCTTTGAGGGAGGCGTCAGAGGGGGAGGAATGAAGAAACCCCTGGATCTCATGAAGCATGTCTCTAAGGCCTAAGACACGCGAAGTCACATAACCTTGCTTAGAGTTGAGGAATTTCAGCCCATGCTTGACAGCCTTACGCTTTTTAACAAGGCGATACATAGGCCAGCCATCCACCTCTAGGGCCCATCCAGACTGAATAATCTGAGCAAAAGAAGCTTGATCAACCAGATGATTATTGAAACGGAAAGGCCCAGCTCTCTTGCCCTGATCGCTCTGCAAGGAGACCGCTATAGGACTGTGGTCCGAAATACCAGGCAAGAGGAAGGAGGCTGAGCTATCACCAAACTACGCTAGCCACCCATCATTAACAAGAACACGATCCAACTTACTAAAGATACTATCTGAGCCAGAACATCTGTTACTCCATGTCAGAACCAGGCCACTAAAGGAAAGATCTTGAAGGGAAGCATGGTTAAGGAAGTCAGCAAAATGAGCCATACCCAGGGAGAGGACCAAATTACCACCTCGGGACTCAGATTGATGCTTACAAACATTAAAATCCCCCATGAGAAGCCACAGGGAGAAATTAATACCGGGCACTAAGGAAAGAAGGTGATGCCATAACCGGGACTGGTCAGGCTCATCATAATTGGCATAGATACAAGAAACAAAAAACTCTTTGCGGTCAGTAAGCCTGACACATAAAAGATGAAGAAACTAGTCTGATCTTCCAAGTATCGACACAAAAACAACACTGGTATCAAACCCAATCCAAATACGACCTTAAGGACTAAACTCATAGTTCATAAGCCAAGACCAATGAGGCATAACATTACGGGTGATGTCCTGAGAGTAACTAAGCTGGACACGGGTCTCAAGAAGAGCACAAAACCCTAGATGATGCTGAAAAATAAGGGAGCGGGCCTCCCATTGTTTAACAGGGTGATTCGATCCCCTAATATTCCATGCTCCAAGGATCATGAGGAGGATGGGGTGGGGGATGACTCACTAGCCATCTTAGCTTTATGAGGCCTATTACGCCTTCTTTTGGGAGGAACAAACTCTAGAGACTTACTAGGAAAGGGGATCAACATGGGAAGGAGCGAGAGCAAATGACTCTCTGAGGAACCTGGGGCCTCTAGGGAAGGAGAGGAGACATGAGGAGAAGAGGATGGGGACATGGGGATAGAATCATCTTCCGCAAAGGCGGGAGATGGGGGAGGAGAGAGATAGGGGACATCTAACTGAATCGGGCTGATGGGATGAATCACTTGGTCCTCTTCCATGAGGGAGCAGAAACGGTTTGCTATCAAAACAAGGGAGGCGATAGGGGGAGGTACCTGAGACCTCGGAGAGGCCTGGTCCTAGACGACTAGGACACTGGGGGAAGATGGGGAGGATCTCGGGGGCTGGACAAGATCAGATGGGGGGGGGGGGGAGGGGGAGAAGCTTGGGAGACAAGCTCCCTAGTCTTTTGGGCCGGTATGGAGTGAGGGGCAATACCTGCCGTAGCTGGGGAGAGGTAGAAGGAGCCTTATGAGGACACGAGTTATCCTTATGATCAAAGACTTGGCACTATTTACACTTTGAAGGAAGCCATTGATATTCTACCATGATTCTAGCAATCTTAGGCTCACATGAAAACTCATCTATATCCTGGTACAATTCAATAAACCAAGGGAAGGAAGACGAAGTAGACATCTCAATACAAATACGAGCAAACTCTAATCTCTTACGATCCTCGGTCATCGAATCAACATGAATTGACATACTAAGCGAACTCGCCAATTCTGACAACCCCAACATAGACCAACATTCTAAAGAAACATAAAAAAATTTAACCCACACAAGAATAGTTTTATGAGCTTCTTTAGATAGAATCATACCTGGGTCCCAGCATTGAAGGAATAAAGGCCGCCGGGCAAAGTTTCATGGGCTTGCTTCAATGACCTGCATCATTTGATCAGATGAACTAAATCTGAAAAAAAAAAAACCTGAATTATTCGATTGGATTTTGGTGAGACCATAATTCTTCCATAGACACATTGCTAGGTTGTGAACCGTGAGAAAAGACAGTATTTTCTCCATAAAATAACCCACCAACGTATTCTTCCAGTGATCCGCACCCTTCTCACGAGCTTTCATAAATGGATGTACTCTTGGAATGCCACCAAAAATCTTAGTCAATTGAGGGATGTATTTAAGCTTTGTCGGCATAGGCACTTGAGAATTTTCAACAATATTAGCCCAACAACGGGCCTGACTCTGATTATGAATAGAGGGGCTAGGCACTGACTGCACATCATGGACATGGGCATTGCCCAAAATAAATGGAGACTGGCTTGGGGGCTCATAGGCCACATGGGTCGGATTAGCCAAAAAAATTAGGCTGCTGGTCCAAATCCATAATAACGGATGGGTTTGGATTAATTTCAACTGCCGGACTTGAGGCCCTGAAATTTCTTTCAATAACATTAGGCTTTGGGCCCACAAAATCAGCAAGCTTATCACGAGGAGGGGCTTTAAGCAATGGAGACACGCGATCTTCATCCGTAAATTCAAGAGAATTAATACGGCAGCCCGAGACGCCAATCTCATGATGGCCGTTTGTTGTAGTTTAATTAGAAAAATTATAATTTTTAGTTTTTTGAATTATAGTTTTTAAAACTTAGAATAAGTTGTGAACCTATTTATTGTAGTTTTTCAAAAGTTGTAGTTAAACAGTTGTGGTGTTTGATACCATAAGGTGTAAAATAATTTATTTTTGTATAATTATCCATAATATCCTTAATAGTTATAAAATGATAATTTAAAAATTAATTAGTATATATGTATAAATTTTAAGTGTTATAAAAAAATTAATTAGTGTATAGAGAATGGCGAGAGAGGAAGAGATCTAAAAATAGAGATGGCGGTAGAGAAGAGAAACGCTTGATTACGTGAACATAAGGATAATTCTTTATTAAAAATAGGGACAAAATTGTTACAAAAATATGACTGTTTAAGTAGAAGTTATAGAAGCTGGGTTATCTAGATTTTAAAAAAGTCAATTTTTACTCTCTTAATAAAAATTAAAAATTAGAATTTCACAAACTAAAACAAATACTATATTCTTACCTTTTTTTTTTTTTTTTAAGTTAAAAGCTAAAAATTATAATTTTTAAGCTGTGCCCGTTGAGGGATCACATCGGAGCAGGAAGCATTAAATGAGGCCAGAGACTTTCGGCCATTTAAGGAGGCGACCCGACCCGCCCCTTGCAACATCAAAATGGCTGTTGGCATTAAATGCCCCCACAGAGCCGTCCATCACCTGCTGCTGATGGACCAAGACTGATGGACAGGCCGACCGTTGCACGCCAGCCAACTCTCCATCACCCATCCGATG
Organism: Diospyros lotus; assembly: GCF_014633365.1. Taxonomy (NCBI): domain Eukaryota; kingdom Viridiplantae; phylum Streptophyta; class Magnoliopsida; order Ericales; family Ebenaceae; genus Diospyros; species Diospyros lotus. The sequence goes on from NC_068344.1 coordinate 16,333,645, forward strand.
GCCATCGGCCACCGCCTCACCCGCCATGCTAGAGGAAACTGGCGAGCTTTCCAGCCGCCTCAGGTCCGACTCCAACCGACCTCGAACACCAGCCAACTCCACAACCGCCATGCACGACTGGTTCTTCGAGGCTTCACCACCCAGCGGCCAAAGCTCACCGGCCCTTTCTCCAACCGCCATGCACGAACCTTCCCGCAAGCTTAGCGATCGATCCTGATCCGACCCAAGCCCACCATCTCCCTCCATGCACGGAGAGCACCCAACTAACGATCGAGACTCTCCATGCTCCTGCCCCTTATCACTGACTTGAGAGAAGGAGAGAGAAAGATGGGAGGCTGCTGCTCCCTCGCGCGCCCTACCCTCTCGACCAAGCTGCTTCGATGGACTGCCCTCTCGACCAAGCTGATGCGTCGGACCCCTTTCTTCCTCCTCCAAGAGCACTTCACTACACTGCTCAACCTGAAACTCCTCCATAACATGAGATGAAGGAGACCCAGCTTCTATTAGAGAGAGCCTATCCACTGCTTTCGGTTTCAGGCTAGATGAATCTTTAGCTTTGCGCGTGTATAGCTTCATAAACGTTCGTTTCTTATTGGCAATGCGGGAGGAGCTAGTTGTATTTCTTATTCTGACAACAGGTAATACGGGATGCTCCGTGGCGTTCATCCTTACCAGAAATTTAGACTCTTCCACATTAGAAGTATGAACTAGCAGCTGCGAAGGGCGATTATCCCGTCCAGCCCAAGCACGAGCAAGAACCAATTTCTTCCACGAAACTGACAGACAGACCACCTTTGGACGGAGAACTGGCCAGGAAATCCGGCCGTTCCCGCATGAATAACACACTAAAACCCACTGGAACAACCAATGAAACAGTAACTCAAAAGTTTAAGAATTTCTTGACTAAGAACTTCTATTGTATGTATTATGTATTATCACCTATGTTTGATGAGTTTCTTGACTAAGCTACAAATTCCAGATTTGGTTGGTACTTTTTTGTTTTAAGAATATTATTCTGCATTTTGTCATGCTAAATCAACTATCCGTGTTAACATTTTCAGGATATTGGCCAATTCCAAGCCTTGTCCTAAGTGTAAACGTCCAATCGAGAAGAATCAAGGTTGTATGCATATCACATGCACGCCACCTTGTAAATTTGAGTTTTGCTGGTAAGCCATATCACTACCATCTAAAATTACATACACACCTCACGTTGTAGTTTCTGCATCAATATTTTCTGTTTGCAGTAGCTTTGTCTGTTTCACTAACTCCTGGATTCTAAAGGTTAACCTCTTTTCAACATTATGTGATTTTTCTACATGCACATCCTCTTCAGCACTTTCTCTCCTATGAAGGCTTAGTATTTGGTTCCTAGAGCATTTCATTTGATGACTTTCTTGCAGGCTTTGCCTTGGTCCATGGTCAGATCACGGTGAGAAAACAGGTGGTTTCTATGCATGCAACCGTTATGAATCAGCAAAACAGGAGGGAGCGGTAAGATATTTATAGTATGTTACACTGGTCTGACATTCAGAACCTACATAATACCACCCATATGATATAGGTGGAACCGTATTTGCGTAGACTTATCTATAGGTACTTGACATAGTTTGTTTCTCACAGTTTGATGAAGCTGAGAAGCGAAGAGACATGGCTAAAAACTCTTTAGAAAGATATACTCATTATTATGAAAGATGGGCTACTAACCAATTGGTAAGTACAGGTTTAGCTCTTGTATTTGAGGAGCACAAGCCATTATTTGAACCTTTACTGCCATGTTGATGTTATTTACAGGCCTTTGTTTTCCTTGGATTTTTTTTTGGGGGGGGGGGGGGGAGGACCAGAAGTTCTAGTGCGCCTTTTTGGTACATAACCATTGTGCTGATGTATTGACATTTTTCCTCACCCACCAAAAAGAGATCTTGAACCTCTCCTTTTTCATTATTATGGAGTCCCATTTAGTGTAGCATGTACCGAACTTTGTAATAGATTTATTCATTTATTGGGTTTTTATCCTTTGTTTATTAAAAGAAATGTGAAATTTTTATACATCAATAAACAATCGGAATTGGATGTATGTGTATATCAGTCGATTATCATAGATGACTGGTGAGATATAGCCATTAAGGGGTAATTACCAGCCTATCTTTTTTGAGTACGTTCCTATTTATGTATAGCCTATCTTTCCTATGGTGTAAATTTTCTAACCCTATTCATGGGGCTACATCACACTAAAAGATAGAATATAGTTTTATTTCTCCTATTCTTCACAATATATATTATATTTTAGGCACATCGCTTATGAAACTCTTGTACTTATCATGAGCATTTGAGACAAGTTTGTTATTTGCATTTGAAATATATTACTCAGGTGAATGTCAATGTTATGTCTTACTTGGCTATTTGGTGTAGGAGTTGTTGAGTTCCTATTGCTGTTCAGTTATACATTATCTTTTACATGTTTGTATTATGGTTTTGTTATTATGTTCTCTTGGTGTAAAAGAGGTTTTTATGTTCTTATGTTAGTCTCTTGTTCGCTAAATCTCATAGTTGATCCTAAATTTATTCCTTTCTTTTCTTTTTGCAGTCTAGGCAAAAAGCTCTTGCTGACTTGCAGCAAACGCAAAATGTGCATGTAAGACAAATTAATTTTCATATGATCCTGATTAGAAGGTCCAGCTTGATTCACCTAATTTGCTATGGCTTAGTCATCTATGCATTTGGAGGAGTATGCTGATTGTTCTGAATGAATTGGCTATCCGTCGTTTATTCTTTTTGTTATTTTGATTGGCCCAACAACAAAAGATAAATGACCATATACAAAGACATCTATCTTCACCCTACATGTGACACATGCATGCATCTAGGGAAAAAATGGCCTTTTCTTGCCTTTCGAGTTTGTTAAAATTTGATGTATATTTTTAAGATCCATTGTTAACAGTTTTTAAGTTTTGGGAACTAATGATAACTTGTAGTATTAGAGATCTGGTTTGAGAAGGTCCTGAGTTCAAGTTTTACTATGTTTATTTGTTTTCAGTTACTGATAGTCTCTAAACATGAACTGGTATTCATTGTATTAATTCTAGAATGACAAGGATGGTTACTTGGGTGGACTGCGAGTAGAAGTGACAAAAGCAGAATGTATAGAGGATAAACAATGATAACTATAGATGGGATGAGGGCTCCAAGTGAAATGAGTACCCTCAATGAACAGGACTATGGACAGAGTTGTCACGGCCTGAGCCTGACAAACCTTCCTTCTTCCTATTCGGTATGAATGGAAAGTTGTTCTCTAAGGGACTAACTAATGAACTGAGGAAGAAATGAAAAAGATAGAGAGAAGTAAGAGAGAATTGAGAGAGAGAGAGAGAATGTGAGGGATAATTGATCTGATATTCTTTCATAATCGCCAGGAAATGGGTAGTAGGCGATTTATACAACTAGCCAAGGAAGATTCCTTACAGCTAGGCTATTGTAACCGCCTCTGCCAGCTCATTCCACTTGCACATGGATTCCCTTAGGCTGACAACCTCTAACAAACTAGAGAATTACAGTAGCACAAAAATAGAAATTATCGAAATAACACCATAGTAATAACAAAATGCAAGAAATCAAAATCTATTCCTAATATCAGATTCGTAGCTTGACATCTTCACCCTTGCTAAAAAAATTTTGTCCTCGAGAATGCTAAGGAGATTGGCTGATCTGCAGAACTGCTTGAGCAAATCAGAGAGGTATTCCTAAGTGCTGTCCTTAGCTGTATTGTCTTGCCACTTGACTAACACCTGGATTAGGGGTGCCCCTTGCTTATAAATGACTCGCCTGTCCACTATGGCCTCCGGTTCTAGAGTCTGACAGATTTCCCAAGGCAGCGTAGGTAAGGAGGGACTCACCCATTGTGCTCCTACCGATATCTTCAAGAGGGAAACATGGAACACCAGGTGGATGTGGGAGTTCTCTGGAAGTTGCAATCGATAGGCTACCTGCCCAATCTTAGCAATTATGGGAAATGGCCCATAATATTTAGGACTAAGCTTGGATACCTGCCCTCGGGATATAGACTTCAAGTAAGGGTACCTGAGTCGCAAATACACTTCTTCACCCACCACAAAGTTCCTCTCACTCATGCGGTCTGAAAATTGCTTCATCCTATTTTGGGCTGAAGCTAACTCCCTTTTTAGCTACTGTAAAACCCTCATTTGCTGCAGATATTCCTCAACGGTGGCTATTGTTGAATAATTTCCCACTGCTGGTAAAATAGGCGGTTTGTATCCAAACAAGGCTTCGAATGGGGATATCTCAAGGGATGTGTGGTGGTTGGAGTTGTACCACCATCGGGTCAAGGACAACCACTTGTGCCAGCTCTTAGGATGTAGGAAACTTACATACCTTAAGTATGTTTCCAACCCTTGATTAACCCTCTCTGTTTGGCCGTTCGTTTGCAGATGATAAGCTGTGGATATGTTCAACCTTGTTCCCAGTGCTCTCATCAGATCCCACCATAAAAGGCTGATAAAAATTTTATCTCAGTCTGATATTATGGTCTTAGGAACCCCATGCATTTTCACCACTTGACCCAAGAAAACTCTAGCCACATCTTGGGTTGTAAAGGGGTGTGTGAGTCCTATAAATTGCGCAAACTTGGTTAGCCTATTGACTACCACCAAAATATTGTCCCTACCTTCTGATTTTGGTAGACCCTCAATGAAATCTATAGATAAATTTTCCCATGCTTGGTCTGGGATGGGCAGTGGCTGCAAAAGGCCCGGGTAAGCCACTATTTCACTCTTACATCTCTGTCAGATGTCACAAGCTGCTACAAACTTCTTCACTTCTATTTTGAGTCTTGGCCAAAAAAATAATTGCTTAACTTTGATGTAGGTATTCTACACCCCTGAGTGCCCCCCTACTGCAGACTCATGCAGGGACTGTATTATCTTCTTCTTGAGTTCACCATTGTTCCCTACCACCAGCCTTCCTTGGTGTCTCAACAAGCCTCCCACTAAGGCGTAGTCTCCGCTCTCATCCCTATTGATAGCTGCCCTTTCCAACAAAGCCTTTACTTTCTCATCCCGTTCATAATTGGCTATTATCTCTTGGCACCACTCGGGAACTAGGGTAGTAATGGTGACCAAACTCCCCTCTTCATGACACTTAGAGAGGGCGTCCACATCCAAATTTTCCTTTCCTTTCTTGTACTGAATACTATAATCTAATCCCATCAGCTTGGACATCCCTTTCTTTTGAAGTTGGGTGTGCAATTTCTGTTGCACAAGAAACTTTAAGCTCTCATGGTCTGTCTTGATGACAAACCTACTCCCCTCCAAATAATGTCTCCATTTTTTCAAAGCTATTAACACAGCCAAAAACTCCTGTTCATAGAGCTAACCCCTTGGGGTAGCTCAAGTGGTCGACCGCATGGGTTTCGGGTGTTGGGGTATGCCAAGGTTGTGTGTTCGAATCCTGGGCAATGCGGTAGGTATCGCTTAACTACACAAGGGGCCACGGGCACGGGTCTTTGACCTAGACTTACCTTGGCCTGGCCCGATGGTTCGGTTCAAGTCATCCCGTAGGTTATAGGGTTGGCAACGTTCGCGCCAAAGGCACCGCTAGGCGAAGCTCCTTGATTCCTATGTTAAAAAAAAAAAAAAAAAAAAAAAAAAAATCCCATATGTCTAGAACCTAAGGCCTGGCTGAGGAAGGCTAATGGCCTTCCCTCCTACATTAAAACTGCCCCAACTCCTGTTGCACAAGCGTCGGTCTCTAAGACGAAAGGCTTGTTGAAATCTGGCAACCCGAGGATAGGTACTCTACTCATCGCCTCCTTTAGCCTTTCAAAAGTTGTTTCTGCCTCTGGCCCCCAATTAAATCCCTCATTCTTCAAAAGCTCAGTCAATGGTTTGCTAATAACCCCATAATTCTTAACAAACCGACAATAGTAACCGGTCAATCCAAGGAATCCCCTCAACGCCTTGACTGTTTTTGGTCTTGGCCAAGCCACTATGGCTTCCACGTTCTTAGGATCTGTACTAACTCTTTCTTTTGAGATCAGATGTCCTAAGTATTCCACTTGAATTTGACCAAAAGCGCACTTAGTTCTTTTGATAAAGATCTAATTGGATTTGAGGACTTCAAAAGTGGTTCTCAAGTGGCTCAGGTGTTGATCAAAGGTAGGGCTATAAACGAGGATATCGTCAAAGAACACTAGTATAAACTTCCTCAAGTAGGGTTCAAATATTTGGTTCATAAGAGATTGAAAAGTGGCCAGAGCATTGGTAAGCCCGAATGGCATCACCAAGTATTCGGTTCATAAGGGAGTAGATTCAAAGAAAATGACATCAAAAGAGATAAAGTATCAATCAGGATTAGGAGAAAAATAATGATATCCCTTCTGAAGTTGAGAATAACCTAAGAAAATACATTTAACAAACTGAAAGGACAATTTATCATGACCAGGAGAGAGAAGATGAACAAAATAGGTAGAGCCTGAAATACAAGGTGGAATAGGATATAAAGGATCATGAGGAAAAACTAGAGTATGAGGAATGGTACCATTGAGAACAATAAAGGACATATAATTTATCAAATAACATGAGGTTAGAATAGCAGCATCCTAGAAAGAAAGAGGAACATCCATTTGTAGTAAAAGAGTGTGAGTAGTCTCAATGAGGTGGCAATGTTTATGTTCTAGTACCCCATTTTGTGGTGGATTATAAGGGCAGGATGATTGGTGAATGATACTTGGAGAAGATAAGAAAGCTTGGAAAGTAGTAAAACAATATTCTTTAGCATTATCACTACAAAGAATACGAACATAACAATCAAATTGAGTAGTAACTTCATTGCAAAAACTAGTGAAAAAAGACAACGATTCAGTGCAATCTTTCATTAAGTAGAGCCAAGTATAACAAGAGTAGTCATTAATGAATGCTAGAAAATAGAAAAAACCTTGTTTGGACTTGACTCTACTAGGACCCCCCAAATATCTGAATGAACAAGAGAAAAAGAAGCTGTCACGACCCCAAGGAATCCCCTGGGATATAATAGTCATACAAATTGTAGGTTTCTTATTTTGATTGTGTTGCTATTATAGCTGTTAGTATATCCAATTGTAAGTCTATAAATAGGCTTGAGTAGTTAGAGAATGACAAGCTTTTGAATGATAATTGAATTCCATTTTCCCTCTCTCAATTTCCCTCCATTCTTTCTCTCTCTCTCTCTCTGTGTAAATCTTCTCCCATTCTTGCTATTTCTTCCTCTCTTTCAGTCTAATCTCCCTCCATTTCTTCCAAATTCCCTTCCTAAACCCTAGCCAACCCCTAGGGTCGTAACATTTGGTATCAGAGCTAATGATTCTCGGCTGGATCCAGAAGTTTAGCGATTGAATTCGGAATTGAACTCGAATTCGAAAGGCGTAGCGGAAATTCAGATCTAGATTCAGTAAGGCAATCTCGACGGAGATTGATGTGGAGTAAAGACTAGTAAAGTCTGACCTAGGTCGCGACACAAGCAAGCAACTCTCGGTTGTTGAGGTGTGATTGAGGCGTAGTAGGAAGGCGAGTGCTAGAAGCTGCTAGCCAATCATTGCTAGGCTATCCATGGAAGTGGATTGAAGGCAATCTTCAAGAACCTGCAACAGAGAAGATCAATTGTAGGAGGTGCTACTAGAGCCGAGCCTGTTTTATGAGGTTGTTTATCCATCACGACTGACGGCTCTGATTAGCAAGTTAGTTGCAGATTAGAGGCACAGAATTCAGGTGAATTCTGACAAACCAGTGGTCGATGAGTGGGTAAGAAGTGGACGCAGGCTTGGAGCGATTGTTGATTCACATCAACTACCATAAGAATCCAAGCGATCTTGAATTCGTAATGAATCGAACGCAGAACGGGAGGATCGTGATTGGCATGCAAGCCATCGACAATTGCTTCAAGTGACGAATTTAGATCAGGTAGGAAGAGGAGTGCGCAACGGAAGTAGCTTTAGAAGCGAGACATTGGACGGTGATTGGGGGGGTGACTCCACTGGAGTTATTGAATTCACGTGAATTCTGATGATCATTGGATGGTGATTGATTGGGTGGAGAAGAAGGCGTTGGCTAGGGCGATCATGGAGCTTACTTGACCGTGGGTAGATAGCGATAAGTTGTAAGCGAGTCTGATAGTCGGCAATTCAATTACAGATTAGAGGTATTGATGCGGGAGACTAGGAAGCATAACCTTGAGCGAGGCAAGAAGGAATGTGCAGCTGTTGCATGTGACTTCGGGTGTTGTTCCAAAGTAATTGGATCTTGGTCACTGCATGTGACCAAGCTGTGAAGGAATGTGCGGTTAGAAACGGTCCATAAGGGAATCCCGAGCAGCTAGATCAGGCGATTATTGGAGGCAGTGTCCGGTTGACTCTCGACTGGTAATTGAGGCTCGAAATTTGATAAGGAGTACAAGAAACGATTGCAGCAATAATTCGAGAGGTGTTATTCAAGTTGATTCCTCAAGGGATTGCAACAGAGCAGTTCCGTGGCATTTGACTTGTATGAGGTCCCGAATTGAAGGCGAAAGCAAAGATCTATCACTTAGCAGTTCAAATCGTCTGGGAAGTGTAGGTAGGTTGGCTGGTGTAGTGATTGATTCTCATTTCGAAGGATAGCAGTGGTTGTGCAATTCTCAGGGGATTGTTCATGGTAAATTGGATCTTGAGAGTGGTCGGCTCTTAGTGAATTCTCAGATTGTGACAGCTCTAGAGGTCCTTGGTTGCTAAATTGAGGTTGAGGGGATCAGGGTGAAACACATCGAATCAAGGATGGAGGCGTGTGAGGACGCAAAGGCGTACGACAATGACCCACAGCCAGGAGGATAGTGCGGCCAACAAAGCAAACATGCATTGGGATCTAGCTGTCTCTCGAGAAAGAGTGTGGAGAGACTTGGAGAGGCATCGAAAGATGATGGAGCAACATGGCCAGTAGATCAACAACATGTTCAACATGCGATATTTCAATTCCAACTATCATCGGATTTTCCTCCCTGAGCAGTTGCTGATCCAATTTTGCCCAAACATGGCATCCTCCCTATAACCTATGGCTTGCAAGAGGCAGAGGAACTACCAGCCTTGAAACTGGAAATTCAGGTAAGAGGTTCATCTTCCCTCGCTCCCCATCACACCCCAATGCCTAGAGAAGGGAGGGCTAGGGGGACTAATCTTGCTGGAAATTTACATGATCAATTTGGGAAGAAAAAGAACATGACTAAGGTGACTAAGGAGTTCAACAATTTAAGACAAGAGGGATTGGTGGCAGATTATTGGGTTAAATTTGAGGAGCTAAGGCCCCTAATGTGGAGTGCTCAGCCAACCCTAACGGAGCGCTATTTTGTATCAAGATTTGTTAGTGGGTTGAAGGACAAACTAAGGTTAATGGTCAAAATGATGATGCCTGCAATCGTGAAAGAGGCTGCCGAGAAAGCAAGGTTGCAGGAACTCGCCTTGGAAGCCATCTTTAGGAAGCATGGGCTGCAGCCTAACGGATCTACAGAGAGCAGTAAACAAATTAAAGGAGCCTCTAAGGCTGAGCAGGAATCTGAGGAAAATCTGGAGCTAGACCCGGCTAGTTGTAATTGAAAACTCCAGCAATGAAGAGAGATCAGACATGGATATCAGCGAAAATCATAGCTTATATTTGCAGGAAGCTGATGGAGTAGCATTGGAAGATGAGGATGACGTTGCAGATAGGTTCCATGCCAATGATGAAAGACAACCATGCAACGAGGACTTGGACCAAAGGAAGAAGCAGGAGGCTGAGGACTTGCACAATCCTGCAGCTGCTGTGAGTGACAGTCTTGTTGTTACTTCAAAGGGCGTAGATCAGTTGCAGGTGTTAACTCTAGTAGAAAAGGAGCAATTGAAACTAACTAAACAAGAGAACAACCATGTGGTTCGATGAGGGAAAAGGAGGCCGCTGCCACACGGTTCAGGAGTTCAGATATTGGAGAAGGGATAGTTGACATGGAGGTCCTGGAAGTCTCTATTGAAGATAAGGAAGGAGAATAGGTTGTGAAGATGGGAAAGGATATGACTACACTAACCTCGGAGTTTGAAGATTACAATGGTGAGGGAATCGGTGCTTTAATCAAAGTGAATACCCATTGGAGTACAATTCAAGGTTGGTTAGAGACTAACGGACGGAGGCTACTTGTGCTTGGAAGAAATTTTTGTTGAGGGGAACAAGACTCTTGTTTTGTTTATTCCTCTTTCAGTTGGAGAGCTACAACGTCGAATCAGATTTTGGCCTGCAGTGAAGTTGGAATTCCTTTCTATGATTGGAAATGATATGGTTGCAGCAATAATGGATCAATTGGAACCATTCTCGATGGAAATTAGGATGAGGGGGATGGCTGGACTTATTGTTGCAACAAGTCTTAGTACTGATGTTTTTGAAGAAAAAGACACGGAAAGGCAAAAAAAAAAAAAAGATAAGAGATAAGAACGAGAATAGGCGAAGAAGAAACTAGGTTGTTAAAGTTGGAATTGGCTGAAGAAAAGGGTCAGCGGCTATTAACTCTTAGGGACAAGAATTGTTTGAAGGGGAGAGGATTGTCACGACCCCAAGGAATACCCAGGGATATAATAGTCATACAAATTATAGGTTTCTTATTTTGACTATATTGCTGTTAGTATGTTGTTAGTATATCCAATTGTAAGCCTATAAATAGGCTTGAGTAGTTAGAGAATGGCAATCTTTTGAATGATAATTGAATTCCATTTTCGCTCTCTCAATTTCCCTCCATTCTTTCTCTCTCTGTAAATCTTCTCCCATTCTTGCTATTTCTTCCTCTCTTTCAGTCTAATATCCCTCCATTTCTTCCAAATTCCCTTCCTAAACCCTAGGGTCATAACAGAAGCATCAACTCCTTTTTTGATATGACTAGGAAAAGATGTGCAACCATGCTTGCCCAATTGACAAGACTCACTCTATAGAAGCTATAGTAGACCCAGAATACGCCGAAGGCAAGACCGAGCACAAGGTATGACTGGGCGATGGGTCTCAAGTGGCTCTCTTGGCCGGTTGACCTCTTCAAGCCCTGTCCTTTTATGTGCAAGGCCACCTTCGGTATATTGGATCTCAACAGTTTGTACATCGACGTTTTGATGCAGAGGATCCTCCGAGGAGGCAACTGCAAAGCATACTTATCATAAGTACAGTGCCCATGGATTGAACATAGCCAAGCAAGTGTCGGAGGTAGAAATCAGAAACAGGAAGAAGCTTAGAAGATTATGGAGAAAACACACAATCTTATTTCTGGGGAAGGAACTTCATATATTACAATGGACACTTAGCCTTCCTTTTATAGAGGAAGACTAGCCAAATAGAGAGCATCAGATGCTCTGCTAAACACAATAATGCATAAAGTAAAATACAGTGAAAGACAAACTTCTTTCGACTAAAAGTAAACAAACACGCAGACAAGGGCATATGCAACTTTTGACTAGAAGTGCATGTCGCCAAACATAATAAAACAGATAATCGTCATGGATGACGTTGGGTACATTGGATTTCAGTTGGGGTAATCTGGGCCGGGGTGTTGATGTTGGGCCTGGATTCAAGGTGTTCCAAGGTTGCAGTCTGGGCTTGGTGTGTCTGAGTCGTATGGGTCTGAAGGCATTCCCAAACGTTTCCACCAGGGGTCTTCATTCTAGGCTGAGGCCGATTCTTCAGGCTGAGTGGAGCTGCTGCTTTGGGCTTGATCGGGAACTGAGATGCTTTGAAGATATTCAGTCTGGGCTTTGTTAATCTTTTTAATGTATCTGGAGGAGAATTGTTCCCAGTGAGCATCATCTTCAAGGTTGGGCCATATCTGAGGAGGAATGACTTTGTTAAGGATAGAGAGTTGTCGCTGGAGTTCTTTGAATTCTCTGGGGTAGGACAGCCAGTCTGCATGGAGGTTAAAAGGGAAGAAAGCATAATCCTGGAAGGTAGATGTATATAGGGATGATTCTACTGTAGGGATATCCGTGGCAAACCATTTGGTTTTGGTGAAGAGGAGGATGATGTACCATTTTTTAGGAGCAGTCTGGAGACTTTCATGACGAAGGGAAATACTGGAGAAATAGTGTTGCCAGTAGAAAAGTGGGTGGAACCACTCAAGGAATTGGATGGCATGGGCAGGTAGTCAGGAAGGTTGAAGCTAATGCTACCAAGTTTGGATGTGGAATTGGATTGCAATGGTGTGTTGGTCAAGGAGATACCAAAGAAACCAAAGAAGGGGTTTGGAAAAATCATTGTGAGGGAGAAAGGAGAATAAGGTGTCAAAAGGGTATTCAGGGTGTACTCCAAGACCACCAAAATGGTGTGAACCAGAGTGTTAGATGGTTTGAAGTTGGTAATGGAGCATGTGTTTATGGATTTCATCGGGAGAGTTAAATACTCGAGGCCATTCAGGGGGGTATAATGGGAAAGGTTGAAACATGGCAATGATAGGTATGGGGAGAGAGAATGCAGGCTTGGTTGAGAGGGGTCGGGTGAGAAAATCAGCTAGGATATTCTTCTTGCCAGGGATGTGTTTGACTGTGAAAGAGTAGCGGGAGAACCATTCTTGCTAGGGAAGTAGGAGAGGAAGGGGTAAATCTTTTTGTTTGAACTGGAGCATTTTGGGAAATGCAGCCATATCCATTTGGATTTGAAAATGGTGGTTAACAAGATGGATTTGGAACTTCTGGATTCCTCTTTTGACAACGAGAATTTCCTTGAAAGTGGAATGATAGTGGAGCTCACTGTCTTTGAATGCACTACTCTTGTATCCACAGATGGAAGTGTGGCCATCTTTTTCTTCAAGGAGAACAGCGGACCAGTAGAGGTCACTGGCATCGGTTTGAAGAATTCGGGTTCCATTGGAGGGAATGTGAAGGGGGGGAAGAGAAGGGACCAGGTTCTTGATGGTGTGTATAGCTTGGGTATGGATAGTAGTCCAGGGAGGAGGGTTTTTCTTGAGAAGTTGTTGGAGAGGGCGTATTATAGGGGTAAGATGAGAAACAAAGTCGGATATGTAGTTAACAATGCCAAGGAATTGGTGGATTTGGGTTCGGGTAAGATGGGAGTCAGGGAATTTCTGGAGTTCTTGAGCAATGTGAGGTTGTAAGGAGATCTGCCCATCAGAGATAGTGAGACAAAGAAAATCAATGTTTGAGACAGCCAGAGACATTTTCTTGGCAGAGAGCATGATACCATATTGTTTAAGGAGGGCATAAAATTGGTGAAGGAGGTTTAAATGGTCAGAAATGGTGGAGGAGAATAGGAGGATATCATCGATGTAAATGAGGGTATTGGAGAGAATAGGTTGGAAAATACGGGTCATGGCTTTTTGGAATAAGGATGGAGCTGTTTTGAGACCGAAGGGCATGACTGTCCATTAGTAATGGAAATTAGGGATGCAGAAAGCAGTTTTGAAGCATTCCTCAGGATGAATTCCTAATTGCCAGAAACCAGCTTTGAGGTCAAATTTAGAAAAGATTGTTGCTTGTGCGAGGTGAGCAAAGAGATCTGGTTTGGTAGGAAGAGGAAACTTGTTATCTGCAAGGAAGTGGTTGAGAGGTTGATGACAAGGCGTAATTTTCCTCGGGTTTGTTTTGCTCTTTTATTAACATAAAAGGCTTGACAGGCCCACTGGGATGTGGTATCTTCTATGAGGTGCTCTTGTTTAAGCTAGGTGAGTTCTTGGATAGCAAGGGCATAATGATCAGGATTCATGCCAGAGTGGGTTGCCTTGGTTGGGTTAATGTCTTCATTTTTCTTAAAAGGAAGAGAAATAAAGAAGTCTAGGTTTTGCCAAAGGGGGGATGAACACTTGGTAAGGAATTCAGAATGGGTTTCAGCACAACAATCTTGAAGGAAACGGATTTTGATTTCAGATAATTCAGTGAGGCTAAAGTGGTTACCAGAGGGTACAAAGGGGAGGAAGGATCCTTTATATGAAAGGCCTTTTTCTAAGGGTTTAATTTTTGTTTTCCAGAGCTGGCTAATGATACCCCATCCAAGAATGAGATCTTTGCCGGGGAGAGTAGAGCCGAGGAATTTGTGCTTGATTTGGAGGCTAGGGAAAAATTGGAGGTAAACGGGCTTGATTTTGTGTTTAATGGCAAAAACTTCACCATTTGCAGCTTGGAAATACTGGTTATGGGGTTTCCAGAAGGAAGGGGGTAAGATAGCAGGATTTAAAATGGAGGTAGCAGCACCGGTATCGAATAGAGCAATTATAGCAATGGGTTTGGAGTATTTGTCAGGGTAAATGTGTAGTCGGAGGAAGGGGGTTGGTAACACAGCTTGGATAGGGGCAACGCTAAATTGGAGGGAATCAGATTCGGAGGTTTCAGAGGAGTCGTCATCCGAGGCATAAGAGATTCCAAAGACGACCTAAGGATTATCTTCGTCTGTTTCTGAGAATAAGGATTCAAGATCAGCATCCTGGAGGGAAGCTTTTGTCACCATTTGAACATGGGAGAGGACTTTTTTTGCTTTGTTGCGAGGGCAATTTTTGGCAAAGTGGCCTATTTTTCGGCAAATAAAGCATCAATCTCCCTTGTTTTGTCCTTTGTGAAATTTGCACTTGAAGAATCTCTTCTTGGTAGGAAAGTTGGGAAATTTGGACTTGCGCACTGGCTTGGACTGACTTCGAAAGGTGGAAGGACATATTTTTCTGAAATGACGGGATCGGTGCCTGTTACAATCACATGATTTTTCTTTGCATTTGATCTGGAGATCTGTGCGCGTACAAGCTTTTGCTAGCTTTATACTCATCTCTTTGATATTGGCATGTGCTTGTTGCTGAGAGCAGAATTGTTGGACAATTTTCAAGACCATTTGGTACAATTCTCCAAGTGATATGGTGGAAAGGGGAAGTTCTTTAACTTCCAATTGGCGAGAGACTTCTTGGCCAATCGGGGTTGGAATGGAGTTGAGAAATTGTTGTTTGAGATTAGGGTTATTCATGCCGCCAAGGGCATAGAATCTTCTGGCAACTTCTTGGAAATGTTTGTTCAAATCTTTGGGATGGAAAGAACAACACTTGAGCTGAAAGTACTCCTTTCGGGCGGTGTCTGTAACATGAGTAGGTTGCCCAAGGAATTCAGTGTGAATATGCACAATGCACCTTTCAATAGAATGCTCAGTGAGAATAAGCTGCTTAAGGAAATCATCGAGTTTATCCCACCAATCTCGCAAAATGCCAACAGTGCGAGCAATGAGTTGGCAAAAAACATAAGGTACCGAGTCATCAGGTTTTTGCATTTCAGTAATGCACTAGGCTTGGAATTCTTGAATTTGGTGGTACCAACGGGAGGGAGAGAGGTCATCAAGGGTAAAACAAGGATGAGATGGTAGAGAGGATGGAATAAGGGGGGTGGGGTCAAAGGAAGTGGAATAGGTAGCATCAGCAATATGCCGGGGAGGGGATTCAGGATTGTTACTGGGGTTGAGAGAGGGTTCATAATCACCTAAATCAGGATTAGTATGGTAATCAAAGGTATTAGGTTTTAAGGTGGGAGCGGCTGTAGAGTCTTCTGTGGCGAAAACAAAGGGGGTGGTCTCATCTTCTGAGGTATCTGTGGGTTCAGAATCTGTCAGAAAGTGGGAAATAGGGTGAGTCATCATTTGGGGGGACTTTTGAGAGGAGGATGAAGGGTTTGGAGGGGTAAGGTTTGAATTGAAGACCTTTGCCTGCTCTAATACTATGTTGTATTATAAACCATCATCTCGTCTAAAAGTTTAAGCTATTAGATAGAGGGTTAACTTTTTTTCTTTTTTATTATTATTTTTAATCTCAATAGACATATATGCCTATAGACCATATATTTCCTATCTTCTTTAGAGTTACTAAGAATTAGTTTAGCAAAGCTTTCAATTTTTTGTTTTCATTTTTCATTTTCAATGTTTTGTGTTTAGTTCTCGTTTTCATTTAAAAAATAAATGAAAACTTAACATGTTGACAAGAACCCCAAGTGGGGTAGCTCAAGTGGTATTAGAGTGGGAAGAACTTTGAGTTGAACAAGGGTTCAAACCATGGAAGCATCAAGTGAGACTATTTCTTGGGGCCACGAATTGTCATGACCCTATGAGCAATAAAGGGGTAATATGATAATAAACTTATAATAGTTGTTAGAAGATAGTTTACAAGTTGTTAGGAGCACATGGGTGCTGCTAGGAATCAGTTAACAACTAGCTAGGCCTATATAAAGGCTACTTGTAAGAGGTTTGAGACGTGTGTAATGAAATGAAAATTCTATATTCCTAATTCTCTCTACCTCTCTCTCGTTTCTTCTCCAATTCTCCCTCCTTTTCCTGCTGATTTTTCCCTTTCCTTCAATTCTAACATTCTGATTTCTTCCCCTAATCCCAATCACAACTCTAGGTAACCCTAGGAATGTGACAAATGGTATTAGAGCCAATCTTTCCTTGGCTGTGATCTCGACGATCTCGTAGCAATCTGGCATCTCGTAGCAATTTGGCTTGAATGACTGAATTACGGCAATGGTCTAAACCGGCCGTTCTCAACTCTTGATAGGTGAGTGCAAGCAGCAATTTCGAGGAATCAAGGGATGGGTCATAACCGAGAGAGAAAAACACTCTCGATTTGAAATTGAGAAGTGAAGCGTAGGTCGGTTTCAGAATTCGTGCATTGTTGTGGCGAATTCCAATAGCACCAGAGGCGACGCGAACAAACTAGTGTTCGTGAGTAGGCGAAAGTCCGTCGAAGGGCAACATGGACCGCTAAGAGTTTTGCAACTAGAGCAGATGATGAGTGCGGAAGTTCCGAGATGATAGCGAGTCCGCTAGTGTTAACGCAAATGGCTAGGAGACTCGCTACCAGAGCAGAAGGCTGGTATGAGAGCTCCGTTGTAGTTGGCGACGCAGACGAGGAAGGTGTCGCAGCCATTATCAAAAGTGACCAGTGAGTAGGCAGACCCAGAGGAAGGATTCGAGGCGAGTCTAGCAGTCCGGGCGAAGGGATTGAACACCACCGATTGGAAATATCGCCCAATCGAGATTGGAAGGAGTCCCACTGACGAAGGTTCCTGAACTAGGAGATTTTGCAAGTCAGCAATGTCAGAACGAAAAGGATTGTAGGAAGCAATCCTAGACACAACAAATAATTGATTGAATAATTGAGTTGATCCAGTCGGGAGGCTGTGCTGGAGGTGACTTGGCCAATTGGTTTGATAGTGCCTTTGGTGACTTTTGGTTTGAAATTCAGAAAGTGTTGGTCGGAGATTGTGGACGAGTAGACAAGACGTCTCTGAAGGAAGGTTAGACGATTCATCAAAGCAGAAGAGCAACTTGATTTGCGATTGATTTTTCCGAGGCTGTTGCAGGTGCTGTTAGTAAGGTGAAGCAAAATATTCCAGCAAGTTCGATTGCCAATCATAATCGAAGGGGAGAAGTAACTCTAGCCTCGAAAGTTGCAGTTAGTTTTAACGGAAATTTCAGACAGCAATAGAAGGATGTACAGAACTCCTGCTCCTTAGTCTTTGAAGTATGCCTCAATTGAAGCAGAAGGATGCTGCATTTTTAGTGGGATATCCTGCCCATGAAGCCTTGGGAAGCAGTGCACACAAGAGATAGTCGGAGTCTTAATGGCAGCAAAAGAATGTTGCATTTTCAATTGGAAACAATAGGAATCATGAGCAATTTAGCTAGAAAAATTAGGCATGGGGAAAGTTGGATAATGAGTTTTGCCGAGTTGACAAGGAAACAAGCAGTGGGATACATGGAGCGTGCAAGGAATTCGGTCGTATGTTACATGAGCAGTTGCAAGAGTTTGCGATGATACTGACTAATAAGTATCACTACAGCTTTCTCGTTGAATTCTTCGATGATTATTGCGGGAGTTTAACCTAGAGGAATTTCTTAAATGGAGCAGCTGAAAGGGAAGTCAAGATAGCAGGAAACCGATTCACTGCTTGCCTCCAAGGTGGAGTGGAAGAAGTATACCAGTTTAGGCAAAATTGACAAGGAAGATACCAACTCGTTACCCCTGTTGGTTCATGCATGGGTTGAAGAATTTGGTGGTGTTCCGAATCAAAAGTTTGTGGGAAATGGAATAGCATTGGATCAGGAAAATCTAACTGAAGGACCATCAATCTACACAGATATTGGGGCTGGAATCCTTCCTTTGATTTTGGACCTATCGAAAGCTATAATTCTTTGGCTTGGGTTAAAATAGGTAGCGAGAAGGTGGAGATAGCACTAGTTGGAGGATACCTTACTACCAACATAAAAGGTTCTAGCACTGAACAATATGATGGTGTTGCTACCATTTCAGAAGGGGTACGCCAGATTACAGAAGGTGTGAACCCGTTGTCAGTGTTGAAGGTAACAGAGGTAACTAAAGCAGGGATTTTAGGGGAATGGGACACACTCGCTGAAAAGAGAGATGCTGATTTCTCTTTCAACCAAGGGAAATCTCTTACAAGTTATGACCCTGAAAGTAGTTCTCTCCATCAACAGCAAATTGAAAGTGGTGAGGAATTTTGGAAACCGGTTGTAGCTGGGGAAAAGTTAGGGGAGGTAGCTGAAGAAGTCATAGGTTTTACCGAAGGAAATGAAATTCCCGTTGCTGTGTTGGTTCTTTCTCTAGTTGGAAAATCCAAGTGCTTGTCTATTGCATTGACGGATGAACAGATGGCTGGTGAACTAGTTAGTCAACCCTCTGGGTTCAAAACAACCAACATAGAAGATGAGGAGAAGAGGGGAATATATGTGGTAACTGGTCGGATGTGTAGGGTTGCAGGTTTCAATTGCCACCTACGTTAGGGAGCGGCTAAATTCATTAAAGGCACTTGATGTGGACATATTGACAGGTTTTGGCATCATATTGGATCCTCAAACTATGGGTACCAACAATCTTGATTTGGTAACCATTGCAAACCCAAGGGAAATGATATGTTACTTCTTGGAGATAGATGCAAACTTGATTGCAATAATCATCATTTTTGTTCCAATTGATGAGAACCTAAGAATGAAGAAGAGACCTAGAAGGAGAAAGAAAGAAAGAATGATAAACCAGATAGAGAAGGTTGGGATTGGATGAAGAGTAATGGCTACTTGCTACAAGTTCTTGGGGACAAGAACTCTCTCAAGAAGGAGAGAATTGTCATGACCCTAGGAGCAATAAAGGGGTAATATGGTAATAGGCTTATAATAGTTGTTAGGAGATATTTTACAAGTTGTTAGGAGCACATGGGTGCTGTTAAGAATCAGTTAACAACTAGCTAAGGCCTATATAAAGGCTACCTGTAAGAGGTTGGAGACGTGTGTAATGAAATGAAAATTCTATCTTCCTAATTCTCTCTATCTCTCTCTCGTTTCTTCTCTAATTCTCCCTTCTTTTTCTGCTGATTTCTCGCCCTCCTTCAATTCTAACATTCTGATTTCTTCCCCCAATTCCAATCACAATCTTAGGTAACCCTAGGAATGTGACACTACCATCCTTTGGATGTAGTCTTACCTAGTCCATGTGTGCAGGTTGGTGTGCGTGGACCCACAGACTAGTTCACACAGCCTTGTATCGGTTGTCCTTTGAGAGACATGGGTCATGGATAGCACATGTTTCTCACCCCATACACAAAGGTACTTGGATTCTCTAATTTTGGTGACAAAAAGGTTTGTTGGACTGACAGAAATACTATCGCTTGTTAATCCAATTTGATTTCAAGTATTCCTAAATGATATTATCTAGTTCTATAATATTATAAGAGAGACATGCTTAGCCAGTATTCGAATCTTAGTTCATTTAACATGGATCTAAACTGCCATATATTGGTTGCTTTCCAGTTGATCCGCTGCCAACCATTTAAATATTGGCAGGCCCTGCTGATTACCACCTCATATTCCAATTTAAATAGCAGAAATCAAATAAATATGAAATGAAAAGTGAATAGTCAATTTGTCAATCAGGTCGAGAAAGTTGGAACCTGGGTCTTACCTTATGCTATTAATGTATTTTTTAATGGTTTTACCATAGACATCAGATTTTAATGTCCCTAGTTCAAAAAATAAAAAAAATAAAAATAAAAAAGGGTTGATTAATCATCTTTTGTTTTGCAGCTTGAGCAGCTAAGTGACAAACAGCGCCAGCCTGAATCACAGCTCAAGTTCATAATAGAGGCCTGGCTACAGGTATATTATTTCTATTTCGTTTTACTGGCAGATGCCACTCTGTCATTGCATTAATTGTATTTGCAGATAGTTGAATGTAGGCGGGTGCTAAAGTGGACATATGCTTATGGATATTATTTGCCTGAGCATGAACATGCCAAGAAGCAGTTTTTTGAGTACTTGCAAGGTATTTCATTTCCTCCATTGAAAAAGCAGGCTTGTGGTTTTATTTGCTTTATTTTAAGATGCATGTGTATGATGCCCCTCAGGCGAGGCTGAATCTGGGTTGCAGCGCCTTCATCACTGTGCAGAGAAGGAACTGCAAGTTTACCTCAGTGAAGAGGAACCATCCACAAACTTCAATGCATTCCGTACAAAGTTAGCAGGACTGACCAGGTATTTCTACTCAATTATTTCTTTCACGGTATAAGCTCACTCCATGCTCCAAGTTACAGTTAAATTAGGATGCCATGTGGACAGCATGACGGTGAATTTGTCCCTTAGCAGTTTGAGAATATACAAGTTTTTTCCCCCTTTCATTAAGCAGCTATCTCTGTCATTGTTTGTTGATTGTTAATACTGATTAAAGAATTGCAGTACTTTCCACATGGTTAATCAATAAAGTAATTAGATATCATTGTACTGTATTTTGCTAATGTAAACAACAATAACAATCACAAGCCTTAATCCCACTAGGTGGGGTTGGATTATAGTCCTTGAACCATCTTTATCCATGGACAAATCCTTTGAAATAACCTACATCATGTTTTAAGGGTTTCCTGCCATGTTTCTTTTATTGGTCCTTCTCTCCCTCGTTTGCTAACTTCCTCCATTTTATTCAGTCACCTTACAAGTCATCAGTTGATTTTCTCACATATCCAACTTATCTTAATCATTACTCTTGCATCTTATCTTCAATAGGCACCAGTCCACCTTATTACGTGTGATCTTATTTCTTTTTTTGTCTTTTTCTAATATGGCCCCACATCCTTAATCATTACATTCTACATATTCAATTTTTGACCTATTTATTTTAAAACTTATGGGTTCTATGGAGAAACTCCATAATTCATGTTTATTATTCATGTCTTCTTTTGTCTCATCCACCAATATCATCATCTACAAATAGCATGCACCAAGGTGCTTCTTCTTGGATGTGCTTTGTGCATTCATCCCGTAAACAAGAAAGAGGTAAGAGCTGAATGTGAATCCTTGATGTAATCAAATTGTAAGTGGTCAAGGGTCAATTTTACCTCCATAAGTCCTAAGACACATTTCTATTTGATGATACGCAGGGGTGGATCTACATGTGAAGCCTAGGGCAGCCCACAATTAAAATTAATTTTTTAATATAAAAATTATTTTTTAATAATAAATTAGTCCCAAAAAAAATTACAGCCCATCCTAAAATTTGTGATGTACAGTTCTACATCTCAAAAAAAAATTTCAGCCACTACATAAATTTCTAGATCCGCCCCTAATGATAGCTATCTTTAATAGCATATATATATATATATATCTTTAATAGCCTATATATAAGCAATCCTAACTCCATTCTTCTCTAACAAATTCCACAAGACTTATGTAGATATTCTGTCATATGCTTTTTCATGTCTATAATATATAATGATCACAAGCCTTAATCCCATTAGGTGGGGTTCACTATATGAATAATGAATCTAGATCTCTAGTGTCTAAATTCATGATGTTTGATCTGACAACTTTAAATCTTATGTTTATATAGTTTTATTATTAAGGTGTATAAAAATAATCTCTGCTAATCACAGAAAGCACAATACTGATTCAACATTAAATCTTAAAATTATATTATAATTCTTCTTTAGGATTTTTAAACACCAATTACATTGAGCACTCATAAGAGAAAGAATGGCTAAATTTATAAATAAATAGGCATATGCCAACATCCAACTTTCAAGTAAACCCATCTGCTATCATTTACCATAAATTAGACCTGATGATGTGTTAACGAGTACTTTGGTGTGCCCCATGAATCATAATGGCCCGCCCAAAACAATTTTTGGGGCTGTCTTCCGTCTATGTGTTGGATGCATAATGGATATGGATGCAATACCCATTTGGAGGTCTCCATGCTTCATGGGAAAGACCAAACAACTTTTGATGCTTCACAAATCTTGTGGCTTAAATGCACTCCAAAGAATACCTCTGTGTTTGCAGAGGCAAAGGGATTCATTCCAGCTAATGATTTATTGGGAAAAAATGAGAGTGAAATCCAACTTTTTCCTACTCATTCCACAAGAATTACTGAGGACGAAAGTGCATGGCCATCGCTCTACATGTACAAATTTTGGATATGGTGTAAACCGTTATACTCACTTTTGTTCTGGCTGAAACATCAGCTAGGATTGGTTTTGGAGGCCATAGCAATCAACTATGTTCCCTACCATCTGCTTATCGGATAATTGCAGGCAACCTGCTTCTGTTGTATTCTTTTCTGGTGGGTTTTTCTTGTATTTGAGCTACTATTTTGGAAAAGAGAGAAACTGTCAGAATTCATTAAAATGTGGATTTAATTCTCAAAAGTACAGTTTGCGTGAATGCTCGCAAAATCAGTAGCTGTCTTATTTGATGATAGCTTAATTGAATCATTACAGTGTGACAAAGAACCATTTTGAGAATCTTGTTCGAGCTTTAGAGAATGGTCTGTCAGATGTTGATTGTGGTGGGGCATGCAGCCTCCCTGCCAGCTCCAAGAACTTGGGGCGTTGGAGCAGCAAGGGGAGAAGTAGTAGGGGCAAGGGAATTGCATCCAGATCAAGCAGTTCTTCCAGAAATCCTGATGACTCGGGGCATTGGTCTTGTGAATATTGCACTTATGCCAATGTGAAATCGGTTACGGTTTGTCAAATGTGCATGCAACACCGTTGAGCCCAGTTCTGAAAGGGTCAGTTAATGGAGAGAAGAAATTCATTTCTTCAGTTGGCTCCAAGGAGCCATGAATCCATGAAAGGAGGAAGAGAAAATTTTATCCGAATGCACTTGTTGCAGACTCTTGCCTTGATCATATCAACAACAACTGTGGCGACCACATCATATGTGGATTTTCCACTCATTTTCAAGATGCTGTTGTATCAAATAGATTTTGTACCAAAGCATATATGAAGCTTACATGTCTCCTCTTATGTTCACTATCAATTCTCTTTTCCACAAGTTTCCTGTTATTATTCTTGTAATAAACAACACTGAGCTAGAACTTACACACACAACCACTGCATGCTTCTTCCTAGCTTGCACGCCCACATAAAGACGACATAATAATACATTTACTTTGATGCCCTGCTCAGATTACACTACTCCTTTGTTGGGATGGGAGAGAGATGCTTGCAAATGTTACTGCTTAAAAAGATTATACAAGGATTTTGATAGGAACCCAATTGAATTCCAAAAAACAATCCACTATCAATAGTTCCAATTCCTTACAGCAGCAAAACAAGAATGAAATAGGGCATTCGAGAGGCCCTAACTCTCCCAAATCACTATCAAAATTCAGCTACCTCACTCTCCCTCCTTCCTTCCTACTTATACCACTCTCGAACCCCACTCTAACTGAATTCCCTATTCACATGCTGATTATTCCCTCAGCAGTGTGAATTACAACTCTACCTTCATGCGCACATGCTGGTTGTTACACTTGCATGTGCGGACCACCCCCTACTCCCATCTTCATGCCTTCGGCTGCTTGTTGCGTCTTTGATAGGTTCGGTGCACTGGCGGCCTATCATTACTCCCCTCCCGGACTTTCACCTTGTCTTCAAGGTGAAAAGCTGGAAACTGTTGCTGAATCATGTTGTAGGGCTCCCAAGTTGCCTCTAACGGTGGTAAGCCTTTCCACTAGATCAAGATATCTAGCTCGCGTAAGTTAGAACCCTTCCCAGGCTGAACTCCCAACACTGCCTCTGGCTCAACCTTCAGTTCTAAGTCAGCCTGCAGCTGGAGGGGAATTTGCACCCTTGCGCCCACCTCACCCTTGGCCTCTCTCAACTGGGACACATGGAAAATCGGGTGGACATGGCAGTGGGCTGGTAGTTTAAGTTTATAAGCCATCGGTCCCATCTTCTGTTCAATTTCAAATGGCCCATAGTACCTAGGAGCCAGCTTCTCGTTAGGGCAGACAGCTAGGGACTTCCTTATATACGGCCTTAGTTTCAAGTGGACAAAGTCACCAACCATAAACTGCACATCCCGTCTTCTCCGGTCAGCCCCCCTCTTCATGATCGCTTGAGCGCGTACCAGTTGGTCTTTGAGCTCTTCCAATGCTAAATCTCGCTCCAACAGTTGTTGTTTTACTGTAAATACCTGCGTTGAGCCCTTGTCAAACCTGATCAAGGTTGGTGGTTCCCTCCCATAATCAGCTTGGAAGGGAGTAACCTTTGAAGCAGTGTGGTATGATGTGTTATACGACAATTCAGCCCATGTCAGCCACACATACCACCCCATAGGTCTTGTTGATGCAAAACAGCGCAAGTATGTCTCTAGGGTCCGGTTGAGGACCTCCGTTTGCCCGTTCGTTTGCGGGTGGTAGGCCGTACTACGATTGAGCTTAGTACCTTGAAGTCGAAACAACTCCTCCAAAAAACGGCTCATAAACACCTTGTCTTGATCCGAAACAATAGTCCGAGGCATACCGTGCAACCGCACTACTTCTTTTACGAAAATACCAGCTACTACTCCTGCTGTAAATAGGTGTTTGAGACCAATAAAGTGGCCATATTTGCTGAGTCTATCTACAACTACAAGTATAGAATTCATATGGCCTGATCTCGATAACCCCTCAATAAAATCCATAGCTATATCATCCCAAATCTGGTCAGGAACCGGAAGAGGCTGTAAAAGACCCCCTGGCGTTAAAGCCTCATACTTATGTTGCTGGCAAATGTGACACTTTCCCACATGGTGGCGTATGTCCCGCTTCATACCAACCTAGTAAACATTCGCTACAATTCGTTTATATGTCTTTAGGAACTCGGAATGACCTCCTACACTGCCATCATGACCCTCATGGAGCACCAAAGGAATTAGGGAAGAACCCTTAGGCAGGAACAACCGCCATTTATAAAGGAGCTAGTCACCCACCAGCTGAAAATCTGAGTTGTAAGCCGGATCCGCTCGTAACTTTCGTATGATGTCTTGTAAATAAGCATCTTTTGCCACCTCTTGGACTAGCTGATCGAGTTGCACCACCTTTGGAATCGTTAGTGCGAACAGAGCTGCTGGTTGATTAATTCTCGAAAGGCTATCTGCAGCCTTGTTTTCCAACCCCGATCGGTAGTGTATCTCAAAATGAAAGCCCATCAGTTTCAACATCCACTTTTGATAATCCGAGCTCACCATTCGCTGCTCAAACAAAAACTTCAAGCTTTTTTGGTCTGTCCTTACTATGAACTTCCTTC